>NC_026005.2:12413261-13013261 GCF_000442705.2 Elaeis guineensis | reverse complement strand
ACGCCAATATAAATAGCAAATGGTTCATATATGGACGTTCTGCAACGCTTGAGAGTTATAAATTAAAAAAAAAAAAAAAAAAAAGGACCTGTGAAGTTAATACTAATTCTGTTCTCCAGCATAACCATTTGCCATAGAAATTAACAATGTCTTTTAGGAGTGAAAGTGATATGGATATTATCTATCCGGATTCATTTTGATATCCGAATCAATCTAGATATGGACAAAACTTTATAGATCCAACTAATATCTATATCCATCAAAGAAAAATAGATATAGATATGGATAGACAACTATCCGATCCATATCCAAATATCCGAACTACATATAAACCTATATAATTTTATATAGCACTTATTTATTTTTAAAAAAAATATACAATCATATATGTGATAACCCGGCCCAATTGGGTCCAAAATCAGACCATAAAGCCCACCCAGAAAAAAAATAAAAAATAAATAAAAAAAATAGAGGAGAAGACTCCCGAAGGGAGTCTTCTTCCTCCTCTCGCCGGCTCCCAATCGAAGTCAGAAAGAGCTCCCCTCTGGCTCTATTTAAGGAGGAGAATCCTCCTCTCTCCCTCTCACCCTCTCACCGAAGATTCGAGACTCAGTCAGCGGCAATCGTCGGAAAATCACCGCGGAGCCCCGTCCTTGTGCCGTCCATTTTGCTCACCGGAAAAGCCTCGTCGGCGTCGAAGGTGAGCCTCCTCCTCTTCCTCTCTTCTCCTCCTTTCTCCTCGTGCCCGTGTGCATGAACGCCGACGACTGAAGTCGCCGGATTTCTTTGAGAAAGGGATTCGGTCCCTTTTGAATGTTTGGGTGCCGGTGGTCACCGCCGGCCACCAGCTTAGCCCTTCTCTTGCCGTTGGATCGTCCCTCTTCCTGCCGACGGCCGTCCCATACTGGTTGCACCGCCGGTCGGCCAGCCAACAGGAGATTGTGAGATCCCCTATTTCGGCCCAAAGGAAGCCTGGGAAGAAGAAAAGAAAGAGAAGAAGAAGAAGGAAAGGAAAAAGGAAAAAGAAAAAGAAAAAAAAAAAGAAAAAGAAAAGAAAAAAAAAATATATATATATATAATAATAATAATAGTAATAATAATAATAATAATAAATAATACACATGAGAGAAAGTTTCTCTCATCTCTCTCTTAAGTTTTTCTCTCTCTAGAATTGGACTTTATCTCTCTACCTTCTCTTTATATTTTCTCTCTAGATTCTCTCTCTATTTTCTCTCTCTAAATCTTTCTCTCTTATTATGGATTTTGTCTCTCTAGGGTCATTCTCTCTCTCTCTGATTGCATCACAGACCCTAGGACAAACTTGAGATAAAAATATGATGATCTGAGACTGCTTCGAAATTCGTGTAGTAGATTAGATCCCGATCCGATCCTTATTCGAAATTGATAACATCAATCATGGTTAATCCATATTAAGTCACCCTGATATGACCACTGATGATCTCAATCATAATTGTCACTTTTGAAAGATACGAAGATTCTCTCTCCACTTTCTCTCTCTATTTTCTCTCTCATGATTGACTTTCTCTCTCTAAAAAGATCTATGAATCCTGTACTAAGTCATGTCTTCATCTTTTAGGGGTTCATATTGACTCTAATAAGATGATCCAAAGTTGCTTTGATATCTGTGCTGTATGTCAACCTCATTTGATCGTATCAAAGATCTTTCAAATTCATTATTAATGAACTCTATTGATTGATCTTGATCTAATATGTGCTTCACAATTTCTTGATCAAGTCATTTGAATCTGACCCTCAGATCAGAGATCCTGAATTGCCCTGGTATGTGGATGGTCTGACACATCTGATCAACAGTCCTCTTTCCTTATGATTTAATCTTGTTATATTTATGAAATAGAATTTGATAATGATTTGATATTTTAAATAGGATTAGCTGATTCTTCTAACGAAGTCTGAAGATCTAAGATGAACGAGGTAAGTAGATCTTATACTCCTTATTTATTTTTAAATGATCATGCTTTTATACAAAGAATTGCTATTGATGAAATCATAATTTTTCATAAAATAAGGATTGACATATGTGATATGAAAAAGTATGTTTTATTATGAGCATTGATTTCATGAATATGTCTTATAAAAATAGTATGATTATGAAGCATGAATTTCATTATTTTTTCATCTATGTATATGTATGCTTTAAGAAAAAGATATAATGATTTCAAAGGCTCTCAGATGGCTATGAATGAATCCCTTCGGGAAGGTCGACATCCGGAGCTAGCATCCACACAAAACATGGCACTGCCAGCGGATATAAAGTTGGCACATGAATTAAGAACTCTGTTGCTTAAGAAACATGGTCCTGTCACGGGTATAATAGTGACCTTAGCATGAATATCTGTGAGCAATATTTTGAAACATGACATGAATACATGATGAAAATGATTTACGATTCATGATTGTGAAATATACATGATTTATGCATGCATGATGAGTTTATAACTTATTTTGTTATATGCTCTATGAAATACTTTATTTTGTATTATCTGTTATTTTTTAAATATTATATTATCATAAAAAATTTATTTTTGATCTGATAAGGAAGTGCAAATTCTACTTACTGGACTAGTGTAGTTCATATTCTTTTTATTTTTTTTTTGTTTGAATAGAGAAATAAGGTTAGGATCGGCAAAAAGAATCCAAGCTTGAAAATCAGCATAGCAAGCTTGAAAATTTGACAGCAGAAGTTTAATTTATTTTATAATCATGGATTTGTAGTTATTTATGAATGCTGAGATTCGGGTTAGTACTTGCTTTTGAATTTAGATGCTCTGAACCAATATTGATTCGATTATTTGATGAATAATAGAATTGAATCTTTTTATTTGACGGATTTTAGATGATTATGATGGATTGGCTTCGTGTTATCATGGGCTTCATCCCTCGGTAGCATGGCCGTGTTATGTCCTGGATTTGGGACGTGACAATATAAATATGTTATTAACTTGATTTATCATCTATTTAATAATATCTTTAATTTTGTAGTTATAAATTTAATTATCTAAATTATATTCATCATTATATCCATACTTCCAGTATCCAAATTATATTCGTATCCGACTATAATAAATATGGATATGAATTTTTACATCTGAATAATATTCATATTTATATTTATCAAACAAAACAAATATGGATGTGGATATACTGATATCCGATCTATATCCGATCTGATTTGTTCTTCCTTAACCTCCTTATCTCTGTCGAATATGCTATCTCAGATGGTTGGCTCCCACCGTATACTGAACATCTCGATAACTCTTTTAACCCTTTCCTACAACTCCTAATTCAATACAACTACTAACAAGACACCACAAAAAATGTTTGCATGCATCTTTCTTATTCTGGAGAGAATCTACCATCTGATCTCGACCTTCTTTTCTTTTGATTGTGACTAAATACTCACATTGGATCCAGTACCAACAATTTGAAGGAAAGCCAATTGATATCCGAGGACGTCGGGATGAGAAAACCGAATGATCAAACTAAAATAATTCCCCATCATCAACAACCATCCTGAAGAAGCCCCATAGTTGTAGGGTGGCCTCCTACCTTAGGTGCCATTATTGCGGCCAAGAGTTTATGGTTCGATATATGAGGTATTGTTCGTTCTGATCTATGAATCTCATTAATTTTATCTTTTAAAAAATATCTCATATGAAAAGAATGATTATTTTCTATATAAAATAGTTTTCTTGACTCACAATCAACATGGGACTAATGATACTCTTCTTTCTATACCATAACAAGTCTCATTCTTCAGATTGAAGCTGACTTTTAGATTACAAGGAGATTGACTACATCCACTTACCTTGGCCCAGAGTCTTCTGACAATATTTCTAATTATATATGTGGCATAAAAGTGAGATTATATGCCCCACCCTCTGGCAGACGATGGATATTCCTCTATTTGACAAAAAAAGGTGTTTGTTAGGATTTGACACTTCGAGATTCAGTCCATATTGAGCCCACAGCAAGATTCGCGATGAAAAATGGAGTCCAACGAGATCAAGATCACCTGAAACGGAGCTCGGATGGAGGAGATATGAGCTTTTGAAGTCGGTACGAGATTCGAGACGGCGGAGGACCGCCGGCGACCGGCGGCGGGCGGCAGCGGCGCGGCCGCAGGAGGCGGCGCACGGGACGCGCGACCCAGGCCCGCGCGGGATGCGCAACCCAGGCCCGCGGCCCAGGCGGGCGCACGGCCCAGCCTGGCGCGCGGCCCAGGCGGGCGCGCGGCCCAGGCGCGCGCAGGCCCGCGTGCAGGAGCGGGCCGGCCCAGGCGGCCTGTTGGCCCCTTTGCCCCGATCCATCATGGACCGGACGGTCCACGGCTGGGCCTGTGGACAGCGTGGGCATTTTCCACGTATTTCTCACGGTCCACGGTACTATTCCGTGGACCGGAGCGTGATCGGATGGCCCAGAGAGATTGCGGTCTTGATCCGATGGTCCAGGGGTTTTTTGGCTTTATTTAGGACTCCTAATCCCTCTCTAATCAAGTTTAAACCTAGTTTTAACCCTTTAAAAGCCTGTGCGTGGAACAGTAAAGGGTGTGGTTTGTTTTCTCGCATCGTACAAACCCGAGAAGAGAGAGAGGCGGAAGCGCTCAGAGAGAAGGAGCAGGAGGCTCTTGGATAGCGATCGCCAGGCACTTCAGGGGGTCTTCCAAGAGAGAGAGAGCTTTTGTGAGGGGAACTTCTAGTGAGAGAGAATTGGGTGTACAAGGGTTGAGGGTGAGGTCTCCTCTTGTAAAATTTTTTTTTCATAGTGAAGTTTGCATGCCCCGTGGAGGCGAGCCCTTTTGTGGCTGATCCACGTATTTTGATTATTTTTTTTTATTTTGTTTCTTCTTTCTTCCTGCTGCATCGTGTGGTACTGAAAAGATCTTGGAAGGTGGTGTCCTGACCAGACATCCACCCAATAAATGGTATCAGAGCAAGACGGTACAAGAATGCAGATTGCAGTGGTGGTGAGCAAGACTGAAGATGGAGAAGACAGGAACAATCAAAATGGAGATCAACAAGTTCGATGGTAAGAGCAATTTCTTCTTGTGGCAGGCAAGGGTGAAGGACGTGCTCATCCAATAGGGGTTGATCGATGCTCTCTTGTGCGATGAGAAGCCGACCACCATAGAGGTGCGGGATTGGAAATTGCTACAGATGCAGGCGGTGAGTACCATCCGCATGTACCTGACGGATGAGGTGGTGACCCATGTGCTGAGCGAGACTTCTCCGACGGTGCTGTGGTCGAAGCTCGAGGAGTTGTACATGGCGAAGTCTCTCACCAACATTCTTTTCCTCTGGAGGTAGTTTTACCAACTGCGGATGACTTAGGGACAGAGTGTGCAGGAGCATTTGAGCCACTTTCAGAAGATCCTCACCGACCTTCTCAGCATTGGCGAGAACGTTGAGGAGAAGACCAGGGCGCTGGTTTTACTGGCGCTGCATCTCCCTTCGTATGAGTCCTTAGTGACTGCTCTTCTAGTGGGGAAGAGCACTATCAAGATGGACGAGGTCACCGCGGTGATACTCCAAAACGAGGTTCTCAGGAGGGAGAATCCAGCTTCGAGCTCAGGTGGCGGTAGCTCAGCTTTGGTGGCTTCTGGAAGAGCAGGAGGTGGTAGATGGAGCGACAGGAGATCGCAACGAGGGCGGTCTAAGTTCAGGAGGGACTTGAGCAAAACCAGGTGTTACCGGTGTGAGGAGTTAGGGCATCTAGCCAGAGATTGTCCTCAACTGAAAAATCGGACGGTGGCTGCTGTAGCGACGGTCGGTAGCGATTTAGATGGAGATGTCCTGGAGATATCTGACGAGATATCTACTTTTTCCCAACAGTGGATATTAGATTCTGCATGCCCCTATCATGTATGTTGCAGAGAGGAGCAACTTGACTCCCTGGAGAACAGTGAGGGCACTGTATATCTGCCGGATGGATCGAGCTGTGCGATCAGAGGTATTGGGACGGTCAGCTGGAGGACACATGACGGTGCAGTGAGGAGATTGGGGGAGGTCCGATACATACCCAATTTCAGGCGAAATCTTATCTCACTTAGCAGACTGAATTTGAGAGGCTACAGGACGGTAGCTGGTGGAGGAATCCTGAGGGTGCTACGCGACGATAGGATTGTGCTGGAGGGGAAGAAGGAGAGCAGAGGACATTATTACCTGGCAGAGAGCCCAGTGCGAGGTGGAGCTTCGGGAGCTAGGTGGAGCCCAGAGTGAGGTGGAGCTCTAGGAGGCGGATCGGGCACGAGACAGGAGACTCGGGAGGACGAGAGGCGACGTCGCAAGGTGAGATTTCTATTGCCGCAGGATGATGTCCCAAGCAGGTCTCAGGTCAGGAGGAGCACAGCATACGACGGAGATGGAATTGAGCAGCCTGGCTCGACTCCCATGTTTGCCCATCCATGATCAGTAGGTGATTGCCCCAGGGCATGGGGGTGAGGAGATCCAGAAACTCTCAGAGTTTGGAAGAGGTCGAATATCGAGTCGAGGTGGAGATTGTTAGGATTTGATGCCTCGAGATTCAGCTCATATTGAGCCCACAGCGAGGTTCGCGATGAAAAATGGAGTCCAACGAGACCAAGATCACCTGAAATGAAGCTCGGATGGAGGAGATACGAGCTTTTGAAGTCGGAACGAGATTCGAGGTGGTGGAGGACCGCCGGCAACCGGCGGCGGGCGGCAGCGGTGCGGCCGCAGGCGGCAGCGTGCGGGATGCGCGACCCAGGCGTGCGGCCCAGGCGGGCGCACGGCCCAGCCTGGCGTGCGGCCCAGGCGAGCGTGCGGCCCAGCCGGGTGCGCGGCCCAGGCGCGCGCAGGCCCGCGCGCAGGAGCTGGCCGGCCCAGGCAGCCTACTGGCCCCTTTACCCCAGTCCACCGTGGATCGGGTGGTCCACGGCTGGGCCTGTGGACCGCGTGGGTATTTTTCATGCGTTTCTCGCGGTCCACGGTACTATTTCGTGGACCGGAACGCGATCGAACGGCCCAGAGAGATTGCGGTCTTGATCCGACGGTCCAGGGGTTTTTTGGCTTTATTTAGGACTCCTAATTCCTCTCTAATCAAGTTTAAACCTAGTTTTAACCCTTTAAAAGCCTGTGCGTGGAACAGTAAAGGGTGTGGTTGGTTTTCTCGTACCGTACGAACCCGAGAAGAGAGAGAGAGAGGCAGAAGCGCTGAGAGAGAAGGAGCAGGAGGCTCTTGGACAGCAGTCGCCAGGCACTTTAGGGGTTCAGGGGGTCTTCCAAGAGAGAGAGCTTTTGTGAGGGGAACTTCTAGTGAGAGAGAATTGGGTGTACAAGGGTTGAGGGTGAGGTCTCCTCTTGTAATTTTTTTTTTCATAGTGAAGTTTGCATGCCCCGTGGAGGCGAGCCCTTTTGTGGCTGATCCATGTATTTTGATTGTTTTTCTTTTGTTTTGTTTCTTCTTTCTTCCTGTTGCATCGCGTGGTACTGAAAAGATCTTGGGAGGTGGTGTCCTGGCCAGACATCCACCCAACAGTGTTTAACTTGTCAATCTCAAATCGAGAAGATATACGAATTCGGACGTGGGGGGATGGGTTGGTGGTGGAGATGAGTCAGCTTCTTCAGATCCTTGTAAGGGAGGAATGTTATACCTTAGATTAGCACATCAAATTGAAAGTAATGTTGTTATAAAATTAAAAAAAAAATTTATTGTGGTCATGGGTCAAGGGGCCCTTTAAAACGCGTATGTGTTGATCGGAGGCATTCTCACAGATGGCGTCAATATTATGATCATAGGTCAAGGGGTCGAATGGCTCAGATGATTGACTTATGCCTCCGTCTCCACATACGTAAGGTATTGTTTGCTTTGACTCATGACCATTTTTAGACTTCAATGGACTTTTAGACTTCAATAGAACTTGATCATTTAGAGTCTCATGATTTTACCCTTTAAAAGACGTCTCATATTGGGAGAAAATGTTCCAATCCATATAAGTCATATTTTTTCTTGAATCATAACCGATGTGGAACTAAACAAGTCCTCTCTATACTACAACAGAAATAAAATCAAATAATATTAACGGAGTGATGGCTTTGCTCGACAAAATCAATGTCTATACTTTATGTATTATATTTTTCTGGTTGATACCCTGATCGGTTTGAGGAAAACTATTAGAGATGGTCCAATGCATGTGAGGTGTCGCATGGATGGCACGATTTACTATTAATCAAATTTTAATATTATATTATTTATATAGCTTAGAAATGATAATTCAGTCAAGAAAAAGGAGAGTACGTAATTACCAAAAGTAAATCAATTGAGTGGCGCATGGAGTGTAAAGGCACGTAGAACCAAATATATTGGCTGGAGCAAGAGTCTGCATTTTGCTAGTAGAGCTTAACACTATTTCTTACAACATCAATATGTATAGTGAAAAAAATAAATAATGAGGAGTACTTTTGTATTTTACAATTTTCCTCAATTTAGGGGGAGAAATAAAAACTGAAATCTAGATATCTTTGAGGTGTGGTCTGACAATGGTAGAGTAGCTGTTATAATTGTGATGGCCGTTATTTAGAATAATGAGAGAGAAAATAAGGGAAAGTAAAGAAGTCTTTGGACGGAGAGTGAAATGTAAACCACTCCATGGTAAATAAGCATATAAGGCGTTTGTGTAAACTTGAGGCTCCAACAAATCTTCTGGAGCTTGAAAATCTCTCTTCAAAATAGTGGAACACAAATTTCACACTAGCCTAAGATCAAACCAAAAATAAAAGAAAAACAATCAAAATTCAGGATAAGAAAAAGACTTCTATTATATAAAAAGATTATAAGTGGAGCTCTCTACAACAACCTTCCCTGAGTACTCTGTTTTGCATTGACCTCTCGTTGCCATATTTATAATTCCATAAGAGAACTTAAGAATCCAATCTTAATAAATACAAAAGTGACTTTTAGAACTCCTAACTATTTAATGCAACTCTTGCGATAGTAAAATATCACTTTTAAACTTTTACATGACTCTTACATTATTTATGACTTTTTTATTATATACTTGATTTTTTGACTTCTATCTAAATATTAAATAACAAACTATATTTTCTCCAAAAAATATATTTTAGAAATAAATTTAACAATCCCCCTTAAAGCGCATTTTTGAATATGATTCTTAACTTTAATTTGTAGACCCACTTATAAGTGATTGGGTCACATCCTTGGGTTTTGGCACAAGATTCCAAGTTTCATTCTTGAGAAGAGTCTTTATTTCTTTATTCATGGCATCTTCACAAGCTGTGATACCTTTAGCTTTATCAGAAGAAACAAGCTTTTGATCGTCAATAGGATCGGAAAAAAAAAAAAGAATATATACTTGTCAAGTTTTCTATCTTGATAACAAGCTGGCTTCACAATTTTTCTTCTTTTTTTTTTTTTGAACTGATGGAAGCTCCTCTTCGTTACTATCATGTTGTTCTTCATGTATATCACTGATCCCGTTTCTCTTTGCTCTATTAGATGAGAAGAATAAGAACTAGAAAAAGGAGAGAAAGAATAAGCGCCTAAAACTATAGGAGCATTAAATGACAAAGGTAAATCAATTGCTGAATTTGGAGAGCTAGCAATTTGATCATTGCTTCTGATATCTTGGAGAATAATATCTTGTACAGGAAACAATAAGAAAAAGCTTCATCAAAAACTATATCTCTAGAAACAATATACTTGTGAGTTTTTGGCTCCATGAACTTCCATCCTTTCTTACTTTCATTATAACCAATGAAGATAGACTTCTTTGCGTTAGCATCAAGTTTACTTTTTTTGAGTCTGAAACATGAACATAACATGAAAAATTGAATACTTTGAGATGCTTGATAGTAGGCTTCTCTCCAAGCAACAATACATAAAGAGATTTCATATTATTAGAACTTACAGACACTCAGTTGATAACATAAGATGCACATACTATATCCGCCACTTGTAAGAACTTGGCTAAATTCTTAACATGTAGCCAAATCTTGTAAGTCTTCACAACATGCTGGATCTTCCACTCAGTGATGCCATTTTGTTGTGGCATATCTATATATGTGAGCTCAATTCTGATGCCATGCTTACAACAAAAAAGAAAGAATTTATTAAAGATGAACTCACCTCTGTCGTCAGTTCGCAACTTTTTAATATTTTTCTCAAGTATACCTTCAAAGTCATTTTGAACTCCTAAAATTTGGATAATACTTTCGATTTTTTCTTGACAAAATACACCCAAGTGTATCTTGTAAAATCATCAACAAAGAGTAACATATAATGAAAATCAAAATGAGAAGGTGTTTGCGTAGGATCCATCAGATTACTATGAATAAGCTCTAAAGGCACTTTACATCCTGAGAGAGATTTACCAAAAGGGCATTGATGAGACTTTTCATATTGAGAACCTTCCAAAACTTTTCCACCATGAATTGGAAAGCCCACAAACCAGATTTTTTGTCATCATAGCTTTCAACTTGTCCATTTTTAATATGGCCAAGTCTTTCATGCCAAATTGATGTCCTATCATTTGAACTCAGGACCGCGCGAGATGCGCAACCCAGGCCTGCGGCCCAGGCGGGCGCACGGCCCAGCCTGACGCGCGGCCCAGGCGGGCGCACGGCCCAGGCGCGTGCAGGCCCGTGTGCAGGAGCGGGCCGGCCCAGGCGGCCTGTTGGCCCCTTTGCCCTGGTCCATCGTGGACCGGGCGGTCCACGGCTGGGCCTGTGGACCGCGTGAGCATTTTCCACGCATTTCTCGCGGTCCACGGTACTATTCCGTGGACCGGAGCATGATCGGATGGCCCAGAGAGATTGCGGTCTTGATCCGACGGTCCAGAGGATTTTTTGGCTTTATTTAGGACTCCTAATCCCTCTCTAATCAAGTTTAAACCTAGTTTTAACCCTTTAAAAGCCTGTGCGTGGAACAGTAAAGGGTGTGGTTGGTTTTCTCGCACCGTACAAACCCGAGAAGAGAGAGAGGTGGAAGCGCTCAGAGAGAAGGAGCAGGAGGCTCTTGGGTAGCGGTCGCCAGATACTTCAGGGGTTCAGGGGGTCTTCCAAGAGAAAGAGCTTTTGTGAGGAGAACTTCTAGTGAGAGAGAATTGGGTGTACAAGGGTTGAGGGTGAGGTCTCCTCTTGTAAAATTTCTTTTTCATAGTGAAGTTTGCATGCCCCATGGAGGCGAGTCCTTTTGTGGCTGATCCACGTATTTTGATTATTTTTCTTTTATTTTGTTTCTTCTTTCTTCCTGCTGCATCGTGTGGTACTGAAAAGATCTTGGGAGGTGGTGTCCTGGCCAGACATCCACCCAATAAGTGGTATCAGAGCAAGGTGGTACAAGGACACAGATTGCAGTGGTGGTGAGCAAGACTGAAGATGGAGAAGACAGGAACAATCAAGATGGAGATCAACAAGTTCGATGGTAAGAGCAATTTCTCCTTGTGGCAGGCAAGGGTGAAGGACGTGCTCATCCAATAGGGGTTGATCGATGCTCTCTTGTGCGATGAGAAGCCGACCACCATAGAGGTGCGGGATTGGAAACGACTACAGATGCAGGCGGTGAGTACCATCCTAATGTACCTGACGGATGAGGTGGTGACCCATGTGCTGAGCGAGACTTCCCCGACGGTGCTGTGGTCGAAGCTCGAGGAGTTGTACATGGCGAAGTCTCTCACCAACATTCTTTTCCTCTGGAGGCGATTTTACCAACTGCGGATGACTGAGGGACAGAGTGTGCAGGAGCATTTGAGCCACTTCTAGAAGATCCTCACCGACCTTCTCAGCATTGGCGAGAACGTTGAGGAGAAGACCAGGGCGCTGGTTTTACTGGCGCTGCTTCCCCCTTCGTATGAGTCCTTGGTGACTGCTCTTCTAGTGGGGAAGAGCACTATCAAGATGGATGAGGTTACCGCGGTGATACTCCAGAACGAGGTTCTCAGGAGGGAGAATCCAGCTTCGAGCTCAGGTGGCGGTAGCTCAGCTTTGGTGGCTTCTGGAAAAGCAGGAGATGGTAGACGGAGCGACAGGAGATCGCAACGAGAGCGGTCTAAGTCCAGGAGGGACTTGAGCAAAACCAGGTGTTACCGGTGTGAGGAGTTAGGGCATCTAGCCAGAGATTGCCCTCAACTGAAAAATCGGACGGTGGCTGCTGTAGCGACGGTCGGTAGCGATTTAGATGGAGATGTCCTGGAGATATCGGATGAGGTATCTACTTCTTCCCAACAGTGGATATTAGATTCTGCATGCCCCTATCATGTATGTTGCAGAGAGGAGTAGCTTGACTCCCTGGAGAACAGTGAGGGCACTGTATATCTGCCGGATGGATCGAGCTGTGCGATCAGAGGCATTGGGACGGTCAGCTGGAGGACACATGACGGTGCAGTGAGGAGATTGGGGGAGGTCAAATACATATCCGATTTCAGACAGAATCTTATCTCACTTAGCAGACTGGATTTGAGAGGCTACAGGACGGTAGCTGGTGGAGGAATCCTGAGGGTGCTACGTGGCGATAGGATTGTGCTGGAGGGGAAGAAGGAGAGCAGAGGACATTACTACCTGGTAGGGAGCCCAGTGCGAGGTGGAGCTTCGGGAGCTAGGTGGAGCCCAGAGTGAGGTGGAGCTCTAGGAGGCGGATCGGGCACGAGACAGGAGACTCGGGAGGATGAGAGGCGACGTCGCAAGGTGAGATTCCTATTGCCGCAGGATGATGCCCCAAGCAGGTCTCAGGTCAGGAGGAGCACAGCATACGACGGAGATGGGATTGAGCAGCCTGGCTCGACTCTCATGTTTGTCCATCCATGATCAGTAGGTGATTGCCCCAGGGCATGGGGGTGAGGAGATCCAGAAACTCTCAGAGTTTGGAAGATGCCGAATATTGAGTCGAGGTAGAGATTGTTAGGATTTGATGCCTCGAGATTCAATTCATATTGAGCCCACAGCGAGGTTCGCGGTGAAAAATGGAGTCAAACGAGACCAAGATCACCTGAAATGTAGCTCGGATGGAGGAGATACGAGCTTTTGAAGTCGGCACGAGATTCGAGATGGTGGAGGACCGTCGGCAACGGGCGGCAGCGGTGCGGCCACAGGCAGCGGCGCGCGGGATGCGCGACCCAGGCGCGCGGCCCAGGCGGGCGCACGGCCCAGCCTGGCATGCGGCCCAGGCGAGCGCGCTGCCCAGGCGCGTGCAGGCCCGCGCGCAGGAGCGGGCCGGCCCAGGCGGCCTACTGGCCCCTTTACCCCAATCCACCGTGGACCGGACGGTCCACGGCTGGGCCTGTGGACCGCGTGGGCGTTTCCCATGCGTTTCTCATGGTCTACGGTACTATTTCATGGACTGGAGCACGATCGGACGGCCCAGAGAGATTGCGGTCTTGATCCGACGGTCCAGGAGGTTTTTTGGCTTTATTTAGGACTCCTAATTCCTCTCTAATCAAGTTTAAACCTAGCTTTAACCCTTTAAAAGCCTGTGCGTGGAACAGTAAAGGGTGTGGTTGGTTTTCTCGCACCGTACGAATCCGAGAAGAGAGAGAGAGAGGCAGAAGCGCTGAGAGAGAAAGAGTAGGAGGCTCCTGGACAGCAGTCGCCAGGCACTTCAGGGGTTCATGGGGTCTTCCAAGAGAGAGAGAGAGCTTTTGTGAGGAAAACTTCTAGTGAGAGAGAATTGGGTGTACAAGGGTTGAGGGTGAGGTCTCCTCTTGTAAAATTTCTTTTTCATAGTGAAGTTTGCATGCCCCGTGGAGGTGAGCCCTTTTGTGGCTGATCCACGTATTTTGATTGTTTTTCTTTTGTTTTATTTTTTCTTTCTTCCTGCTGCATCGCGTGGTACTGAAAAGATCTTGGGAGGTGGTGTCCTGACCAGGCATCCACCCAATAATGTTTAACTTGTCAATCTCAGAATCGAGAAGATATATGAATTCGGACGTGGGGGGATGGGTTGGTGGTGGAGATGAGTCAGCTTCTTCAGATCCTTGTAAGGGAGGAATGTTATACCTTAGATTAGCACATCAAATTGAAAGTAATGTTCTTATAAATTTAAAAAAAAAAAATATTGTGGTCATGGGTCAAGGGGCCTTTTAAAACGTGTATGTGTTGATCGGAGGCATTCTCACAGATGGCGTCAATATTATGATCATAGGTCAAGGGGTCGAATGGCTCAAATGATTGACTTATGCCTCCGTCTCCACATACGTAAGGTATTGTCTGCTTTGACTCATGACCATTTTTAGACTTCAATGGACTTTTAGACTTCAATAGACCTTGATCATTTAGAGTCTCATGATTTTACCCTTTAAAAGACGTCTCATATTAGGAGAAAAAGTTTCAATCCATATAAGTCATATTTTTTCTTGAATCATAACCGATGTGGAACTAAACAAGTCCTCTCTATACTACAACAGAAATAAAATCAAATAATATTAACGGAGTGATGGCTTTGCTCGACAAAATCAATGTCTATACTTTATGTATTATATTTTTCTGGTTGATACCCTGATCGGTTTGAGGAAAACTATTAGAGATGGTCCAATGCATGTGAGGTGTCGCATGGATGGCACGATTTACTATTAATCAAAATTTAATATTATATTATTTATATAGCTTAGAAATAATAATTCAGTCAAGAAAAAGGAGAGTACGTAATTACCAAAAGTAAATCAATTGAGTGGCGCATGGAGTGTAAAGGCACGTAGAACCAAATATATTGGCTGGAGCAAGAGTCTGCATTTTGCTAGTAGAGCTTAACACTATTTCTTACAACATCAATATGTATAGTGAAAAAAATAAATAATGAGGAGTACTTTTGTATTTTGTAATTTTCCTCAATTTAGGGGGAGAAATAAAAACTGAAATCTAGATATCTTTGAGGTGTGGTCTGACAATGGTAGAGTAGCTGTTATAATTGTGATGGCCGTTATTTAGAATAATGAGAGAGAAAATAAGGGAAAGTAAAGAAGTCTTTGGACGGAGAGTGAAATGTAAACCACTCCATGGTAAATAAGCATATAAGGCGTTTGTGTAAACTTGAGGCTCCAACAAATCTTCTGGAGCTTGAAAATCTCTCTTCAAAATAGTGGAACACAAATTTCACACTAGCCTAAGATCAAACCGAAAATAAAAGAAAAACAATCAAAATTCGGGATAAGAAAAAGACTTCTATTATATAAAAAGATTATAAGTGGAGCTCTCTACAACAACCCTCCCTGAGTACTCTGTTTTGCATTGACCTCTCGTTGCCATATTTATAATTCCATAAGAGAACTTAAGAATCCAACCTTAATAAATACAAAAGTGACTTTTAGAACTCCTAACTATTTAATGCAACTCTTGCGATAGTAAAATATCACTTTTAAACTTTTACATGACTCTTACATTATTTATGATTTTTTTATTATATACTTGATTCTTTGACTTCTATCTAAATATTAAATAACAAACTATATTTTCTCCAAAAAATATATTTTAGAAATAAATTTAACAATCCCCCTTAAAGCTCATTTTTGAATATGATTCTTAACTTTAATTTGTAGACCCACTTATAAGTGATTGGGTCACATCCTTGGGTTTTGGCACAAGATTCCAAGTTTCATTCTTGAGAAGAGTCTTTATTTCTTTATTCATGGCATCTTCACAAGCTGTGATACCTTTTGCTTTATCAGAAGAAACAAGCTTTTGATCGTCAATAGGATCGAAAAAAAAAATAAGAATATATACTTGTCAAGTTTTCTATCTTGATAACAAGCTGGCTTCACAATTTTTCTTCTTTTTTTTTTTTGAACTGATGGAAGCTCCTCTTCGTTACTATCATATTGTTCTTCATGTATATCACTGATCCCGTTTCTCTTTGCTCTATTAGATGAGAAGAATAAGAACTAGAGGAAGGAGAGAAAGAATAAGCGCCTAAAACTATAGGAGCATTAAATGACAAAGGTAAATCAATTGCTGAATTTGGAGAGCTAGCAATTTGATCATTGCTTCTGATATCTTGGAGAATAATATCTTGTACAGGAAACAATAAGAAAAAGCTTCATCAAAAACTATATCTCTAGAAACAATATACTTGTGAGTTTTTGGCTCCATGAACTTCCATCCTTTCTTACTTTCATTATAACCAATGAAGATAGACTTCTTTGCGTTAGCATCAAGTTTACTTTTTTTGAGTCTGAAACATGAACATAACATGAAAAATTGAATACTTTGAGATGCTTGATAGTAGGCTTCTCTCCAAGCAACAATACATAAAGAGATTTCATATTATTAGAACTTACAGACACTCAGTTGATAACATAAGATGCACATACTATATCCGCCACTTGTAAGAACTTGGCTAAATTCTTAACATGTAGCCAAATCTTGTAAGTCTTCACAACATGCTGGATCTTCCACTCAGTGATGCCATTTTGTTGTGGCATATCTATATATGTGAGCTCAATTCTGATGCCATGCTTACAACAAAAAAGAAAGAATTTATTAAAGATGAACTCACCTCTGTCGTCAGTTCGCAACTTTTTAATATTTTTCTCAAGTATACCTTCAAAGTCATTTTGAACTCCTAAAATTTGGATAATACTTTCGATTTTTTCTTGACAAAATACACCCAAGTGTATCTTGTAAAATCATCAACAAAGAGTAACATATAATGAAAATCAAAATGAGAAGGTGTTTGCGTAGGATCCATCAGATTACTATGAATAAGCTCTAAAGGCACTTTACATCCTGAGAGAGATTTACCAAAAGGGCATTGATGAGACTTTTCATATTGAGAACCTTCCAAAACTTTTCCACCATGAATTGGAAAGCCCACAAACCAGATTTTTTGTCATCATAGCTTTCAACTTGTCCATTTTTAATATGGCCAAGTCTTTCATGCCAAATTGATGCCCTATCATTTGAACTCGTCTTATCAATATGAGAAGTAGAGGCCAGCAAGACAAATAAATCCTTCATCCTCTTACAGGTGCGAATAACATTCATCTTTAAATCTTTGATATTATGAAGGAACTTTACATCCTTTGGGCCAAAGAGAACATAATAATCAGCATCCACCATATTAGCCACAAAAAGGAGATTCTTCTTCATTCTAGACACATGATACATGCTTTTGAGAGTGATGGAATTATTATTCTTACCAAAAAGAATGATGGTACCTTCTTTCTCCATTGGATGAATTGTGTCGTCCATCGTAATGATATCCTCATTTTCCTAATAGTAACAAAAATTAAAGAATTTTAAGCCATCACCAGTAAGATGGTGACCACCTGAGTCCACGATCCAATTATGTTCAAAATTAATGGAAGCCATAGCCTCCACCATAGTAATAGTTGCTGTAAAATATTTGCTCTAATCTTCTTCTACTTTATTTGAGTCATCCTCCTTGTTTGCAGCATTTTCTCTCTTTTATTTGACTCATTAATTCTTCTTAATGTGGCTTATCTTGCCACATCTACAACACTTTACCTTTTTTCGGTTGCCATTATCATTGAAGAAAGACTCCTCATTGGTGTCATTCTTCTTATGCTTCTTCTTATCCTGACCCTTCTTCTTGCTAGAAAAGGGAGCCTCTTCTTCTCCCCCCGAAATAACATGTCCAACCATTTGATGAGCCAAAGATTCCTGCAAAGTAAGAAGATTTTTGAATTCCATCAAGAATAATTGTTGATTCCACCTTTGAATAAATGTGACATAAGGAATATACTCCTTTTGAAGACCACAAATAATATACCTCTTCATACGTGGCTCCGAAATAGGCTTTTCTTGATCTAAAAAAAAAATCTCTGACCACAAATTTTTAATCTTCAAAAAATATTGAGAGATAGAAAGATCACTTTGAGTGGCATTAGCTAATTCATTCTCAAAAAATTGAAGCCGAGCCAAATTCTTTCTGTTGAACAATGCCTTGAGAGTGTTCTAAGTCACCGAAGCCGACTCACAGTCTGTGATGTGCCCAAAAAGATCATGAATAATGATCCTTTTTGGCACAAACTATATTTTTGTATTAGCAACCTCTACCTCCGCATGGCTTCTGCATTTTCTTCATTTGCTGGTGGAGCCACCCTTACATCACTATCAATAATCTCCCATAGGTCTTCACCTACAAGATAGGACTCCATACAAGTCTTTCAAATCTTATAGTTAGAACAGTTGAGAAGCTCTGTGCCAAGCTTAATAAAATGACCTCTAGAGTCTGTTGACATTGCAGAACCAATTTACTTCTTCACAAAGAAATCTTGAAAAATACCAATCACCACTCTAGTGGCTCTGATACTATGTTAAGAAAAGTGGATTTCATGAGCTTGAAAATTTCTTTTCAAAATAGTGGAATACAAAGTTCACACTAGCCCAAGATTACACCAAAAATAGAAGGAGAACAATCAAAATTGGGGACAAGAAAGAGAATTCCATTACATAAGAAGATTACAAGTGGAGTTCTCTACAACGACCCTCTCTAAGTACTCTATTTTGGATTGACCTCTCATCCCCATATTTATAATTACACAAAAGAATTTAAAAAACCAAATATTAATGAATACATATATGACTTTTAGAACTCTTAACTATTTAATACAACTCTTGTAATACTAAAACATGACTCTTAGGTTGCATTTGGTGCACCGCCAGGCAATTTTGGAAGATAATGTAGATTGCCTTCAAGATAGATTGCTACTATTAAATTATCAGTAATATTGATTACTGTGTTTGGTACACGCAGATAATGTTATAGTAAAATTATTGAAAATCTTGATTGACATATTTGGTATGGCAATCAGATTGTTAGTAATGTGCAATCAAATTTTCAAAATACCTCCAGTAATTTTGTTCTGATGCTCTTCTTTTTTCTGGATGAAAAGCGGCAGGAGTAGTATAGGTGTGATGGTCATGTAAAAAAGTGAATAAATATGACATAAGGAATATACTCCTTTTGAAGACCACAAATAATATACCTCTTCATACGTGCCTCCGAAATAGGCTTTTCTTGATCTAAAAGAAAAATCTCTGACCACAAATTTTTAATCTTCAAAAAATATTGAGAGATAGAAAGATCACTTTGAGTGGCATTAGCTAA
Source organism: Elaeis guineensis (assembly GCF_000442705.2). Taxonomy (NCBI): domain Eukaryota; kingdom Viridiplantae; phylum Streptophyta; class Magnoliopsida; order Arecales; family Arecaceae; genus Elaeis; species Elaeis guineensis. The sequence continues at coordinate 12,994,187 of NC_026005.2, read as the reverse complement.
TTCATTCTCAAAAAATTGAAGCCGAGCCAAATTCTTTCTGTTGAACAATGCCTTGAGAGTGTTCTAAGTCACCGAAGCCGACTCACAGTCTGTGATGTGCCCAAAAAGATCATGAATAATGATCCTTTTTGGCACAAACTATATTTTTGTATTAGCAACCTCTACCTCCGCATGGCTTCTGCATTTTCTTCATTTGCTGGTGGAGCCACCCTTACATCACTATCAATAATCTCCCATAGGTCTTCACCTACAAGATAGGACTCCATACAAGTCTTTCAAATCTTATAGTTAGAACAGTTGAGAAGCTCTGTGCCAAGCTTAATAAAATGACCTCTAGAGTCTGTTGACATTGCAGAACCAATTTACTTCTTCACAAAGAAATCTTGAAAAATACCAATCACCACTCTAGTGGCTCTGATACTATGTTAAGAAAAGTGGATTTCATGAGCTTGAAAATTTCTTTTCAAAATAGTGGAATACAAAGTTCACACTAGCCCAAGATTACACCAAAAATAGAAGGAGAACAATCAAAATTGGGGACAAGAAAGAGACTTCCATTACATAAGAAGATTACAAGTGGAGTTCTCTACAACGACCCTCTCTAAGTACTCTATTTTGGATTGACCTCTCATCCCCATATTTATAATTACACAAAAGAATTTAAAAAACCAAATATTAATGAATACATATATGACTTTTAGAACTCTTAACTATTTAATACAACTCTTGTAATACTAAAACATGACTCTTAGGTTGCATTTGGTGCACCGCCAGGCAATTTTGGAAGATAATGTAGATTGCCTTCAAGATAGATTGCTACTATTAAATTATCAGTAATATTGATTACTGTGTTTGGTACATGCAGATAATGTCATAGTAAAATTATTGAAAATCTTGATTGACATATTTGGTATGGCAATCAGATTGTTAGTAATGTGCAATCAAATTTTCAAAATACCTCCAGTAATTTTGTTCTGATGCTCTTCTTTTTTCTGGATGAAAAGCGGCAGGAGTAGTATAGGTGTGGTGGTCATGTAAAAAAGTGACGGATTGGAAGGTGTGGGAAATTGCAAGCATCGAGAGGAGGGTGGGGAAGGGGTGGGCATGCACGGAGGAGCCGTGGAGGTAGTGGGGACGAGCACAAACGAGCTACAGGGGGATGGTGGGAAACAAGGGAGGAGGAGCCGTGGGGAGTGGAGGGATGGTGGGGGGCAGAGAAACCGTGGGCAGGTGAAGAAAGACAAAGGAGTCGCAAGTGAGAGGGGCGCATGCGGAGGAGCCGTACGTAGATGGTGTCGGGGGAGGAGGGAGGGTTGGTCGATGGATTTTGTATGATTTTTTGAGGAATAATTTAGTCTAAAATTTTCATTGTAATATTGTCAAAGAAATAGTAATCTGGATAGCCATCTTTTTTGAGACAATCTGAATTGCCGAAACAATCTGAATTGCCATATAAAAAACATACTAAATACAGCAATCCAATGGATCTTCTTTAAATTACTGACGATTTGGATAGATTGCCTGCTTCGTCCAAATGCAATCTTAAACTTTTATACGGCTTTTACACTGCACATGACTCTTTGATCGTATACTTTGACTCTTTGACTTTTATCTGTATATTAAATAACAAACTATATTTTCTACAAAAAAAAATATAGATTTAACATTAGATAGGTTGAAATTTTAGAAAATAAAAATACTCTAATGATCGAAGTGATTAATTACTGTAGGAAAAAGATATTTTTTTTTTTTTAAATTCCAGGTATTTGGTAGTTCATAAGGATTCAAGTAATGTCTTTTCCACGAACATGATGCATATCATGCTTGCCATGCCAAGAGTTTATCAGTGAATCATGGCAATGATAGCTGCTATCTGCATGTAGTGTATGACATTCCAGGTACCGCCCATCGAACAATAGCAACAATGTATTCCGTACTTGGCAAAGCCTTAGAGGGTTGCTAATGCAAATGCAATGGTTGCTAATTAGCCATTTACTTGCATCACAACAAGTACAATTTAAGCGAAGAAACAAAAAGATTAGCACGAGCGTATGAAAAACATCAATAGCCGACTTGAAGAACCATATTATTAATAAGATTAGTTGCAAAAATAGCTCATTCCAAACAATGCAGCCAAGAGCAAGACAAGAAACTTCAAAAATTATAATGCAGATCAATGTAAAATGGTTTTTTTTTTTTTAATTTAAAAAAACAAAAACCAGAACCATGAAATCGCCAAGAGGAACCATCCATAGCCCTCATAAGCATGGGCATGGGAAGGTGAGTCATCCAAACATGAGCATAGGTAATATAGCCAAATTCAAACCAAACTGCAATTTTCACATAACCATCCTCTTCGTTTTCCATTCAAAACACTGCAAGCATACCAAGGTGGCCCCTGCGTGACTTCCTTGCAAATCCCTCACATTAAACTCCAAATAACAGATACCTAGCACAGACAATGCAATTAGAAGGAAGTCACAACATGACCATCTTTATTTCATCACAAACATCAGCAGCTCTAGGCTTTGCGGCAAACATCCCCATCACATACATATCCTTCCTTGGTCTTTCCCTGCTCTTCACTGTGCTCCTCACCACCTTTCTCCCTGTTCTCCACCAATGCACACCTAGGGTGCAAATCAAAGTTGCACTCGGTGCAGCGGTAGGACCATTTTCCCCCTAGCCCATTGCATCCATCGCAACCGTATTCACCACAGCGAGTCAGCACAAGCTCATGCTCCTCATGGAGTTCATGTTTCAACTTCTCAGGCCACCCCTTCGCCATCTCTTCAATCTGATCCTCCAACTCCTTGATCCTCTCCTCTGTGAATGGATAGGCATCAGCTCCATGGATCATCAAGAGATGTCTCGCATCTGTAGTGACTGTCTTTCCAGTAGGTCCAATGGCAACAAGGGAAGGGATTCCACGTATTTTGAAAAGACGGCTCAAAGTCTTCTTTCGCTCATCCCCGAAGGGGAGTGCCAACCAAGGCATGCCTGAGAAGAAGTCCTCAAAAGAATTCTGGTCTCGATCACTGGAGACGAAGACCAACTCAAAGGCACTGTCCTTCTCTTTGATTTTGTTGTATTCCTCTACCAGTTTAGGTAGGAAGGCACGACAGGGGCCGCACCACTTTGCTGAGAAGTAGAGGAGAATATTCTTCCCAATGAGCTCCGACACTGGAACCTGTGACAAAAAAAGGTGTCAAATATGAATTGGTAGTGCTCCTTGTAAAAGAAATCCTCATCAATGCAAAGTTGGCTACCGAACAAATTTCAAATTCTATTGCCCAATGGCTGCATGAACAAGGATACTCGAGCTATACCAGGATCAATTAATGAATAACATTTGCTCAAATTTTAAAAATATAGTTAATACTATCCCACAATCCTTTAGCGCAAAAGTTGGCAAAAGAACAAATTACCCACAATCTAGCTCGTATTTTGCCTGATTTTGGCTCTTGCTTGGTCAAGAAACAAACCAAGCTAGAGCAGCTAGGTTTTGCTCGTTCAAGCTTGGAGGAATCAGCACAAAATACTGATAAATAGAACATATATAATTTTAATTATTATTTTCTATATGAATAACAAAAAATACAATTATATTTTATAAATTAATATAGATTTTGTAGAATTGAATGTACTAAATTTATAAAATAAAGATACAGGGATTATTCCACCAAATTATATAAATGAGAGCCTCAAACAATCTTAAACTCTCACCAAATTTCTTAAACAAATTGTTTATGAGCAACCGAAGCTTGGCTCGAAATTAAATGAGCTAGATCAAGTTCAACGCGAATATAAAACACGCCAAACTAGAGCCAGGCTCGGCTTGGCTTGTGTCACCCCTGTTTCTGAGTGTAGAGTATTTCTCTAAAATTTTCAAGTTGGGAATGATAGGACGCTGTTTGAAACTACAAGGATATAGCCCTTATGAGAGGAATCATAGTCAAAAAGGATATAATATATGATCCTAGAAAATTAGTATAATGCATTTTGGTTAAGGCCGTGGCATATTTTGCCATTCATTTATTTACATGGATTCACCAAACTTCTGGCTCACACCATCTCAAGTAAACTTTTGTTTACCACCTTTGTAGAGCTAAGAAAGAATCAAATCTATATCAATATGAATTTCAAAAAGAAGATGAAAACTAACCCAAGCAATTAATTGCATGCTCATTGAATAAAATCTTTACCTTGACACCATCTTTGCCAATGACATAATCTAGCTCCCCAGAAACCAGAAGGGACTCCAGCGTCTGTGCTTCCAATTTTGCTTTCGCCTTCTCTGCAAGCATATCCATTTTGTCCTGAGAAAATGGGAATCCTTCCCATGCTTCCTCCCCGTGCTCTTCCACAACCTCAGCTATATTGCTATGCAGAGTCTTCCCGTCAGCGCCAAGAACAACCAAAGTAGGTACAGTCCTGAGTTCAAAGTAGCGAACAAGCTTCCCACAGCTCTTATCCTGGAAAGGGATAGCAAGCCACGGCATAGTGGCAAAGCCTCCTTTGAAGGATGATTCTTCATCATCCAAGGACACCATCACAACTTCAAAGCTCTCTCCCCTTTCCTTCAGCTTTCGATATATTTTCCCAAGCACCAGAGTGAACTCGTCGCATGGTTTCATACCATTAATTGTGAAGTACAGGCATACTATCTTTCCTTCAAGCTCTGACACAGATACCTGCTGGTAAATTGATATAATTAAGAGAACCAAAATAAAATAAAATAAAATAAAGGGGTGCACTAATGGTTACTTAAGAACTTAAATATGAAGATACTCCTTTTAGACAGAAGAATATCGCTATTTGATGAAGAACGCATTGGATATCAAAACCACAATATATAAAAAGATGAAGATAACCTTATTTCCATCGTTCGAAATCAAATAGTCACGGGATGGCGAAACCAGCACGGTCTGAAGAGTTTGCTCCCTTTTAGCAGCCTCTTCATCCTCTTTCAGCTTGTTGATCTTCTCAGGAGTGAAGGGATAGCCCTCAGAGCCATACTCCCTCACGGCCGGTACACCCTTTTCATTAAGTACCTCCCCTCTTGCACCAAGGATGACAAGGTGGGGTATACCCCTCACTTTGAACAGCTCATCAAGGCGATCACGGGCCTTGGAGTCAGAGAATGGAATCGCAAGCCATGGCATCTTTGAGAAGTAACCATTAAATGAATCCTCATCCCTGTCACCTGACACGAAGACAACCTCAAAGTCCTTCCCCTCTGAGGAGAGCTCCCCATAAGTTTCGATCAGCTTTGGGGTGAAGCCCCTGCAAGGTGGGCACCAAGAGGCTGAGAAGTAGAGACCGACAGTTTTCCCTTCAAGATTGGCGATCTTCACCTGAAGAACTCAAATCCAAATTCCTTACCATATTAGAAGAACAATTTCTAGAAAGATAGCAGTTGCAAATAAAACACTCAATAATTATCTGAACTTAAAAGTTTTTTGCAAGTGCCTGTGGATACGTAGTTAATGTACACTTCGTGGAGGGGTGTCGTATCTTAAGCATTTAGTGTTACTTATGTCAATTAGACAACTTCAAATATAACCAAGTAAAATGCTTGCTGGAATTATGTGTTTTTCATGGTTTATCGGATTATCACATTATCACATCATCATGAGAAAAAAAAAAAAAAAAAGACAGGAAATAGAATTAGATCCTTTTTTTTTTTTTTTTTTTTGAAGGTAAAGAATTGGATCCTAAATCAACCTTTTGAAAGAAACTTTTTGGAGGATTTAAAAAATCTAATCCTAAATCGATATTGTCTAAGTACCTGATCACCATTGTTATGGATAAGGAAATCCCTCTCATCGCCGGCAAGAATCGACTTGAGATCGTGGCACTCGCCGCCATCACTGGCGCCGTTGTCCTCATCTCCAACTGCTGCCATTCTCTTCCACCGTATGTACTTCCGCTCTCTCTCTCTCTCTCTCAATCGTGTCTTAGACGATGAAAGTAAAAGTTTAGAGGAATTCATTATATAAACGGAAGGGATTCGTCGTTTAACTTGCTTCCGAAGAAAGAAACACCCACCCGAAGGTAAAATACTCCTTCGGTTCACTCTGTTTAATCTAAAGAGGACGCGTGGCGATTTTAAAATGGTTTCTAGACTATTCCAAGTGGTTGCTATTCGTTAGTTAATACTATCCTGCGAAGGAAGAGAACAAACTAGATAAGGGAATGCATAGCATCTTGACTTCTATTGACTTGTGGGAAGGACACCACCGTTATGACGTGGATAAAACTTTTATGACGTGGAAGGCCTTGAAAGCTCATCTCCAATGTCCACCGGTCACATGGTGCAACCATCACGATAGTATTTGTTTACTTTTAATCATAGATGGATGGCTGTGGTTCCTCCTTAGGCCAAGAATTAATATGGACAAATCTTATCCTACTTTCAACCTACTACGAATGCACTCAAACATCAAATCACCAGCCTCTTTATATTCTTTCATATATATTCTTTCGTACATACTGTCTCCTCCAATGTTAGTCTTATTTGTTATATTTTTCCAGCTGGAAAAGATATTTTCTGCTGGACTTCTCTAGTTATGGTGGAGGAATCATGTGAAAGCAATGCAATTATACTTTATATACTTCCGTCTATGTTCGATATCTCAGAATGTGGATCTTCTACTGCTATTATTCAGTTATTATATTCTAGTTTTTCTGCTTCTTTTTTGTTCATACTGTATTTATCCATTCTATTCTCAAATTGTTGCCATATGCAGGGCAATATCTTTAATTTGCTTCAATGTTATGAGTTTGTCTTGACTAATTACTCTTCTATGTTATTTCTTTATGATTCTAGATGCAATAAAAGCTGTTATGAACGATGCTCTGGTTTGGTTGCATATTCTGTACCTTTTTTGTCATCAACTTTTTTTTTTTTTTTTTGGTAAAACTTTTTTGTCATCAACGAAGTGGCCTTATTATCTTCTGCAGCAACTTGGGTGTATGGGCTGGTTGTGGCATTATCATCTTGTGTTCAGTTGGGTGTTTTTACTACTCCATGTCTTGTTCAAACTTGTACATATTTTAAGTTTGTGGCCAACCTTTTGTATGTATTAAGGTGTTTGGTTGTTTTTGTCACATGTGACTATCGGACTTTGTATTTTTCTTTTCGTATTAAGCTCTGAGCTCTTGTTTCTATAAAAAAAAAAAATCACCAGCCTCTTTCAGATGGCCGAAAGGAAGGATGTTAATTTGGAAGTATTTGGATGTCCCATCAAGTATGCCGTTGGTTCCTTCAAATTTCAATTTTATATCAGAAAAGATGATAGCCGAAATTGTAAGCTCTAAGTGGAGGTATCCCTTACAAGAAGAGCAATCGTTCTCCAATCAGCATCGTTGTCGATTCTTTTATCTTATATATCTTTGGTTATGATATCTTTATAATTCTTTATTAGACTGAAAAAAATAAAATATTTGAACTTTTTTGTGAGAAAATCTTTTAATACGCTTGCTTTCTATATTGGACATGCAAAATTTTTTGTACACCGCTCACGGTGTAGAAAATTTAATATAGAACACAGTACCTTATCCGATTCGATCATGTAGCCACCATTTTTCAATGCGTATTTAATATCCACTATTTCATTTTTTCATTAAAAATTTTGAATGACGAAAATACCTATTTTTTTCTAAAAAAATTATAACATCTTATACCGATATTATGACATTCTGTATTTAAATTATGACTTCCTGCACATAATATCATAATTTTTTTACAGAATATCATAAAGAGAAATTTATAAATGAAGAAAATATTTCTACCAAAATTATAATATCCGATGAACAATTTAAGACATACTGTGCAGGAAGTCGTAATTTTTTCAGAAAAGAAGAAATATTTTGGTCATTCAAAATTTCAAATGAAAAAATAAAACGACGAGCATTAAATATATATTGAAAAATAATGGTTACATGATCCAATCAAATAAGATGGTGCATTCTATATCAATTTTTCTATATCACATATGATGTATAAAAAATTTCTGTACTAAGCATAAAGCCTTCTGGTATAAGCTTACGACCTAGGTTGTATTTCATGGGCATATGGTAGCATTATTAAAAATAACATCGATGCTCTTCCACTTGGCAGAGATTCTGTGATTGTGTTCTTGTGATTGACAAGTGGGATGGGTATAGACATAGATGTCTTTAGGACTGTTGGCTTTCTGCAACCCCTTCGTTCCACGGCCTACTTGGACGTTGAAGTGTGCAATACGGACCTCAACTGCAAGGACTCATGGGCCAAGACCATTTATGGGATTGGAACTTGTTGGCTTCCTTTTCCTCTGGTATGATGAACCAGATTTGTTGCATCTTTCTTGAACAAGGAGACTAGTCTAATCAGCTATATTAGGGATCAAGTAGACTCAATCAAGTCTGTCTTAAAATACATGTATAGCTTGGTCAAAGCACTAGCATTGGCTGGAGCTTTATACAATTTTAAGTGGGTTTGGAAATAGAATGTACGGATGAGGGTCAAAACATTTTTGTGAGTTTGCTATGGGACTAATTGCCAGTTAAACAACTTCTATATAGGAGGGCCATCATAAATGCTGAATGCCGATTTTATAATCTTTGTGAATCATTGGTGGAGGACAGCGATCATGTTATTATTTGTTTTTTGGTTGCCAGTTGGTGGGATCAATTGCAATGCATGTGTGGATCATATCAGTCTCTGCCGACCTTAGTAGATTATATTTCTATAACTCAAATAGAAGCAAGATTTAGAGCTCTGTTTATTTGTATTGTATTTTTTTTATGGAAAAGAAAAGCAAAGAATGCCACTCAATTTTATTAGATAGAAATTAAAAAAATAAAAAAAAATAATGAAGGCAGATGAAGTTCAAAGTGTTACAATTTAATCTCAAAAAGAAAAAAATGTAAATAATAATAAAACAGAGATAACGACTAACAGAGAAAGCTAAACTATCCAAATTATCTAGAAAGCTGAGACAGCTTTAAAAAGTGAGAGAGAAAGGAGGGCTGCAATATCCTCTTTATTGACAGAAACTCCAACATCTGGTAAGGTCAAACTTTAGACAACAATTACTTCTCTCAAAGAACTCTTCAATAGAAAAAAGAATCGAAAATGGAGTCACCAATATAGAAGGAATGAATTAAGATATCGAGTTTCTACTACAGAGTTTGATGACATTGTCATTGCTTAGGAGAGCAATAGATTTGATCTCAACTCTTGAAGGATTATAGGATTCTTTGAACCACCGCACAAATGAAGCTGCTTCTCTTCAAAAAAAACCTTCGAGTTCCACTCTCGTTAGATTTACCAACAAATTACTGCCATAAGTTGATCAACTGTGCGCCGGTATTACACTGTTGATATGGATGGCTTGTAACAAAAGAATCCCCTAACAAACTCCTTCCATCCAGTGGTTAAGGAAAGCTCATTGCTTTATAATTCTCTCGGGTCAGCATCATCTTTTGCTACATCCGTTAAAGCACTAGGGTGATTTCCAACTCTGCTTTTGAAGTTCTTAAAATAAATTCTGATGATGAGGTAACAGATTAAATCCGCAATGGGGTTGATATGGATGGCTCGTAACAAAAAAATCTTCCAACAGGCTCCTTCTTCTGCCATCCAGCAGTCAAGGAAAGCTTATTGCTTTATTATTCCTCAGGTCAGCATCATCCTTTGGTACCTCCATTAAAGTACTTGGGTGGTTTCGAACTCACCTTCCGAAGTTCTTAAAATAAATTTTAATAATACTGAGGTAACGCGCGGAGACGAAATCGGCAATTGGGTTTTGTAATTAGGGATCATATAGGCTTCTTAATTGGAGCTGACGGCAAATTACTGCTACTTCGTCGGTTTCTTATGTAATTAATGATGCACTGCGTAACCTGGCTGCTATTTTATAGGCTGATTGCTGGAATATGTGCTATACTCAGAATTAATGGATGATGGCTGCTGATAGTAACATATACATGCACATGCTGTTGCCTATACATTCTATGTTTGATATTTTTATGTCTCTCTCATCCATGTCAGCCATGATCATGAGAATTTTCAGGACATTGCAGACCGGCTGGTGAAAGCACTGCGCCAGACGTACCCATCATATACATGTCCTACCTTAGTCTTTTCCTACTCCTCACCAGTTTTCTTCTTGTTCTCCACTAATGCACACCTAGTGTGCAAATCAAAGGTGCACTCGGTGCAGCGGTAGGACCACTTGTCTCCTAGCCCATTGCATCCATCGCAAACGTATTTGCCACAGCGAGTCAGAACAAGCTCATGCCCCTCATGGCGATCATCTTTCAGCTTCTCAGGCCACCCTTTTGCCATCTCTTCAAGCTGATCCTCCAACTCCTTGATCCTCTCCTCTGTGAATGGATAGGCATCAGCTCCATGGACCATCATGAGGAGTTTCGCATCCTTGGTGATTGTCCTTCCAGTAGGTCCAATGGCAACGAGGGAAGGGATTCCTCGTATTTTGAAAACGCTGCTCAAAGACTTCTTTCGCTCATCGCCGTAGGGGAGTGCCAACCAAGGCATGCCTGAGAAGAAGTCCTCAAAAGAATTCTGATCTCGATCACTGGAGATGAAGACCATCTCAAAGGCACTGTCCTTGTCCTTGATATTGTTGTATTCCTCTACGAGTTTAGGTAGGAAGGCACGGCAGGGGCCGCACCATTGTGCTGAGAAGTAGAGGAGAATATTCTTCCCATTGAGCTCCGACACTGGAACCTGGGAAAGAAACAGGTCAAATATGAATTGGTAGTGCTCATTGGAAAAGAAATCAATGCAAAGTTGACTGCTGAACAAGTTTCAAATTCTATTGCCGAATTGCTTCATGAACGAGGATACTCAAGCTGCACCAAGATCAGTCAACGAATATCATCCGCTATCAAGTTTAAAAATAAAGTAGTAATACTATCCTGCAATCCTTTAGCATAAGGTGGGCAAAAGAACATGCTACTTTGCACTGCTCGAGTTTGGTCCTCACGGTCAAGAAACAAACCAAGATAAAGCTAGGTTTAGCTCGTTCAAGCTTGGCTCAAATTAACACAAAATACTAATAAATATAAAACACACACACACACACATACATATAGCTCTAATTATCATTTTCTATATAAATAACAAATAATATAATTTTTTATAATTATGTTTTATAAATTAATATATGTAGAGTATGTAGAATAAAATACATTATAATTATAAAATAAATATACAGGGATTATTTCACCACATTACATAAATGGAAACCTCAAATAATCTTGGACTCTCACTGAATTTCTTAAACAAATTATTTATGAGCAACTCAAGCTTGACTCGAAATTAATGAGTTAGCTCAAGCTCAACACAAATATAAAACAAGCAAGCTAGAGTGGGCTCGGCTTGTTTCACCCCTATTTTAGAGTTTAGAGTAGTATATCTCTAATATTTTCAAGATGTGAATGATAAGGTGCGATTTGAAACTATAGGGTATAGCTCCCATGAGAGGAGTCATAGTCAAAAAGGATGTAATAGCTGATCCCAGAAAATTAGAATAATTCATTTCGGTTAGGGATGTGGTACCTTGAGCACCAACCATCTCAAGTTAATTTTTGTTTACCACCTTTATGCAAGTAACGAAGAAAGAATCAAATCTATATCAATATGAATTTCAATAAGAAGATGAGCTCTCTCATCGCAGTGCTAGCCTAACCTATTAATTGCTCATTTCAAAAACCAATATATATATATATATATATATATATATATATATATTACCTTGACACCATCTTTGCCAATGACATAATCTAGCTCCCCAGAAACCAGAAGGGACTCCAATGTGTGTCCTTCCAATTTTGCTTTCGCCTTCTCTGCAAGCATATCCACTTTGTCCTGAGAAAATGGGAATCCCTCCCATGCTTCCTCTCCATGCTCTTCCACAATCTCAGCTATATTGTTATGCAGAGTCTTCCCGTCGGTGCCAAGGACAACCAAAGTAGGTATTCCCCTGAGTTCAAAGTAGCGAGCAAGCCTCTTGCAGCTTTTCTTATCGTTGAAAGGGATCGCAAGCCACGGCATGGTGGCAAAGCCTTCTTTGAAGGATGACTCTTCATCATCCAAGGACACCATCACAACTTCAAAGCTCTCTCCCCTTTCCTTCAGGTTTCGATATATTTTCGCAAGCACCAGAGTGAACTCGTCGCATGTTTTGCTACCATTAATGGAGAAGTACAGACATACCATTTTTCCTTCAAGCTCTGAAATGGACACCTGTTGGTAAATTGATATAATTAAGAGAAGCAAAAATAGAAAAATACCGTGCACTAATGGTTACTTAACAGCTTAAATATGAAGTAAATACCTCTTCTGAATCACTTATTCAAAGAAAAAGAGCTTAAATATGAAGGTACCTTTTGGACAGACATGCAATAAAGTTATATAAGAGGAATATGGCTATTTGAGGAGGATGCATTGGATAACAATTTTGAAGGCATTAAACAACAACAAAGAGATGAAGATAACCTTATTTCCATTGTTCAAAATTAAATAGTCACGGGATGGCGAAACCAGTACGGTCTGAAGAGTTTGCTCCCTTTTAGTAGCCTCTTCTTCCTCCTTCAGCTTGTTGATCTTCTCAAGAGTGAAGGGATACCCCTCAGAGCCGTAGTCCCCCACGGCCTGGACACCCTTTTTATTAAGAACCTCCCCATTTGCGTCAAGGATGACAAGGTGGGGTATGCCCCTCACCTTGAACAGCTCATCAAGGCGATCACGGGCCTTAGAGTCAGAGAATGGAATGGCAAGCCATGGCATCTTTGAGAAGGAACCATTAAATGAATCCTCGTCCCTGTCACCCGACACCAAGACAACCTCAAACTCCTTCCCTTCTGAGGAGAGCTCACCATAAGTTTCAACCAGCTTTGGGGTGAAGCGCCCGCAACGTCTGCACCATGAGGCTGAGAAGTAGAGACCAATAGTTTTGCCTTCAAGATTTGCGATCTTCACCTGAAGAATTCCACTCCAAATTTCTACCGTATCAGAAGAATGTTTTCTAATTAAAAAGAAAGATAGCGATAGCAAATAAAACACTCAATATTTATTTTAAGTTAATTTTTTTCGCAAGCGCCTGCGGAGATGTGGTTAATGTGATATTCGGCATTTGATTTGATCAATTGTTTGCTAACTGATCGTAGCAAGTAGTCACCGGCCATTTAAATTTTGTTGCACCTATAGATTCAGTGTAATTAGTGTCTAAGTGCAAACAGATCGACATGCGCGAGTAATTTCTTTTTTTTGAAGCGCAAGAACCTGATTTGCTATATATGAGATTATTAAATATTACAAATCCACTTCTTCTTCTAATAAAATATTTAATATTACTCAACATAATATTTTTGAGAGAAGAAAACTAGGCCATTGCCAATCCATTAAGATACAAAGTCGTTTAAATGTACACTTCATGGAGGAATGACATAGTCAAATATCTGAAGCTTTTATTTTAGTTATGTTACTTAGACCACTTCAAATATAATCAGGGAGTAAAATATTATGCCTCGAACCCAATATTTAGTTCGGTCATATGACACGACCACATGAATCCTGGAGTATCATCCTAGAGATCATAAAAAGCTTAAAATTGAACTATAATTTAATAATTTTAGAATTAATAAATAAAATCGAACCTCTTAATTAAATAGTTTCATGAAAGTAAAAAATCAACTTGTTCAAATATAATTAATTCAATATTTCATGGTATCAGAAATTCAATTAAATAATAAACTAACAAATCCACAATATGGTTAGTTCAAATCTTTTTCTCAATCAATAATTATTCAATATTTTTGTATTACATTTTTATTCAATTTCAAAATCAGATATTATTTTTCCAACAATCAACATAATTAACATATAATACAAATATAATAAAAAATTATATATTCAACGTGAAACTAGAAATATCATCATAGTACAAAAAAAAATCAATGATCATGTAAAGAGATCCTTATCGCTATCAGTCTCAAACTCAAGTATGACTATTGATTAATCCTATCGATCTACGAATTCGATATCAAGATGTTTCTGCTCGACACTTTATGTAGATAATTCCACCTCTACGTATCATCTCAGACATAAAAATTATATTTGACTAAGGATGGAGAAATTATAAGAAAACACTCAAACATTATATGTCCGGGACTTCTCTTAGGATCATCCAATTGATCTAAGAGCTCTTTACTGGTCCATAAAATTTTTAGAAAGAAAAATTTATAAAAAAAAAAAAATTGAAGAAAAAAAATAGAGAGAGAAACATATTGGAGAGAGCAAGCGAAACATACTGGAGAGAGCAAGTGGATAGAGAAGAGAGAAAACAACCCCCCCTTTCTCTCTCATTTTTTTTTTCTTTTTTTTCTTTTCTTCTCTTTCTTTTTTTTTTTCCCCTTTACGTCTTCTTTCTTCTTTGTTGAAACAGGGGAAGGAGGTGTTTGGAGGCCGGCCATCTCCTATGGCAGTGACCCCCGACGAGCGGCAACCCCTCGGCACCGGCGGTGATGGCCCCGGTCCTCGGTGACCACAGCAAGACCACGCCCGGCGACTGCAGCCGGTCCAGCGGGAGGAAGAAGAGGAAGAAATTGGGGAGGCTCGGTTTCAAAATAAATCCGGCGGCCGGCCCATCACTTCATGGGTTTTGGGAAAAAGAGGAAGGAAAAAGGGAAGATCATTACCTCAAATGTGGAGATGGTTTGACAGTGGCTCGCCAGAGATTTATCGACAGTAATAACCCCCGATTTCACCGGCGGCTGACGGGGATTGGGGCGATGTATTGAGGAGGATGGGAGGGGGGATTTATAAACGGGAGCTCTAGGGGTTTCACCGGAGTTTGATCCACCCTAGAACCCCATTCCCGATCGGACTCGAAGAGGAGAAGGGCTCCTTTGGGAGTCCTCCGCTTTCCGCCTCACGCGCTCAGCGCGTTGGGTTTTTATTTTTTACTTGCTTTAATATTCGTGCGGTTTTTTTTTTTTTTTTTTTTTTTTAAATCCAGATCCTTGCATAAAATGCTTGCTGGAATTACGAGTTTCTCATGATTGGGGGATTATCACATTATCACATCATTATAAGGGGAAAGAAAGGGCAGCAAATAGAATTAGATCCTAAATCAATCTGCTGAAACAAACTCTTTGGGAGGATTTTAAAAATCTAATCCTAAATTAATACTGTCTAAGTACCTGATCACCATTGTTACAGACGAGAAAATCCCTCTCATCGGTGGCGAGCAGCAACTTTAGATCGTGGCCCTTGCCGCCATTAATGGTTTCGTTATCCTCACATCTAACTCCGGCCATTCTCCGAGACGATGAGAGCAAAGCTTGGAGGGATTCATTTTGTGCACGGAGGGGATTCGTCGTTTGGTTCCCCGTTTTCTTGCTTCCGAATTCTGATGAAAGAAGCGCCAACCAACAGTATAATATTCCCCCGGTTCACTCTGTTTAATCTAAAGTGGACAGGTGGCAGGTTTAGATTGATTTGTAGACTTTCAAGTCGCTGTTGTTCGTTAGTTAATGTTATCCTGCGAAAGAAGAGAAGAAACTGGATAAAGAAAGGATTTTGTTTATGTACTTGTGTGACATAAAACTTTAATGAGGGAGGCCTTCAATACTCGTCTCTTATGCTTGCTGGTAGCATGGGCAGTCATCAAGATAGTATTTGTTTAGACTCAATTATGGATGCCTATTGCACTTTTTTAGGCCAAACAATTAATATGGACAAATATCACATTATTTTCACTCTACTACTCCGCATGCACTCAAATATCAAATTAGCTGCCTCTTTCAAATGGCCGGAAGGAGGGGTGTTTGGGAGCATTTGGATGTCCCATTGTCAGCTATGCCGCTGGTTTCTTTGTATTTCAAGTCCATATTGGAAAAGGTTGTCGTCAAAATTGCTGGTTGGCAGTGAAGGACTTTATTCCTTACAAATAAAGCAACACTTCTCTAGTTGGTACTATTATCGGTTCCTTTATACTACGTGTCTTTTGGTTCTAGTGTCTTTATTATTTTTTGCTAGATTGAATAGAAATTTTGGACTTTCTTGTAGCGGAATGATGCAGTATTGGCAAATAAATAAGAATTCACGGAAGATGAAAATCGTCAAGATAACAAGAAGAATCCTAGACTTCAACTTAAGAAATAATCCTATGATTTTATTGATAAAAACTAAATAAACACAAAACAAGGTATTTATAGTGTTTCAATCTAGGTAGTTCTATAAAACTAAAAATTAAATAAAGACAAGAATACAAAGATGAACCAAAGACGGACTCCCAAACATAAAACAGTCTCGAAATCTACTAAAATGATGGATTTTGGATCCAAAAATTGAAGTGAACGGATAAATCCAATTCACGATCGTAGGGCTCGAAACAAGCTTTTCGTTGCTATATTATGGGTCTCATAATTTTTTTTGAATTAAAAGTTGTAGCTGTTTGAAGTTCAGATCTTCGTTTTGATACTCCAATCCACTTATTTAGGCTGTCGCTGCTTCCTGCGATCCGTCGAGCCCAAGTACTCTTCAGCCAAATATTTTGCATCATGTTGGCTATCTTGTTCTCTATGGATACAATGAACAAAACTTATTGCATCTCTCTTACATAAGAAAACTAGTTTGATCAGCTATTTGGGGATCAAATAGACTCAATCAAGCCTAAGACATGCAGAGTTATTTACCAAAAAAAGACACGTATAGCTTGGTCAAACCACTAGTGTTGGCTCGAGCTTCTTACAATTTTAGGTGGGTTTCAAAATGGAACATACCGATGAGGGTCAAAAAAACCTTTTATGAGGTTGCTATGGAACCGGTTACTATGTAAACAACTTCTACATAGGAGGGGCATCATAAATGCTGAATAATAATTTTGTGATCTTTGTGATTCATCGATGGAGATAGTGAATATTGTGGTATAGATGAAGACATCTTTAGACTTACATCAGTTATGAGTTAAGAAAGAATATGATTTATATGGATTGGAACTTTCTCTCCATGTGAGATATTTTTTAAAAAACAAAATCGTGAGGCCCCATGCGACAGCATCAGAAGTCAAAACGGACAATACCTCATGTATATGGATACGGAGATATAAGCCAACCATCCGAACTATCCGATCTCTTGACCCATGACCGCAACATTGATGCTGCTGTGCAAATATCTTCTGCCCCCACACACCCATACAATAGCGTCATAGGTCAAAGCGGATAATACGTCACGTGCACGAGTACGGAGACATAAGCCAACTATCGGATCCCTTGACTCATGACTTCAATAGTAACCATATTATTATATCTTGTTTTTTTGTTGCGAGCTGCTGGGATCGATTGTAATGCATGTGCGGCCATGATTTTCAACCTCAATCTTTGCCAGCTTTACTGGATTATATTTCTACAGCTCAGGTGGAGACGGTATTCAAAACTGCCCTTGCTTGTGTTGCATGGTTAATTTAGAAGGCTCGTAACGAAAGAATCTTCCAACAAGCTCTCTCTCATCCAGTGGCTAAGGAAAGCTTATTGCTTGATTATTCCCTAGGGTCAGCATCATCCTTCGCTATCTCAATTAAGACACTGGGTTGGTTTCCAACAACCATATGCAGACTCTAATAACCTTTCTACATATGGGCTATCTTGTCCCCTTGAAGTTCTTAAATTAAATTTTGATGCTACAGTAATGGAGATTAAATCAGCTGTTGGATTTGCCATTAGAGTTCATATAGGCCTCTTAATTAGCGCTTGGGGCAAATTACTGCTTCCTTGTCGGTTCCTCAAGCATGGTAGTCTTTCCCTCTCTTAAATGATAGTGGTCAAATGGACAACTAAACCTTCCTTATGTAGATGTCATCATTTCCCTCTCTTATATGATATTCTAACTTGGAAATCAACCAGATAGCGGATCATTGTATCCCATACTTACCTCGAAGGCAATCAAATCTTGTTCTAACAGGGAATATAAATTTTCAACTCTTTGATGCATTGCCTACTGACTTCAGCTGCTATTTTAAATCTGATTTCTGGAATGTATCCTAATGGATGATGGCTGCTGATATTAACTGTTGGTCGAATCTTCCTTCATTTACTCAATTTGGCTGCTTGCTTGCATCAGTTAACAATGAAGCTGCACTTCCAATTTATCTCCTTTAATTGTTCATTGCCTTGGTTAAGGGATATGTTATACTTCTATTTAATCACCCGAAGCAGCCGGAAGATAGTGATCATGCCGTTTTGGCTGTGATTAGTAATGGTACATCTCATTTACTAAATACACTTAATTTTAGTTCATGACCTTTTCCGAACATGCTCGGTCCTCACGCAACCATAATGGTACAACGTCATGGCCTTAAGGAACGTGTTTGGTTATTTTCACAACCGCAGGAACGAGGAACGTGTTTGGTTACTTTCAATTGAAAAATGATATGATGCCCTTTCTTATCCCAGAACAGAGGAAGAAAAGATCAGAGAACCTTCATTAACACAACCGTCAGAAACATTTATGATGGAACAGACTTCAGGTACAGCCCAGCTGAACTGGAGCTGCTTGAAGGTGCATTTGCTCATAAATTATGAAGGAAAGCTCAATCACAATATGGTTACAGGAAACTAACATTGCTAATTAGTTGCTGTAATATTACGAAACATCTGGTTTCCATTTCATCTCGACCAAAGATTGAAGTGCAACAGACATCATTTTGGCTTCTTTCTTCGTTTGGT
Source organism: Elaeis guineensis (assembly GCF_000442705.2). Lineage (NCBI taxonomy): Eukaryota > Viridiplantae > Streptophyta > Magnoliopsida > Arecales > Arecaceae > Elaeis > Elaeis guineensis. The sequence continues at coordinate 12,975,443 of NC_026005.2, read as the reverse complement.
CGGGTGGCCAGGCAGGTGCATCAATAGCATTTCCATTCTGGCACCATCCTCCTGTGGAGCAATCCAACAACGAAATTGTTGCTTAATTGTGCTTTTTTTTTTTTTAATCAGGTTTCTATATGTATTTTAACACTTTTCAACCCTGAAACAGCCTCCTCATGACCCCCTGCACTGAGTTCCCTATGCCTGCCCCAACTGCCTCAGCTAAACAAGCAGCCTAAGAAAACATTTATTTCATAGTATTAGCAAAATACCATAGCCAATCTTTGATGCAAAAAAATACGATGCAAATAGGCGAAACTGCATCTAATAACTCTAGAAATGATGATACTTCCTGAACAGTCTTGTGGGGATCAAAGGCATCTTTTAATCCGGTGGTCCAAGAACATATCATGACAATCCATCACAACAACACACCAGGCCGGTACCTATAACATCCATATTAGGGCCGAAAACGAGAGAGAACTTACCGGTTCTATTTATTTTCAAAATATATCATTGAGGGCTGCAGAGATAGATGGACTAAGATCTTATTTGAGATTTTTGTTAGCAGTAGAGTTTTTAAAATTTTTGAAAGTAGAATTTTTGAAAAATAAAATTTTTATAAAAAATTATTTATTATTTGATAATCATATTGATAAAGTGCTTTAAAAAAAATAAAATAATTTTTCAATATTAATCAAAAAATATTTTTGAGGAAAGTTTCAAAATACAGTTTTCTCCAAATAGATCTTTTCAATTTTTTGACAAAGTTAAAATAGCTTCCTGATATTTTTACTAAACATCACTGTATCACTCCAAAGTGCTTTCTGAGAAGCTTTCTGATTCTCAGAAAGTACTTTTTGGTACTCTAAAAACTTAGCCAAATAAAACCTAAGCTGCTTAAAGCGAAAGAAACAACATTAATACAGACTCTAGTGTCTGAAAGATAAATAATAACCATCATCAGAATAAACCATACCTCATATGTCTGGGTTTGATCGATATAATAATAAAATGGGAAGAAAAGAAGGCAATCAATGAGAGATATTAATCAAACTAGCTACGCATCGGATCAGGCAGTCGGCGGAGGCGACCGTCGGGTGGCTCCATTCCGACGGTGATACGACGTTGAATCATCGAGTACAATAATGACCAAATAAAAGGAATCTGAGGGGATTCACCGATGGTGGATGGAGATGAGAGCCGATGCTCGGAAGGAACAGAAAAAGGCTCTTTAGCTTCCAATCGCTCGTAAGAGTCCGACTCCCAGCCGGAGACAAACGGAGAAGAACACTTCTTGTTGTTGTTGTTTTTTTTTTTTTTCCTTTTTTTTGGGCCTTGGGGACTTTCAATGGGAAGTGATTTAGAGTTTGTAATTTGTATCATATTGTGACTATATTTTATATATGTATGTATGTATGTATGTGTGTGTGTGTGTGTGTGTGTATATATATATATATATATATATATATATATATATGGGACTCGATTTAGACTTTGTGTCGTATTGTGACTATATTTATATGCGCGCGCGTGTGCAGACGCAGAGGTAGTGATAAATTCATTAACCCATATTTTGAGAGTAGATTAGAGGGAAAAGTCTCAAAATATTTGTGGAGAGTGGATACAGGGATCCAAAAATATGATTGATTCGTGATCAGGAATTACCGCACGCCTCCCTTGGTGAGCACATTTTCTGAAGGCAAAATTTCATGGGCCCTGCCCCAGACATGACTCTGGTCCTTCTAAAAGCAATTTGTTATGTTACTATTGTACAAATTGCATGGGTGCCCCCTTTTGTCCCAAGCGTGATGATCAACGTATCAACCATGAGCACCACCTGGTTCTCCAAGTAAGTAAACTATTTTTTCATAATTATTTATAATGAAGAAAAAAAAATTTTGATAAACCTTTCAAAAAACATATTTTTGTATGATAACGTCATTATCTTTGATATAGAAATAATACTTGTAATATAGATAAGGAGGGCATCGGAGCATTCTGCAATTAAAATTGATCACATCAACAATCTTTTAGAGACATCAAGTATAAGAGAACTTAAAATCAATAAAAAGAACATCTTTCATCCTTTTAGTTGGCAAACTAAAAAACATTTAGGCTTAAGCCAAAAAGGATGTTGTAAAATATGCAACTCGGAGTTGAAAACTGAAGATCCCTTCTGCTCGATAAAATGCAAGGTAAAAATTATTTGTAATTTATGTAAGTTTGTGGTTCAATTAGACCACTAGAAGATCATTATTTCTCCATATTTTTATGTTATCTTTACATATACACATTTTTTTGTTGTATCTATTCCAAGCACTCTATGTTATATGATTTTTTGAGTAAGTATTTAGCGTGATTTTTGTGTTAGTTGTTTGTCACATCTTTGTTGTATTGGCGCCATGCAGCTTCTTGCAAGCTTTCAAAAAGGAGAGATAGAACCACCCCAAGTCAGAAAATCCTTCAATTTGCCATACTTCAAACGAGTTACACGATCAACAAGGAAGTGAGAGGGATACCCCTAAGGAGGTGGACTCTTCCAGTCTGTCTATTCCAATGGCTATGGTTAGCTCTAGTAAAAGAAAAAGGAGCAGGAAACGAGTACCTCATCGTTCACATCTTTTTTGAAGCAGACATGGACCTATCATATTTTTTTAATACACCCAAATAATTTGCAGTGAGCCTCAGAACATTATTAAGTTATAGATATTTCATTGTGTTCATATGGTTTGGATTCATGCTAAAACGTGTATGGGATTTTTTTGCCACTAGAAACACTGATACTGGAGAATCTCATCCTTGGTTTTGGGATCTGCACATTTTATTGTACCTGTTGTATATTTCCTGCTAAAATTATACCATTAAACAGACCAACATCAAAAAACTACAAGAATAACAGTAAAGAAATCCTGCCTCACACAAGGTCCAGCACACAAATTAAATTTCTAATAAGAGAATTTGATAGTCCTTCAAAATTAGGATCTACAATTACCCGGTTTAGAGACAGGGAAATCAGAACTGCAAGCAGACACATGAAAGATTAGTATACCAAACCAAGAGGACTAACAAGTGAGGATGGGACAAGAAAAATTAAGGTGATACAGATACAAATGTCAATTGATCCAACATAAAGACAGCAACAAGGATAATGATGGGTTTAAAGACCCAGGCAGTAACTAGATTCGCCTCACTTCGCTCATGGAAATTTGGAGCTACTATATCGTATAACTACCGTTGCCTCAGGCATTTCTGTGCAACATTGGACTTCAGTTTCAAAATGCAGGTGACAGCATCATCAAATAGGCTATCAATTTTATCCTCCCATTTTTCATAAACCAAGGCTGCCACAAAAACTAGTGGAATACCTACAATTAGAGAACAAAACATATCAGCTAAATTGATGTAGAACCAAATATGCATTATCTTTGTCACACATAGCAGGTTCCCTGGTGTTGAATTTTTCAAGAGAATCCAGGAAAAAGGAGTGAAGGAAAAAAAAAAATGAAAAGAAAAATGTTGAGTGACCTATTTTATACGTCATCTGCAGTGACATGGCTCCAAGAAGGTTGAGAACCGAAAGGGCAAGAACCACCTGTTAAATTTCATTCGTGAGAAACAAATAGACAGCATAAACCCCAAAAAGCATCACAAATAGAAATTAAAAAATAAAATAAAATAAAATGGCACCACTCCCACGTATATGGCTCATGCTTTGACAAAAAGAAGGCTAGATCATGAAGCAATAAAAAAACAAACATGCAGTCATTTAATAGAAAAGACAATAGACTATAAATTAATAGTGCCGCATACTTTAAAAAATAGCGACCAGTCCTTTCCCTTGCAAAGAGATCTTAGTATGCCAACTGCAGAATTCCATGAAGAACTGACACAACAAGCAAGATGATGTGCCTTCTCTTCTGATAAGTGAAAATGTGAAGGTGATAGTTTCTCAATTTTGTAACCAAATCTGCACCAACAGCACTTTTTTGTTATGATCAACTAAGTAAATAGTTACCAATAACAGGGTCAAGAATTCAAATGACATGTCAGAATAGCCAGAAGGAAATGGAAAATGGTTAAGAAAAAAAAAAATAATGGAAATTTGCTCTAATTGTAAAGCTATTTCAGTGTCCCTCCACTATCCAGTTATAAAATATGGAAAAGCATCTGAATGGATGAAAATATTTGTCTCTACCACAAAAATAAATCATATTTAACAAATCATCACCACATACAAGAATATGCTTGGGAAGGTTAAAACTAATCAAATCTTTTTCTCATAGTTAGAAGTAATCAAACTCATAGGCATCCTGTGATTCCTGAATTGCAGGCTATCATTGCTTAGCATCAATTAAAACAAATTAAACCAACAGACAAAGCAAGGAAGGATACTTACACTTCCATAGGTAACATCCCGTGCACAAACAAGAACAAAGCAACCACTGAGAGAAGCTTTGCCATTGCTGTAATGATGGTATATCCACATGCAAATAAGTAATAGTAAATAGCAGCCAGGAGGAACAATGTTTTGAACGTTTGTTTCTTATCCTTCCAAAGAATAGTGTTGGCAACTGAAAGGACACAATTAATCAAGCTTTTTCAGTATATTAAATATGAACAGAGTTAAAAGCATGTCAATTTAAGAGATCCATACTATTTCCATTTCCTAAGTAGATAGTAGCCTTCGATGTTCTCTTCTCCGCTCTCAAGTTGGGGTACGACTCAATTGTTCTCTTCAGACCATCCTACAGATGTAATGGGAAAAGCAAAATATAATTGCATCAGCAAAAAATGCCCACCCGCTTACTAGCCCAAAACATAGGGACTATTGAATCATATGCAATGTCACGGATTTAAAACCTTAAGTGATACAATAGGCTCATAACCAAGTTGATCTTTAGCTTTTGCACAACTGAAAGTTCTGTTGCATGAGAGAAGCCTAATTCTTGAAGGTGTCAGCTGGGGGACACGCATGCCATACCGAGAGAACAATTTGTATGTCCACTCTACTACATGGGCTATCGGCATCATAACAGAGACAGGAATTTTAATTGAAGGCCTGAAATTCAGAAAACTTGGCACTTATTAGATAGAGGGCAATGCCATGTGCATTCATAATGAAAGAGGCCAGAAGTGATGCATCTGAAAGTTAGAGATTCAACTATAAAATTTCATCCTTCTCACTTGACTGTCACCGAAATATTGATAACATTAACAGAGAAGCCTAATTTTATACATATGTAATTTGGCAGAAGGATCATTGAGAATCTACATGCTACTTGTTGATACAGGATATGCATGTGTTCATGAAGCCTAACTTTATACATGTAATATGACACAAGGAACATTGAGAACCTAAATGCCTCTTTTGGTTTAGGGTATGCAAGTGCCTATGAAGCCTAAAGTATGTAATTTGACAGAAGGAACATTGACAAAACTAAGAGGCACTTTTGATATAGAATATGTACATCTGTCTGTATGTATGTGGGAGAAAAAACATACATTTCCAACATACTTTCCAACTCAAAACTTATTCTATGATTATAGACGAAGCATTCTCAATTTCTGTAAATGATAATCTTCAATGAAATCAACAGGTTAAAACTCTGACAGTGACTAAGGTCTAATGCTACTCTGGAAACATATAATTAACATATCAACACTAATAGCAAAGACAACATTAATGACTCAAATTTCAAAATACCAAGCTTTAATCACTAGAGTTCTATGAATGAAAAAGAAATCACTGCAAGCAAAAGTTGTGTGCACCTCTCATATCCAAGACCTTCAATAATAAGGGACATGAACTCCCAGAATTTTATTGGTTCCATATTCGTGATGAAATAAGCCTGCATAAACATCATATTATGACAACTTGTAAAAAGAAATCAAGTACAAGCAAAAAGGATACCTGTCCTGCAGCTTTCTTGGCACCCACTTCTGAGGCTAGAGTTCGCTCAGCACATACATGGGCATGTGCCACATTTTCAACATATGTGAAGTCATACATATTGTTTCCATCACCAATGATGTACTTACAATGGCGAAAAATGGAAGAGTGATCAATACCAGTATATTACAGAAGGCAGAATGCTTCTAAAGTCAAAGGTAAAAGAACAAAATGAAATTCAAATCTGTAGCTTTCACTACAAGTTAAAGCATATGAAGTACGCTAAATGAAGGTGACAATTTTTTAAAGAAAAAACTAAAATTGGTTTTGAAATACAAATATGTTTGTTTTTTGTTTAGTTTGTACAAACATAGTCATTTGGACTAGGGACAGAAAATAGCAAAAGCAAAACTAAAACATATATTTTTGGTAATAATTTATATCAGTATGTCCAAAAATAGCATGCATTACCTTGGATTTCCCAGCCCTTGCAGCAGCAACTAGCGATGGCACCAAAAGTTTATCACCAGGGCCAAAAATGCTACTAGGACGTATGCAGCACGTCAGAAGGTCAGACCTACCATTTGCCTTTATCACCAGTTTTTCTCCTTCTGCTTTAGTCTCAGAATATGAGTCATTAAACTGTAGGGTCAGAAATATGAGTCAAAAGGATCCCATATCTTAAAAAGAAGCAGTGCCACAAAATTGAAATTTCAGACAATATAGTATCATGACCTTAGCTGGATATGGCATTGACTCCTTGCCATCATAAATTCCATGAACACCGTCAAAGACAACACTAGGTGAGCTAGTATAGATAAGTCGCTTAACTTTGCATTCGATACAAGCATCAATAACATTCTTAGTTCCTGCAAATGCAAAAACAACTCAAGAGTAATTAAGGTTTTCCGGTGAAAAACAAATCCACTATTCTAATAATACAATATAATACCAGAAGGTAAAATATTTTAACGGGATCAGCAATTTGAATTTTTATGAATGTCATGACACTATGAGTCACAGTAGGGAGATGTATACACACCAGTTCCATTTGTAACAGGTTGCTAGTGCCCTACCTCAGCTTGTAACTTACAATTATTCAAACAAAATTAAAAATCAATCATAAATCATTCGAAATCAAACCTTCAACATTAACCGAGTGATGAAGGTGGTAATTGTTGATGGATGAGTCAGGAGCAGCCATGTGGAAAACAGCCTCTGCACCCTGAAATGCTGCCCAACAGAACAACAAATAAAGGAATGTCAGGAAAATAGAGAAGTGAATCATTTTTCCTTTCTTTGTTTTGTGGTCAATGAATAAGACAAGGTAATGAAATGAACCAAAGCTATCATGGTTGCATTCAATGCTATGACGTAATTAATGAGTTCAGGACTCCAAACATCATGTTCTCATCAAGTATTATTTGTGATTAAAAAAATGTTTTCTACATAAAAATAAAATGATGCAACCAAAAGAAAAAAGATATATGAAGAGATGGGTGACAAAAGCATAGTTTTTTTCCTCTTTATCATACTACCAGTTAGTGGCACCATGCTGGCTGGTACTTATTATCCTTCAATTAGGATGGCTAAGAAGATATCAAACATAATATGCAAGGAACTATTAAAAACATCATTTTCTTCATATTGCCAGATGGTGGGTTTCAACTTGCAATTATCATTGTCTCCAATGTAAGATGACTTGGGGAGACTAATAAATAACATTTTTTCGTGAAGTTATGCCATTATAGAAAAATGATATTCCAGATATTATATAACAAGAAATGTGTTCACTTGTAAACCAGAAAATCTCTAGATTACTATATGAAATCAGTAGCATTACAAACACTAAAAAATACAAATCTCAATCAGCATACGACAGAATATCGTAATAATCACTGTTTATCAAAAGTTGCATGTATCACTAACATGCAAAATGAATGGGCTCGAGCCACCAAGTATCATGTCATCATCCTTCACGTTTTCCAAAATATATTCTGAGCTAAAATATCAGCCAGCTCAAATGTTGCAACGAGGAAGAATTACTAACAGGAAGACCAACCTGATGAAAATCTACACATTTCATGAAGCCAATAAATTAATACTCATGACTTAGGTTCTTACAATGGTCTACTAGTACCCAAAAGACTTATGGCACTAAAAGGGCTGCGCAAGTATCTCACTTCTTTTGTAAATACTGATGTAAAGTCTGAGCAATGAGAAAGCAAGGATGCACCACGAATATGACCAGGTAGTAGAATAGCACGGAGACAGAGAGTAACTTCCATAGAATGCTCCTCAAAGCCAGAAAGCACATTTGGGATGGATCTAAGAGCACTTTTTTTTCAACTGACAAAAGCAAAACAAGCTCATAGTAGTTAGATTTTCAATTACCATGTTCAAGAAGAAGAAATGCCTCACTGACCAGTATGCTGACCAACCCATCACAAGTGATGGTCGAGTATAGGGAAACAAAGAGTAGTAGTTAAAACCGTCAAATTATTAAGTGGAACTCATTCAAGGCACTGGAGTGGTATCCTCCCAAATTTTAGTCACCAGTCTCTAAGAAGTTGATACTTAAATGATAGTTTCAGAAGAAAATCAAAACTTTTATGAGCACCAGTTCGAAAAATATTCCTCCTTTGATGCTTTGAGCTAATAAGCAAGAAACAATAGTCCCATAAGGCTCAAAAGGTTCATCTTTTTAAGCCGATTTACTTCCAGATACAATACGATCTATCAATAATTCCACCAACAAATCTCCCAATCAATCCAAATCTAACCAAATCCATAGAATAATAACAGAATCAAAAGCATTAAACATATGAAAATTGCAACCTTTTTGGTCCAAAACCAGCAAAATCGGATTGCATTCCAAGAAAAGAAAGAAAGATCCCTTGCGTATTACCTTTGATGGCCTGGGCTTTGTTGCGGAGATCCGCGGAGACGTAGGAGGCGCGGCTGGAGTGGAGGGCATGGGCGAGGACGCCGTCCTCCTCTTGGGGCTCCAGCTTGATGGACGGGACCAGATCGGCGACCCGCACGCACCACTCGCCGGAGCGGAGCAGCATCTCCACCAGGTGGCGGGCGGCGAAGCCCCTCCCGCCGGTCACCACGCACCACCGCTCGCCGCCGCCGACTTCGCCCATTCTTCTCGAGACCGCAGGTGAGTATGGAGAGCGAGTTCAACTACCGCCGGAAATCGGAAGCCTCCCTCGAAAACTCAAAAAATCGGCAGCCTGCGTCGTTCGATGGTGCGGCATTTAAACCGGTACCGGGTTGTCTTGACCCGGCACGTGCATAGCATGTGAGTGATTTTATGGGACGGGAGGTGGGTGCAATAATATATTATTTTGACGTACGCCAGTGTTGCATGGCCCATGACAGAATGGTCACGCAGAGATCAAGAGATGCTGCAAAACGAGGAGAAGGAAAAAAGGGAAGATGAGGATGGGGTTTATTTAGATTGAAGAAGGATTGAAGCTTGGAAGTTTTTATCTGGGCCATTAGAAAATGGAATTGGGGTTTGACACCAATAAGGGGGTGAAGGGTAAACAATCTGAGCTAATACCAAGCGAAGCTTTGTTTGCTCTCGACATATTCCAAGCCGTGAGCAAACTTGTTTAGTTTCGAGCTGAAATTTGTGTTGATCACAATCAGCTCTTAAAAATGCTTTCGTGCAGGAAACGCGTCTTGAGACTTTTATGATACTCATGGATAAATTTTAATATTGTAAGTGATTTGTTGATGATGAACTATTCTAATAATTGATGAAAATATAAAAAATTATTCTGGGAAGTAAGTAAAAATTTCATGTCATGCTTTAATATTTATTCTATAACTTTTTTGTTAAATAAAAAAAATAATTTAGCACTATAACAATCCAAACACCGCTTGCCCATGAAATAGCTTTTTAGATGAAAAAGCTCGCAGAAAGAAGCTTCAAGATAGAGTAACCGTCGTTCTACGTTGCTTGCTGGCAATGTTTAACTATTTTATTCATTCGATTTGTTTCAATTCTCTGTAAATTGAATTGAATTGTCTATTTAATAAAATAGTTAGGTTTGAAAGTATATTTTTGATCTGTTCAATTAATACATTGAATTCAGGTTGACAATTTTTTGAACTATTGTATATCCAATCTGATTCGTATCCATCCAATCCAATTCGGTTGCCACCTCTACTTAATTTTAAGCCCCAAGGCTATCTAGAGAGATGTCTTTTTGTGAATTCATGGTAGTGTGAAATGATAACATCCTTGTCATAGTTATAAGTTATATTTTATGTTTTGGACCCATCATGCAGGCTGTTATAATAAGCCGTTGGTGTTCATACCTTATTGGGCTGGTTATCAACTTTCTGGGCCTAAACTCCTTCTACCGACTACAGTCCTGAAAGCGATCCAGCGCAAGGGTGGCCAATTAGTATGCATCAGAAGGTCTGTAATTATTAACCGTTTATTATTAAAACACAAACTAAGGAAGACATAGCTGGCTTATTTTATTATCCCAAATAGAAGTTTTAAATAGTAAGTTGTGGTACCAGGCCTTGGTTGGCTTGGGCTTGCCATGAACTTCCATTTAGGGACCCAACCTATAACTTGAGCCCACAAAAAATGGGTACCCTCGAGGTAGATAGATGCTGGAAGTTGGGCATCGAAGATCGAAGAGGGAAATTTAAAGAGTCTTAATAACCAATAGAAATACATTAATGAGGCTGAATGAGACCTTGTAAAAGCACCAAGCAACATGAAATGGGTTAAAGAAACAGAATCAAATATAAAACACTTTTATGATTACTATTATCAACCACCCACTAATGATCACTGTTTATCTTGTCATCGAGGATATAACAGCTGGATTGGCGTCAAACGAAATGGGGTAAGGAGTGTTAGTAACCCCCATCTTCACTTAGACAATCATTAGCTTCCACATCTCTAAATAAAAAGAGTGCAGTATGTAACTGGAATTTTATATTTTTTTCATCATTTTTTATGAATATACGCACACTATCTTACTAAAAATAAAATAAAATGTTTTGTCAAATTGATCATGGTTAAGAGAAAGCATAAAATGAACAATATTTTGAAACAGACAATAAAAATCAGCCATCTACTACTGATATCTTTGTGATCTATGTAGAAACATGAACCATAGGAGCCGGCTCAACTTATTTATCAAAAAATTATAATAAAAAAAAAACTAAACTCAATTAGATTATTTTCAATCAAGTGAACACACAATAGTATCAAGCAATTCTCCATTCATATTTTTATTGATTATTGAATAAATTTAAATGTCATTTTCATTGTCTTTTAATTCTTTTCAAAATCTTTAAAACTTCTCTAACTCAATTATGAAGTCATCTATGCATCGCACCCTTTTTGTTAAAAAAACAAAATCATACGTGATTAGCTAAAATTCATTTAAGCTAAGCACAGATAACAGATGCAAAGTTATTAATACCAGAAAATAAAATTAGCTCTTTTTTTTTTTTTTTTGAGAAGGCAGAGGAAGTAAGATGCTTCCCCTCTGTATGTATATATATTAAACAATACAAAATATTAGGCTCATTGGTGGCATCTTAACACATGCAATATATATCCATGAGTACAATACATCAGACTTATAGCACATGTAATCGTCCAGTAGAACCCATTTGAAGAAGCTAGCTGTGGAGGCCTTCAAAGATGATGATAACTTCAACTTCTCTACAGTAGTAAATCCATTCAACAAGCCTTGAACTAAGGGTGAGTACTGAGACTATGACTATCTCTTGCACTCATAATTTAATCCTCTGAAGTTCAGAAATCAGTCTAAATAAATCCTCTTATTTAGAGCTCGAAGTCCAATATGTAAATAGAAAGATTATTTGCTTTGATATCTCTCGACTTATCCGCCCTTCAAACCTGAATATTTGATTATTTGTCTCTTTCCAGATGCACGAGAGACTAGTTGCAATAAGAATATCCACCGCTAAGTTTGATTTGCTTTGATGGATGTTTGTTCTCCATTGATTCCACAGTTCGTGAATGCTTTTCGATAGTTGCTGGATTGTTATGTTTTGAAAAATTGTCATCCATATAGATCTGAAGTATTCACACTCCAACATTAGATGATTTAAGTCTAAAGGTTGAGCAGAGCATAGCAGACATGAGGTAAGATCTAGTATCCCTCTTTTGATAAGATTATCTGCAGTGAGAATCCTATTGTGGTAACACAACTACTTAAATACCTTAATCTTTTATGGGATTGGAAGATGCCAAATAATTTTACCAAAATATGCTAAAATCCCTCCATGCATCATAAATAAGTAACATCGCATGTTTATGAATTGATGGGATGAGTGCCATTTCCAGTTCCTTCTGTCATTCCCTGTACTAAGCTGCATGCTATTGATCATGGACATTATAATGTTAAGCTTGCTGGCTGTTGTGGAATATAGAGGTTGTCTAAAGTGATTGGGCCAATCGATGGAGTCAACTATGGATCCTATCTTCTTGGTGAAGAGGTATAAATTAGGTAGCCATAAGGAAAGAGGTAATTCTCGTAGCCAAGTATCATGCCAGAAGGCTGCCTGTCTTCCATCATGCACTATGGGAATTGACAATTGCTGGAATAATTTGTAAAGCTTCATAATGCTCCTCTAGAATGATGAAACTGATTTCATTAGACTGGATGGGAGGTCTCCTGGTATTCTCTTCGAATAGTAGATGCTTCGAATTAACTTGCACCAAGGCTTGTCACCATCATTGTAGAACTTGAACCATCATTTGAGCAGTAACACTTGGTTGATGTATAAGAGATGTAATTTCAAAGCATTTGAGCAATAATTTTATCATGAAAGATGTACAGCTACAAAAATTTCAAAGCTTATTTCCCAACATTGTTGTTTTTTGCTCCATTTCTTTCCAAATTAAGAAAATTTCACGTCAGTGACTAATCTCTGGTTTTCATTATTGCTGTTGCTGCTTAAATTAGTCGGAGTCGGAAGACAAACATCTGGAAATCTCGTGCCGCAGTGCTGGTGTTGGAATCACCTGTAAAATAAATCCTAAATCGGAGGTTGTGACTCCGGCGAAAATCCTCCAACGCTCAAGTTAGAAAAATAGAGAACAAAGAAGCAGCAACGAGTTTTCTAATAGGGGTTCGATTGAACTTACCTGGATTCTCGGGGCTCTGGTTGCTTGTATAGAAGAATGTCGAACAGCTGGGTTGCTAGTTGTGAGATTGCACAATCCTGAGATTGTCGGACCGTTGGACATGCCAAATTGGATGAGATAATTCAACCCTTAAACACTTCTGTGAGATCAAGAGAGATGGTTATACCAAATCTTATCTTATTCGAAATAGACAGCTGTCATGCATGTCGAAGAGATAAATCGGTTGAACAGTTCATACACAGATCAGACCTCGGGGATGCCTCAGCTCAGCATAGAGATAGACTCCTCAGCTCATATGGCAGTCAGCGGTCATATTAATGATCTGAGAGCTTGACATGTATTATGATATAGTGCTGATTCGAAGTGCTCATGGTAATCACTATAACACTAGCCCCTACTTCTGAGTCTGAGGATCAGACGAAAGGAGTACTCCAACAGTGCCTCGGATCCAATGCCACGTGCTTCTACCTTCATGCCTGCTTCTGCTGCATTTTAGATGGGTGACGTCAGCCTAATGCGACTAACACTAATGGATGTAACTAATGGGAGCACTTAGACGATGATCTCTTCGAGGTTTTAATCATTTTGTGGTGGTCTTTCATTTTTTTCTTCTTTTAAATTTGCTCTTTGAAGGCACGAATAGCCACAAATCTTTTTGTGCTGATTGTTCATCATGTTTTCTTGGAGCAAGATGGATCCACAGTGCTTAAAAAAGATTTGAGCAAATTCTGACCCGTAGAAAGCAGGTTGTGGTTCCGGTTGTTGAAACGAAACCCGCGGTCAGGAAAGAAGAACATGCTGTTCCTACTATCGAACCCATAGCCCAACCATTAGAAGCTGTGATGCAGGATTCTCCAGAGGAAGTCCCAATCGGTGGAGCACTGATGGAGATGGCATCGGAGATGAGCATCGAGGAACGCTCTGAAAAAGATCCGACTGAGGAAGTGTGGATGAAAGAGGCGGTCGATGATTTGGAGAAAGATCTGACCAAGACAATAGAGACTAGAGGATCTCCAGAGATGACGACTCCTATTGGATGTTTTCTTGCATCCACTGCTCATGCAGGACCCTCAGATCCGACGTCTCGTGCTCCATCCATAGGGGAGATCCTCCAATCTATGGTGGAATACTTGAGGAACCTCCTACCGCCAGCCAAAAAATTATTTCTCAATGAACAAAGGTGGGAGAAATGATCTGCCGATATCTTAAGATCCCTTGCACATGTGAGTCAATATCTGGCGAGTCTTATTAGTTCCAACCTCGATGCTCCAGCGATGGAGAAAGAAGAGATCGATTTGCTGCAGTATCGATTAAAATATTTGGAGAGAGATAACACTAATCTGGCCAAGGAACTCAACCTTACAAAGGAAGCTCTTCAAGAGGCCCAAGAGTCCACTCTCCATTGGGATGAAGAATTACGGCAGACTGAAAGACGGATTGAGACCCTCGAACAATAGAAGTCTAGGACCGACAGGAAGGTTGAAGATCTCGAGGGGAGGATTAAAATCCTTGAAAAATAGAAGTCTGAGGCTAAAAGAGACTATCACCGAAATCATAATGACCTAAAGCACTTGAGGAGGACACTTGAAGTGAGAAAAGATTCTCCGAGTTTTGAAACTCACTCTCAAAGCAGCCTTAGTAGTGGTTCACCCAAGAGGATCAGAATCTCTGAAGGGATGAGCCGAGAAGAAAGAGTTCTTCGAGGGGACGGATGTTTCGCTTCTAGAGGAGTTCAGACCTTCCCTGAGCCACTCTCGAGAGTCCAAGAGATTGGATCGGAAGTGGAGTACTTGAAGAAGAGATTGACAGAGAGAAAGATAAATCATAAGCTTCTTTGGGACAAATTTATAGATCAGGAGATTTTACTCAAACGTGCTGAAAGCAAGAGAAAGCGGTTAGAGAAAGAAAGTGCTAAGATCATAGCCCAAGTTTGCAAAGCGGCATTCTTCATGGGCTTCAAGAAGTACAAGTTCATTGCTCAGATGCATCTTCCTCCTGACTTCGTCAAGCATCTTCAAATTGATTGTCTGGACAAAGATTTACAGATGGTGTCGTCAGATAGCTAATCGAGGTTTATAATGACGTTCTATTTTTCAGATGAGATGGACAAGATCAACACAGCCGTCTAGATCGAAGGCATCATCGATGTCGAGGAATACCATCCCACAGACGACTGCCCCGACAATCCTCCTGAGGAGTGATTTATATCCTTTTCTTCTTTTATTCTTTGTGATCCGAGGCCCTTGATCTTGTACTAGAATCTTCATAGGAGCTGATGTATTCCTCTTCTTTTGATGAATAAAAATCATGCTTTTTAGTCTTTAATGTATGCTAGGCCCTTGGCTGTAACTACAAAACCTAATTAGAGTAAATAGCTCAGACAAATACTTAGCCTGTGCTATGCTTCAAACAGGACATGAGCCGAGCTGAAGTTAGAGCGAAAATCCGAGCTGGCTCCTGCTGTCGTACAGATTTCGAAAAGATCAGAATTCGAATTGTATCTGCATGGGAGAAATTGGAGCACGTCTACATATATTCCTCTGAAAATGGTGTAAAGTATGATTCGCCTGCTATTGGCATTGACTGCCATATCAACGACAGCAATCATGTCCATTCGCATTCTCCACGTGTTGCATGTATGCCAGTCTTCTATCGATGCACGTCTCCTGCAATTAATGTGTCGATGAGAGGCAGCTTTTGGACGTCCCGTTAAGGTCTGAGGTTATTTAAAATCTCTAATTTTCTTCTTTTACTGCGAGTTCTTCTCTTCTTCATCTTTTCGCAGCTTTCCTGCACGAGAGAGAGATGGCCACCATGGAGCCGAACTTTGCGTCGCTGGGCTTCAGATCAGAGTTGACGGAGTGGGGCATAATCGTGCTGCACAAGCAATATCAAATACCTCCTGCATTCCAACTCGAAATCTCGAGATCGGGTGATCGAGTTTGCCGTCCACCTTCAAGACGCATGTGCTTCTATGAGGAGTATTTTTGAGCTGGGCTAAGGCTTTCTCTTCACCCTTTTTTTGTGGTGCTCCTCCATTATTTTGAGATATCGCTGTATACGGTGGTGCCGAAAGCGTGACGGCATATTTGTGGATTCACCGCATGATGGCTGAGATTGCGTCAAATATTATATTTTTTTTATTTTTTCTTCAGCCTCAAGCGGCATCCAGACTCATGTGGGTGATGGTACGTGACTCCACAGAAGAAGAAAGATGGCTTCCGTCTGAAATTTTTGGGTATGCCCTCTGTCGTGCATGGTTGGAAGCTGAGGTTTTTCTTCATCTCATAGACATCAGGCGAAGACTGAAATTTTTCTTTCTGGAGCGAACGTTGAGAGGCTATGCTAAAGGAACCTTCGATGAACGAGAGCTTGGAACAAGAGATGGCAGCTTTGCAAAGCCTCAGGGTTCTAGAGTTGAAAGAGCTACTGTCAGCTCAAACGTCGTTTAACGTCGATATCAGTCAAGTCGCACCTCAAGATATGCGAGTCAGCTATTTTGGCCTAAAATCTTCTGGCTTTATTTGTCTTACAATGTGATTACTACGATCGCAGAGCTGGATGTTGGGAAGAGCTCGAGCCCGCCAAAAGAAAAGAAGAAATTTCTATAGAAAAGAGGTGCCAAGCCTGCCATCGGGTGGAGCCTCCGGGCCAAAATCAAGGATCTCGCGCAACTGACTTTGGAGACTAGGAAGTCTGAATCTTTTCATCTGGAAGGCCATGAGATTACTCATATGAAAGCAGCTCGCCTACCACTTCAGCTACTGTAGGCTTCTGGGTGAGCCATGCAGACCATGGTCTGGAGGAGGTGATTCTGAGCCTACCTGCCCCTCCCAACTCATCGATCCAACTAGCTTCACCTGCTATCAGATCCTCCTCGGATGAGGCACCAGCCGAGGTGACCGACACATCTGGAACTGCACCAGTTGGGCTGAAGCTTAAGGCCTTGGTGCTGAGGGATCCCATGCTAGCGAGCGAGTTACTCTCCGGACTGTTTCTCCCTGCTGATGCGAACGAGCTGCTGAGCATTCCTCAGAGGGAGATGAGGAGAAAAGCTGTAGATTGCCTCATCCGGATATGTTGAGACTTTCTCATTTAGTACTTACTGTATACTCATTTATTACTTATGAGTTTTTTTTCACTTGCCAGCTTATCCATTACTTGAACGGGTATATTGAAAGCTCCCATGAATTGGCCAAAGAGGCAAAGAAGTCTGAACTCAAAGCTAAGATGCTCAGAAGAGTGAAAGAGAAGGCCGAGAGGGAAGTCAGAGAAATCTTCGTGAAAGCCAATGCCGTCGAGAGGAGAGCCGAAGATGTCGAGGCGACATTGAGGAAAGCTATTGAGGAGAATTCTCGGCTACTGGGCGAGGTAGTGGAGATCGAAGCTCAGGTGAGGAGGAACGCGGCCGCTTGCAGGAAGAACTCTAGCCTACAAAAAGAAATAAAAAAGCTGAAAGCCCGATTGGAGGTGGAGGAGAAGTGAACAGTCGAGGCCGCTTCTAAGACTGGAGGACTTTCGGGCCTCAGAATAATATGAGAAAGAAAGAGCTGAGTATTCCGCCAACACCTATGATATCGGAAGGCAACCTATCTGAGCCCGAGTTGCTGCCAAATATCCAAATCTGGACTTAAATTTTTTGGATGAAATCTAGGATCCCATCACAGTGGATGCCTCAGCGGCTGGTACCTCAGCTCCAGGCGCTGCACTGTAATTTTTGTATTTCTCTTTTTTCATATTTTAGGTTTATTGTAAGAGAATTTCGAAAGGAATAAGATGAGTAGAGTCTTTTTGTCATACTTCTACTTTGTGAACTTACTCATACTGATCTGAGGTAATTTAAGTGGATGATAACCTTGTTTTGCTCCCTTAAATATGAAAGATTATGGAGAATAATGATCGATAACTCACCCGATAAGGCCACGCTTGGGAGATGACACGGGGTCTATGAAGATGCGCCATGTGGGCTTGTTTTGTTTTGTGAAGTGTCATAGAAATTTATTCCCACTTTGGAGAAGATGCATCATTAACCACTTAGTCATTAAGTCCTGGGAAGCACCAATTGATGATTGGTCTGGTTGCTAGCGCTCATAAATAGGGAGCAAGAGAGCAAAGTGATCTCCACTCCTTCTGTGGCAAGAAGTCCCTTCTCCGTCTACTGCCATGTCATCGCCTGTGAATCTACCACCCTTAGAATTAATTAAGAGATGAGTGAGAGAGCAAAATGCCATTGCAAGGGATGCTCACCGAAGGTATTTAACCCGTGAAAGGGAGAGAGCTAGATGAGCCAGCGCATCCACTTCTCATGGGGCTTCGTCTTCTTTGCCTCCTGCGAGCAGTCTTTCCCATCAGCTCGAGAACATCCCGCCTACAATTCGGGAGCACTGCATTGTAGAGTTTCGAAATTTTACGGTATTTCGGAGGGAGTTGCTCGACGTTGCTGCCGCTGCCTTCATCCAGGGCTTTGATGATTGTAAGATCCGTCTACTGAGGATAATGTAGTATCTAGAACTTCATGACATACAGACTGACGGTATCGATGAAGAGGTGGAAACCTCGACGGATGAAGATCGAACTAGCTCACCTGATCGATCTGATGTTCTATCGATTGCAGTGCGATGTCCCTCCTCATCTCCTCTTCTTTCTCTTCTTCCTCTTCATCTTTCACTGTCCTCTTTTTCTGCTATCCTCCTATTCTTCTTCTTACCTTCCTCATTTTCTTCTCTTGTTCATAAGACGGTGCCTGAAGCAACCATCCCTCAAAGTGTTTGAAACACCTGCTTTTTCTTTGTAAAGATTTTAATGAATAAAAAGGAATATTTTGTTTTGAAAGTCGTTGCTTCATTTTCAACTTTAAATTTGTATTTATGGACTGTGAATTTTGCTCAGCTCGTAGAGAACAAAACAAATAGATACTCAGATCAGCATGAGAAAATGCTCAGCGCTTAGTTTAGCATGAGTAAGGTTCTAGGTTGCTCAGCTTTAGCATAGATATACTTAGGATAACTTCGATTAAAGTGAACATATGTAGAGTAGTTTAGAACAACTTAAACATAACTTAAATATAATCCGACTATTCATGAATCTGAGGCATCGTAATAATTATCTCAACACTGTCCTCCTACTCCTGAGTCTAAGAGAGTGCCTCAAATGGAAGGAGTACTTGTTGAGATAATGCCTCTAGTCGTACATTGTCCATCTTTTTATTCTTCTTTTGAAGAGGTTGTGTGTGCCGGTAGTGAGCTTATGCCTATAGTATCTAAGGCTCTTTAGTGGCGTTCTGAGGGTCTGATTAGTTATCCCTCATGAGTGGCATTATGTACCTACGATAATCTTATGCCTACGGCAGTGTGTACTAGCGGTGAGCTTGTGCCTATAGCATCTTATACTCTCGAAGGTATTCTGAAGGTCGGATTAGTTATCCCTCATGAGTGATGTTGTATGCCTGCGGCGATCTTGTACCTACGGTATTAGCCCTTCTCGTCTTTGCGTGAGAGGCAGTGTGTGCCAGTGGTGAGCTTGTGCCTACGGCATCTTACACTTTTGATGATATTCTGAGGGTCTGATTAGTTATCCCTCCAAAAATTTTCTAAGGATCTCCCTCCACTTCTCGTGTGACTCAGATTTTGCTGAGGTCTGATAAGTTAGCCCCACCTCGGAGTCATCGAGGTATTCTCGAGGGTCTGGTAAGTTAGCCCTTCGAAAGTTTTCGAAGGGTCTCCCTTTGTTTCTCGCATGACTCGAACTTTACTGGGGTCTGGTAAGTTAGCTTCACCTCAAAGTCGTTGAGGTCTTCTTGAGGGTCTGGTAAGTTAGTCTTTCGAAGGTTTTCTAAGGGTCTCCCTCTACTTCTCGCATGACTCAGGCTTTGTTGGGGTCTGAAAAGTTAGTCCCACCTCAGAATCGTCGAGATCTTCTCGAGGGTCTAGTAAGTTAACCCTCCGGAGGTTTCCTAAGGATCTTCCTCCGCTTCTCGTGCAACTTAGGCTTTGCTAGGGTCTGGTAAGTTAGCCTTGCCTCAGAGTCATCAAGGTCTTCTCGAGAGTCTGATAAGTTAGCCCTCACATTAGTTGACTATAGTAATAATTCAGGATCTTCAGTAGCAAGAAGAAGCAACTCTTGGAGAACTCGAGTGCCAATTACAAATTGATGGCCCTATAAATTTTATTTTCATGAACAATAGTTACATCATTGGTGATATATGTGGAGATTCACTGCATTTCATATTCTTGATATTAGAGTCCCATCGAGCTACTTTAGCCTACAAGCTTCTGGGTGTGCCACTTCATCCACTTGGTTGGGCAATAGCTTTCCTTCTAGTGCCTGCTTGATAAGCTGTGAGATTTTGGCTCACCACATCATTAGGTCACCAGATCAAAGTTAATCATTAGGTGATAAGACCCATATTTTTTTGTAAAAAATTAATTAATCGATATTTAATTACCTCTCTAGATGTGGGCCGATTTTCACCATTCGGCTCGGGTTTTAGATGACTCCCCAATAATCATGTGGATTTTTCCTCAGATGGGTCGCTCTTCTTCTGCCATTTGCCCCCTGACCCGCTGTCGTTCTTGCCATGCTGGTGCTTACTACGGTTGAGGTCGAAGGAGATGCTATTGAGGCAGAGGGGAAGGCTGCTGGACTCTCGAAGCTAGACATTGAGGGACCATTCTTCGGATAAAATAATTCAGCCACCCCTGCCTGACAAGCCTCTCGATCTCATTGCGAAGCTGATGGCAATCTTCAATATCATGACCATGGTCACGATGGTAAAAGCAGTATCTATTCAGGTCTTGACGGTATTTTGACCTCATTCTCACCAGTCGAAGCTCATATAACTCAGGCCCCACTTGTAACAACACCTCTTTTTGATGAACATTCAAGGGCTTGTAGCTATCGTATAGCCGAGGAGGTGATGGTTGTCGAATTCTTCTCAGAGGACTGTAGGATCGATGATTTCGACCTCCATTATTCTACCTCGGGTGTGAGGACTGGGAGCGCTGACATCTTTTCTCCTCTTATCTTGGATGGCGCTCTTTGCTGGATCCCACCGCGGCTGAACTGACAAGAGTATCATCGGCAAAGGCCTCTTCCATGCGGACGTACTTCTCCGCACGGACAAGCATATCTGAGAGATCCCGAGGATAAGTCTTAACTAACGACTTTTTCAAATCGTTCTTCAAGAGACCGCTCATCATTGCATCCATCACGATCGACTGGTCCAGATTTTGGACCTTTAGGGTCGCCACATTGAATCTATTCATAAAAGAGCGAATTGACTCGCCCTCCTTTTGCTTGATGGTATGAAGGTAGTCGGATCACTTCTGCTATCGTCGGCTGCTGATAAAATGACCGACGAAAGATCGACACAAGTCTTCAAAGAAATAGATAGATGTCGGCCTCAAACTCGAGTATCAGTGCCGAGCGGCCCCTTTAAGAGTTGGAGGGAACGCTCGACAGATGATTACATCTAACGCTCTCTGAAGGAGCATGGCTGCCTTGAAGGTCTCCACATGATCGACGGGATCGGTGGTCCCGTCGTAGACCTCTAACTGAGGTAGTTTGAAATGCAGGAGGAGTGGTTCCTGTACAATCCTCAGGATGAAGAGTGACTGACTGTTATATCCTTCATAGGGCAGCATCGAGAAGCCATTATTGTTAAGGACCATTTCAATTTTCTGGCCCAACTACAGACCGAGCTCTTGGAACCGTCTTTCAAAATTAACTTTGTGGACAGTACCAACCTCAGAGTGCAAAGGAGATCGACGTCCGAAGGTCGAGTCATGGCCCAACTGTGGGCTTGAAGATCACAGTCTGACCGACTGCTGGGCTCTAAGGCGACTTTGATGAGTTAATCTCCTCTCCAAACTTCGAGGAGGCGTCTGCAGCTTTGATTGAGATGATGGCTACGGAGCCATAGGCAAAATAGGATTCTGTGAGGACACCGCTGTGGAAAGTACAAGTGGCACCATCGAGGGAACCGCATGACACATCACTGTAGGGGGTACAGAGACAGCCTGAGGAGGCTGTGGCGCTGCTTGAAAGGATGCAAGAAAATTTTGGACTGCTTGAACTGCAGTCATCAGATGTTGAACTTGTTGGAAGAGCTGACCGAATTGATCGGCCGTGACTGGCACCGACAGGGCCGGTTGAACCAGTAGAGGGACGACCGGTTGAACTAGTGGAGAGATTTCCGACGCCAGCGGCTGAACTTGATGGTCAGCCTGACTGGCCGCCTGTCGGGAGGTGGTGGCATTAGAAAGCCGAGAAGATATCCATCTTGGAGCCACAAATACGAATGTAGGTCCTTCCTCTATCTGTTGCTGCTTAAATCGATCGAAGTCAGAAGATGGACACCTGAAAATCTCGTGCGACGGTGCTGGCGTTGGAGTCACCTGCAAAACAAGTCTCAAACCAGAGATTGTGGCTCCAGTGAGGATCATCCGACGCTCAAGTCAGAAAAATAAAGAACAAAGAAGCAGCAACGGATTCTCTGAGAAGGGTTCGATTGAACTTATTTGGGTCCTCGGGACTCTGGTTGTTTATATAGAAGAATGTCGAACAGCTGGGTTGCTAGCTGTGAGATTGCACGATCCCGAGATTGCTGAACATGCCAAATTGGGTGAGATAATTCCGCCCTTAAATGCTCCTACGAGATCAGGGGAGATGGTTACGTCAAATTTTATCTTATTTGGGATAGATAGATATCACGTACGTCGAAGAGATAAGTTGGCTGAACAGCTCATACATAGGTCAGACCTCGGAGACGCTTCAGTTCAACAAGGAGATAGACTTCTCAGTTCATACGGCAGTCAGCGGTCGTATTAATGATCTGAGAACTTGACATGTGTTATGATATAGCATTGATCCGAGATGCTCACGGTAATCACCGTAACAGTTGCTATATCACTTATTTTCAAAAATAATAAATTCTTGCTTCCAACGCGGTCAAAGGATGTCAAAAACTAATTAGAAAAATAAAATAATTTTATATTGCATGGTTCAATATTTTTTTTTATTATGAGTTTTTTTTGAAAACATAACAGGAAGGATTTTTTTTTTTGGGTAGACTAGTATGATTTATCAGGTTTACCAAAAAAACAAAAATTAAACTTCCTCTCAAACATTGACCTCAGTTTTATGGCCCATAAAAGGGAATCTTATTACAGAAATGTCCACGAAATTCAAACGTTTCATAATGGATAGACATACGTATAATCGGGTCCCATCAAGGCATCAATTTGTGCCACAGTGAATGCTTTAAGAAAATTCGGTGTCTGTTTAACTCACTGAATGAAATCAGTAAAAGCTCACCCACAACCACCATAATATGACAAATAAATCCCCCATGCTTTCAACAATTACAGTCCCCCCCACCACACCTCTGCCTACCCTCACAAAAAAATGCGCTCGTCCACGGCTTCATCTCATCGAAGTGATAAGGCTATTCTCGTCATTTCAGCGTGTCCTCATGGCGCCACCTTAGAGTTATCGCTGGTCCGGAGCTCGCCGGTGCTTCCCCACCCCGCCACGCCCTCGAGCCCCGGCGCCGGCTGGCCGAGCGCCATGTCAGCGTACCCCTCCGTCAGCGAAGGCAGCGGCTCGAACGGCCCGCCCTCTTCCTTCGCCGGCTCCCCCGAGCCTCCGGCGGCTATCTCCTCGATTAACCGGACCACCTCCTTCATATCGGGCCGCTGCTCCGGGTCCACGTCAGCGCACGCCACGCCGAGCTGCAAGAGCCGCACCATCTTAAGCTCCGACGCCTTGTTCTTCGCCGTGATCGCTGGGTCCAGCAACTCGGCCTCCCGGTTCTCGGCGATCGCAGACGCCGTCCACTGCACCACGTCCGTCCCGCCCTTCGTGTTGTTCAAGTAGTGCGACGGGAATTTCCCGGTGAGAACCTCCAGCATCACCACCCCGAGGCAATACACGTCGGATTTTGGGGACACGTGGCGGTACTGCAGGGTCTCGGGGGACTTGTGCGAAAACATGACGTGCGATGCCTGCGACGGATTGATCAACCCACTGAAACCGTAGTCAACGAGCATCGGCTCGAAGTCCGGGCCAAGAAGGACGTTGCCAGACTTGAGATTCCCATGGGGCACGTCGAGCGCCGCCAGCTCGACGTGGAGGTAGGCCATTCCTCGCGCGATTCCTCGTATGATCTTTAGCCTCGTCGGCCATTCCAACGCCATGTGATCCGGCCCTCGATCCCCTAATAAGATAATTTTAAAAAAAAAAACTATTGAATAAAACATCGAACAGCATGTTCATCAAATTAGATCTTTGACACGTACTGCATACCGTGAAGGATGTATAGAAGGCTGCCCTTCTGGACGTACTCGGAGACGATGAGTTTCTCCTCTTTCCGGTAATGGAAGGCTAACGGCGTTAGGACGTTGGGGTGACGGAGTCTCCCAAGCCGCCTCATGTGTTCGTCGAAAGTGTCCTTCCCAACACGATTCATTTCGCGCATGCGCTTAACGGCGAGGGCAAGGCCACTGGCCATGACGGCCTTGTAGGCTGACCCGAGACTGCCGTTGCCGAGCACCTCGGCGGAGGCCTTCATTAAATCGGATAGGCCAAAGACGCCCTTCTCCTCGTTGACCATCACCAGCGCACCCGCGCCTCCGGCACCACCCGCCGAACCCGACAGGCTCGAGCTGGAACGCTTGTGGCTCGACCCGGCCGACTTCTGCTTGTGGCTGGACTCAGAGGAAGCCACGGCCGGGCCAGCCGCGGCCGCCTCCTCCATGGCCTCCGCCTCGGCAACGACGCCGAGCGTATCGAACTCCCTGTCTCGCTGCCGCTGGCGATTTATCAGGAATGCGGCGACCAGCGCGAAGACCAACAATGCGGCAACGATCAAAATGACCGCCGAATTACTGGACCCGGATTCCCTTTCCGACGACGGTGGCGTCTCCGTCGGCGGGGTGCTGCTGCATGGGGAGGAGCTGAGCGGGCCACCGCAGAGGCCGGCATTGCCTTGGAAGGCGGTGGCGTCGAAGCGGGCGAGAGAGGCGGGGATGGGGCCAGAGAGTTTGTTGTTCTTAGCGTTGAAGGTCCTAAGAGCTTTGGAGGAGAAGTCGGGGATGGCACCCTCGAAGGCGTTGTCGTCGATGCGGAGCTCAATGAGATAGCCGAGACTGGCGAGCGACGACGGGACGGGGCCAGAGAAGTTGTTATGGTCTAGCCAAAGCTTCTTGAGGCGGCGTATGGAGGCAAAGACGTCGGAGGGGATGGAGCCGGAGAACTTATTGCCGGAGATATAGAGGGACTTAAGGGCTCCGAGGCGGGAGAGAGCGGTGGGAAGGGGACCGGAGAAGGAGTTGTTATTGAGGTTGATGGAGCGGAGCCCCTTCAAGGAAGCGAGAGCGTCGATGTCGATTTTACCGGAGAGGCCAAGGCTGGCGAGGTTGAGGCCGCTGATGGAATTGTTGGTGCAGAAGACTCCGGTCCAGTTGCATGGGGGGCCGCCGTTGGCCGACCACGAGGAGAGACCCCCAGCGTCAGTGAAAGAGTCTTTTAGTTGGAGTAGGGCCGACCCGTCCGACGTCAGAGCCTTCTCCATCACCGCCGCCTCCTGGGCGGTGGCAGTACGGGAAGGGACGGCGAGGAGGAGGAGGAGGAGGAGGAAGGAGACCAAGGGAAGAACAGCGACCATTTGTGCCGCTGTTCACAAAATCCCTATAACTCTTCTTTCTTTGTTTTAGATTCTTTGGCTTGTTGCAGCCCCTCCTTCTCTCCCTCTCTTTTTTTTCTCTGTTCTTACCTAAGATAATTTGTTCTTCTCGTTTTTTTTGGGTGGGTTCTTCCTACGGGAGGGCTTCGCTCTGTTTCTTTTGTTAATTTTAGTATATTTTTATGGTTGGAGGTGTTTGATGGTGGTGGAGGGAGATGGGAGGAGGGTGGCGAACAAAACAGGTGCTATGTATAGAGGAAGATATACAAAAGCGGAGGACGGAAGAAGGGTTGGAGTTGGATACATGTTGACGTCGTTGACCAGGTCAGCGAGATAAGGAAGTTGCTAGTCTGATGGAGAGGCGGGCAGCGGGAAACGGTTGCATGTTTCTATAATTCTATTTGGTTATTTTTTGCGTTTTTTTTTTTTTAAGTATGACCATGAAACGCGGCGTTGAGAATTATTAGAATTCTTACGTGCAATGATGCCCGTTGCCGCCAAAACTCAACCAATCTGACGGAAGTTGGTTTGGTTGGCCTATCCGTTGTGTCCTCAGAGCGAAAGTTCGACCTGTATCAGATGTTACCTAATCTGATCCGATCGATGATTGAGTTAGATAAAATTTTATTGCAGTAAAAAAAAAATTTAAAAATATAAATAGTATATGTAACTGCAAGGCTTTAAAGGTGAGATTGGTGTCGAATCGAATTGAAAAGCTGAGAGTTGCTTCAATGTGAACCGCTCGTAAAATCTGCAAAAGAAATCCTAAAATCATGGAGTGTCCTCCAGTTTAGAACTCCCTGATACTTAAGTCAGTCGGAACCTTGAGAACAAATAGTGAAAATGAAAAAGTAGAAAATAAGAAGTGAGAGTATGTGAGTGAAAAAAAGTAGAATGGACTCTAAATGGAGAGAATTCTGATTCCTCTGTGAAATTCTTAGTAGAGTTTTGTCTCCGTGAGTTCAGACTTAGTTTGAACTTTTTTACAGAGCACCTTGTCTCTTTTTTATAGAGAGAACTTGCTTAGGCCTTAAGAAAAGGCTGTTACGCCATTAGAAATTTGTTAGGCCGTTGGAGATCTGTTAGGCCGTTGGGTTGTTGTAACAGAATAGCCAGCTGTGCAGAGATCGAAAGGTGGCTGCCCACATGACAAATAAGTTAGAATACAACTAATTAAAGGGAGTTACGGCTAAGCTGGATGATAATTGTATGTAGATGTGGTGGTACATCGATAATAAATCGATGTGAGATAGCTGATATAAGTAAATATTTGAACTGGACGTCATACCTTGAATGTTAGTAATCAGGTCGGTCAGAAACCGACGTAAGTTCTGATACGGTTGAGGGAGATCGAAAAATAACTGATGTGAGTGCCCCGCTTACTAGCAGTTCTGGACTAAGCTGACTTAGCGAATAATACTGAAGAGTCAGATCAGCTAAAGATCGATGTTACCTGATATTGTCATGTGCCAAAGATCAGTATTCTGATGATTTTGACCTTCTGATGAGGTTAGCTATCTGATGATGTCGGTCTTATGATGAGCTTGACCTCCTGATGAGATCGATAATCAAGACGCGTATCGATGTTCTTGTTGACTTGAAAGCTCCTGAGCATAAATTCCGAGGACATTGACTGAGGTGGTAAAACTCCATACACTTGTCCCCCACTTCTAAGTCCGAAGAAGTTACTTCGAACGAAAGAAGTAGTTCATGAAAAAGAATCCTCACCTTATCCAAGGTGACGAATCTATGCTGTTTGGTTCTTCAAGTGAACCACTACATTCTTCCACTTAAGCTCGGAGGAGGTAGGTCGGATCTCTTGCATATTTGATAAGATTTCAATTTTTGTTGCCTCATTTTCTTTTCTTTCAAGGGCATGTTGTCTAAGAATTTAAGCCGAAACTTATCAAATTGACATTTTATGAGGTCCAATCTGGAGATTGGACATTTAATTTTTGATCTTGGTCCTTTTAGGACTTTGGTCAATCGGGACTTTAGATTTTTGTGAGGTTCAATCTGGAGGTCAGATATCTCACTTGATCTTAATCCTTTCGAGACTTTGGTCCAATTGGAACTTCAAATTTTTGTGAGGTCTAATTTGAAAATTGGATATCTCACTTGATCTTGATCCTTTCGGGACTAATCTTGATCCGAAGATCGGTATTTTGGTCTCCAAGGGGACTTGGATCATTGAAACTTTAAATCGATCTAGAGATCGGATTTTTGATCCTATTGAGACTTATCTCGATCTAGAAATCAGATTTTTGATCCCATTGGGATTTATCTCGATCCGAATATCTATATTTTTGGTCTTTTGAGATTTATCTCGATCTGAAGATTGATATTTTGGTTCTTTGAGATTTGTTTCGATCTGGAGATCAAATTTTTGATCCTATTGAGAGTTATCTCGATCTGGAGATCGATATTTTGATCCTATTGGGACTTATCTCGATTTGGAGATCAAATTTTTGGTCTTTTGAGACTTGTCTCGATCTGGAGATCGGTATTTTGATCTTTTGGGACTTATCTCGATTTGGAGATCAGATTTTTGATCCTTTGAGATTTGTCTCGATCCGAAGATCAATATTTTGATCCTTTAGGACTTATCTCGATCTAAAGATCGAATTTTTGATCCTATTGAGACTTATCTCGATTCGAAGATCGATATTTTAATCTTTTAGGATTTGTCTCGATCCGAAGATTGGATTTTTGATCCCATTGAAACTTATCTTGATCCAAAGATCAGATTTTTTATCCTATTGAAACTTATCTCGATTCGGAGATATATATTTTGGTCCTTTAGGACTTGCCTCGATCTAAAGATCGAATTTTTGGTCCTATTGAGACTTATCTTAATTCGAAGATTGGATTTTTAGTTCTATTGGGACTTATCTCGATCCGAAGATCAAATTTTTTTCTTCTTGATCTATCCAAATTTAAGCTCGATCTAGAGATTGGCTTTTCTTCTTGATCCTTTGGAGCTTAAACTCGATCTGAAAATCTACTTTTCTTCTTTTTTGACTATTTTGGAGCTTTTTCAATCTTGTTGGATCGAGTTTCACTTATCTGATTTGGATGAAGAAGGATTCTTCATTGAAAAATTTGATCAGAACTTTATCTTTATCGAGACAAAAATTGAATGCTTTATTGAGAAGATTTTATTAATAGTATATTCTAAGACTTTCAGCATTTCATATCCTTGGGATGGTTGTACCGTCCAGATTTTCCATCCGATAAGCTCCTGGGTGAATTACTTCAGTAATCCGATATGGTCTTTTCCAATTCGGAGCAAGTTTTTCTTATTTTGTTAGCTTTGATATCTCAGCTCGTTGGAGAATTAGATCATCTTTACGAAAAATTTTAGGCTGTTTGGTTAGTTTGATCTCAGACATACTTGTCAAGTTGACCTCGACGTATCAGTGCCTCTATTGCATTTCTCATTTGTTAACACTCCTCAGTATCATGGCCATGATCCCGATGGTAATGACAGTACTTTTTTTTTGTCTCTTTTTTCTGATGTAGCCCATAAATGAATTAGGTCGGCGAAAATATCCTTGATCCTCGATCTCCATTAGTATCCAAGCTTGAGGGGCGAACAGTGGAGTATAGGAATCAAATTATCGAGGTGGACTTCTGGATCTTGAATTTTTTTGAGGTCTGTCAGTATTATCCCGTTACTTCCTGCAGTCTTCTTTTCGAGGATATTTTTTTTTCATATTCTTCTTTCTTTGCCTGACGGAATATGCTTTTTTCTTCTTTAGCTTGTGCATATTTCTATACTTGGATGAGCATTTGCTCATACGATCTATCATAACAACAGACTCATTCAAGTTTTTAACTTTCAAAATAACTATATAGAAGCATGTAGCATAGTCTCGCAAAGATTCACCTTCCTGTTGCTTCACAATGAAAAGACTGTTAGTATTTTTTAGATAAATCCTGTTATTGCCAAAGTGACAAATAATTTGGTTAACTATTCAAAGGAGGAGATAGATCCTGACTGAAGGTCAGAAAATCATACTCTTATAGATTTTTTGAGGGTAATAAAGAAGGTGATATAGAGTAGAGCATCAAATGCCCCTTGTAGCCTCATGATGGCTCTAAAACTTTTTAAATGATCCAAAAGATCAGTGGAGCCATCGAGTTAATGACTCCACAGTAGATATTTTGAACCGAATAAGAAACGATTCATCAAGAATTTATCGAGAGAATGAAAATTACAAGTTGAAATCTCTCCTACCCTGTGAATTGTCGATTTGAATCTTCATTAGCTTCTTCTCAAAATCTTGGATCTTCTATCCAAAACCTTCTTCCAAATTCATCTTTCTGCTTGGAACAGATGGTTCTGTCCCCAAGAATTGATTAGTGAGATCCAGAGCATAATTACGAGAAGGATTATGAGGGGCTGGTTGCTGAGAGTGATGAGATTGAACCACTTGAGGGGTTGGTTCTTACTACTGCTATTTAGTGGTACATTCAAGCTATTGTACCATAGAGTGAGGGCTTGAACTTGCTGGACAAGGAGACTAAATTGTTGTGAATCAACAACTGACAGTTGAGCAACCTTTTGAGCATCTCCAGGAGAAGATGAGGTTGGCAGAGAAGAAATTAATGCTTTCTTGTTCACCATTTTCTACTAAAAATTTTCAGATGCCTTTTCTCTAACGTCAATCTGTTGCTGTAAGGCTCCGGAGGTGAGGTTGGTTCTGAATTGGGCTGGAGAGCTGAGAATTACTTCAACATGAACCGCTGGTAAAATCTATAAAAGAAGTCCTAAAACTATGGGATGTCTTCCAATTTAGGATTCTCTGATGCTTAAGTTAGTCAGAACTTTGAGAATAGATAGTGAAAATAGAGAAGTAGAAAACAAGAAGTAAGAGTTTGTGAGTGGAGAAAAATAGAATGAACTCTAAGTAGAGAGAATTTTTATTTCTCAGTGGGAATCTTAGTAGAATTTTATCTCTATGAGTTCAGATTTAGTTTGGACTTACCTTTTAGAGAGCATCTTGTCCCTTTTTTATAGAGAAAACTTACTTAGACCTTAAGAAAAGACGGTTAGACTGTTAGAGATCTATTAGATCGTTAGAGATTTGTTAGGTTGTTAGACTATTGGAGATATGTTAGGCCATTAGAAATTTGTTAGGCAACTAAGTTGTTGTAACAAAATGGCCAACTGTGCAGAGTGTAAGAAAGCAAGTTGATTCGCATGTATAGATCGATATGGTTATATTAACCACAGCAAAAGCAGACTTTAAAATTTTTAATCTGATCTAAACATGTAGATTTCCAAACTTAATCAATCCTAGGATCAACTAACATGCATAAATAAATTAATTGCATAGATCTAAAATCATATATGATAAAGGAAGAAGTTATATCTGACGCTTTTCCCTCCTCCTCTTTCAGATTAGATCCTGTGGATGTCCGAGGTTGCTGTCGGAGCTGCACAAGCATCTGACCTCTATTGGTATCCATATAGAAATATCTCGATTAGAACTCTGAAGCCCTCAGGATGCTAGCTTTCTTGCAGGCTTCGTTCTTTGGTTTAGATCAAGGCCCTTTACTTTATATCATTTGAAATAGTCCTGTTGCAGGTTTCTAGGGATTGAACCAAACACCAAAACTAATCAAGAACTCCTCCTTGATTATTTTTCTCTTTTTCTAAGGTCTTCCTTCTCTCATATTTGATCTAGAGGGAGAGGTTATGAGGTGTGGAAGTGGAAAGGAAGGAATAGGCATAGAGGACGAAGAGGGCGACAAGGTGGTTATTGGCACACACCAGAAGAATAATAAATCTTCATGCCAAAATACCCTCCTTTTTTAATTTTGTCGCACAAAATTTTCTACTTTCCTACACCAACATCTGATAAGAACTAATTTGAATCAAAATTCAAATCATTTCTTATCAGGAAGGAGTCCCAACCAACCAAGAAATGAGGTAGCGCCTCATCCCAACAACCCACATGCATGCCAAGAAAAATATGCAAGAAAATCATTGCCCCATCCTACTTCTAGTCGACCAAGTGGTGAGAGAAGCCTAAAAAATATGGGCTTAAAAGCTTAAAGTTCATTTAGTTCAAACTGGATCCAAATCAAATTTAAATTGAGCCCAAATCGAATTGAATTCGAAAAGCTGTCAAATCTGTTCCAATGATCAGGATTAAAATCCAAATCCGATTTGGATAATTGAATCTAATTAGCATTAAATTAAATCAAGTCTAATTAAATTAAATCTAATTTAAATTAATTAAAACTTAATTTTTAATTTAATTAGTTTAATTTAAATTATAATATTTATAATTAAGACCTTTTGCTAACAATTAGCAGTTACTAAATTTGTAATACTTACAAATTAGCAATTTTCAAATTCAAACTATCAATCAAATTGATTATTCTAACTTGATCCAAACTGTTGATCGAGTCAAACTCCTTTTGTGTATGACCCCTCAGATTCTATTTTGTCTGGTAGTGAGACATATAATGATCTCCATCACAGTATCATCGAAATTCTTTTCGAGGGATCGAAATAATTCTAGCTCAACTCAATAAGAATTGTTGATTCGAAAATAATCCTATGAGTTCTCATAATCCATTAGTGACGTTTAGCAGCATATAGTGACAACCCAGTAGAACAGAAAAATCTGAATTCTTAGGTACAGTTATGGTGTGATTCAATCCCTCTATCGTGAGTTCCAACTTGACAGAGGTTATGAAGAACTCGTCAAACTCTATCGTCAGATATATGTCAGATTGGCTCAACTCGAGTTCATCTGTGAATCTCATAGAAACTCTTTTTCAGTATTCATATTTGCTTCGATCGAAGACTTCCTGATGAACTCAGTCTTGCTAATCACATAGGACTACTCCTTTTCTATCAAGATCGATAGATTTCATCTAGGTACATCCTACTCTAATAGTGAATCTGAACCTACTATAGCTAACATACACAGCAAGAATTCGAATGACTGAGGATCAAAAAAATTTGTAGTTAAACTATGTAGCCTCGTTGTGAATAGCTAACACACCGCAGGTCAAAGGACCACTCATACCACTGTAGCATCGAGAAGATCACAGATGAGTGAGTAGACATCCAAGTAATTTTTTATATTGGTTATGCTCCGTGTAAGTTATTCTCTAACAACCACCTGTACTCTCACTCCAATATTCTTACATCACAGACTCGAGACTCATCTGTCCAAAAAAAAGATGATCCGTGTACCGATCTTAAATGAATTGATCACTATCCTCCATGAGGATCTTACGATTGGGAGTATTTAGACCATTAATAATGTATATCTCAAATTCTCAACACCTTGAGAATATACAATATCATCTTTATTAATTTTTAAGAGAAATCATAGATACATAAACAAGATTGGTAATAAAAATATCCCTTTTATTAACAAAGAAGTTTTACAAGTACAAGAATAAGCCTTCAAATTATAAAATATATCAATCAATAATTGGCTTCTAGGGAACACAACTAACAAACTCCCACTTGTCCTAAAGCCAAATGGCCATATGCCCAAGACCCATCTTCTCAAGGTGAGCTTCAATCTTCTGTGGCTAAGAGGCTTCGTCAATGGATCCACCACATTTTGCATGGAATCGACTCTCTGCATCTCGACGAAGTTCTTCTTAAGGTAGTCGCGTATGATGTGAAACCGTCGCTTTATATGCTTAAATTTTTGGTGAGACCTGGGCTCCTTAGTGAGTGCTATGACATCATTGTTGTTACAGTGTAGTGTAATGGCATCGGATGGCATCACATCCAGCTCTGCAATAAACTTCTTAAATCCGTAGGCTTTCTTAGCAGCTTCAGAGGCGGCAATGTATTCAACTTCCATAGTCGAATCTGTTATGATCGATTGTTTGAAATTTGTTCAACTAACTGATCCATCATTACATAGAAAAATATATTTCGATGTAGACTTTCTATCATCAATATCAGACATGAAGTCTGAATCGGTATATCCTTTCACTTTCAACTTTGATTCTCCATAAAAAATTAAGAACAAATTCATAGTCCTTCTCAAGTACTTAAGGATGTTCTTAACTGCAATCCAGTACTTCTCATCTAAATTTGACTGATATCTGCTCGTGACACTCATGGTAAGTACTATATCAGATCGAGTACACAACATGGTATACAT
Source organism: Elaeis guineensis (assembly GCF_000442705.2). Lineage (NCBI taxonomy): Eukaryota > Viridiplantae > Streptophyta > Magnoliopsida > Arecales > Arecaceae > Elaeis > Elaeis guineensis. The sequence continues at coordinate 12,941,571 of NC_026005.2, read as the reverse complement.
AAGACTCTCTCTAGCCGAAGCATAAGAGATTCTGTTCATGCATTGAATCTCCTCAGATGTGTCAGGACACATCTTCTTGGGGAGGTAGATGCCATGTCTAAGGAAAAAGATTTCTTTTGGAGTTTTTCATACTGAACCTCTTCAGCACCTCCTTTATGTATATTTTTTGAGAAAGTCCTATCATTCTCTTAGATCTATCCCTATAGATCTTTATACTAAGAATGTAGGAAGCTTCTCCTAGGTCTTTCATGGTGAATTCTTTTGACAACCATACTTTGACCGAGATTAGTATGAAAATCATTCCTAATTAGAAGGATATCGTTCGTATACAATATGAAGAATGTGACAGTGCTTTCACTGATCTTTTTGTACACATAAGGCTCCTCATTTTTTTATGAAATCAAATGATTTGATCACATCATTAAAGTGGATGTTCTAACTCCGAGATACTTGTTTGAGTCCATAAATGAATTTTTATAGTTTGTAGATTTTGTGATCACTATCACTAGATATGAAATCTATAGACTGCTCTATATAGATATCTTCCTCAAGATATCTATTTAGAAAAATAATTTTTACATCCATCTATCAGATTTCATAATCGTAACAAGTCGTAACCACAAGCAGAGTCTGGATGGATTTCAGCATGGCGATGGACGAAAAAATTTCTGATAGTCAATACCTTCACATCGACTATACTCTTTCGCTACCAATCTTACCTTATAGGTCTCTACCTGACCATCTGACTTAATTTTTTTTTGTAGATCTATTTACACCTAATAGGTACAATATCTTCAGGTGGATCTACTAAAGTACAAATCTGATTGGAATGCATGGAGTCAATTTCTAACTTTATTACTTTCATCTATTTTTTGGAGTCTATATCTAACATTGCTTATAGGTCTTGAGATCATTCTTAATGTCCTTATCACCCACAAAGAATGCTTCCTCTAGATTCTCTATAAGAATATCAATATACCTTTTAGAAGGATGGGAGATCCTACTTGATCGATGAAGTGGAGGAGGTACAACATCAATTAGCTCACCAATGAGTTCAGGCTCTTGAACTCGATGTTCTTCAAATTTTTTTTTTCAAACTCAATCTTCCTCCCACTGCCTCAATCTTGGATAAACTTTTTTTCAAGAAGATGGCGTGTCGGCTCACAATCATATTATAATCTTCTGAAAGATAAAAATAGTATCCTATGGATTCCTTAAGATATCTTATAAAATGAGCCCTAAGTGATTTAACATCTAACCGCCTGCTATCGCTTGACATGGGCTGGACATCCTCAAATATTGAGATAATCAAGACTCGATTTTTTACCATACCATAACTCATATGGTATGGTAGGAACAAATTTAGAAGAAATCCGATTCAGAAGGTGAATAGCAGAAAGTAACGCATGTCTCCAGAGAAAAATTGAAAGATTTGTGAATCTCCTCATGGATTGAATCATGTTCAATAGGGTCTGATTTTTCCTTTCAATATCCCATGGAGCTAAGGTATCTCTGGAGGTATCCACTGTGAGACTATACTGTTTTCTTGAGATAAGTCCGAAATTTTTTGCTAAGGTATTTTCCTCTCCAATTAGATCAAAAAATCTTTATGAATTTTTTGGTTTGTTTCTCTACTTCGTATTTGAATTCTTTGAACTTTTCAAAAGCTTCAAACTTATGGTAATCAAATATATAAACTCATATCATAAGTAATCATCAGTAAAGGTTGTGAAATAGATATAGCCACTCTTGTCCTGTACATTGAATGGACCACACACGTCAGTGTGCACTAGAGTTAATATATCAGTGGTCTTTTTTCTGTCCTACAAAGGATAGTTTAGCCATCTTTTTTTGAAGACAGGACTTACAAACTAGATATGACTCAGAAGTCAATGGCCCCATAAGGCCATCTTTCTCCAATTTATTAAGTCTGTCCTCTTCAATATGGCTTAAACTGATGTACCATAGATACTTTTGGATAATCCTATCTCTAAGCCTCTTAGATCCTACGGTACTCATAATTTACTCATTTACGTTAACACTCACATCCATATGCAAATGATAAAGATCATCTATCAAATAGGTACGTGAAATAATTTTATTTCTAAAATAAATTGAACACTGATCTTTATTAAAATAAAAATTATAATTATCCTGTACCAGCATAAAAATAGAAATCAAATTTTTACTCACTATAGATATAAAAAAAATAATTTTTTAAAAGCAAACTAAATCCTTATAGTAGCTTCAAAGAGTAGGTCCTGACGATCATAGTAGCAACTTTTGCTCCCTTACCGACTTAGAGAGTGATCTCATCTTCTCTCAGTCTTCTAACTTTCTCTAGATCCAACATCGAAGTGTACAAGTGAGCACTCGAATCAGAATCTAAAAACCAACTAGAAGAAGAGAAAATCGTTAGATTAGTTTCAATAACGAGCAATTCAGATTTATCTTCGAAAGACGCATCCTTCTTCTTATTCTTAATTATCGCCAGATATGCAGGATAATTTCTTCTCCAGTGGCTTTTGATATTGTAGTGAAAATATTTTTCTTTGTCACTGGCTTTCTTTAGAACTTTCTTCTTCTTTTCGCTTTCGGTCTTTTGCTTCTTCGTAGGCCTTTTGTTCTTATTCTTCCTAGTAGACCTTTTCTTAGAAAAAGCTTGCTTCACAGTAAAAATCATTATCCTTGAATTTTTCAAGGTGCCCTCAGCTGTCACTAGCATATTCAACAACTCGGACAAAATGCAATCAATCTAATTCATATGGTAGTTTATAATGAACTGCCCAAATGAATCAGGAAGGGACTGCATGATCAGATCCACCTACAGTTCTTTATCCATATTTATTTCGAGCTTCTGAAGCTCTTCAATATCTTTAATCATGGTCAAACAATGATCGTGCATGGACTGTTCATTATGCATCTTCACTCTGAAATATCTCCAGGAGATCTCAAAGGGAGCCATGCGAATCTGCTCATCATACAACTCTTGCAGGTGAGTCAAAATCTATTTGACAGTTCTCATATCTTCATGCTGGCGCTGAAGATCACTGGATATGGATGCAAGAATATAGCACCTAGCCCTATTGTCTTCATCCATCCACTTGTCAGGTGCAGCTCGTTGATCAGAGAATAGGTGAGCCGGCAATATAGGCATCTCCTGGTCAAAGACATGAGTCAATTTCTTAGAGCTGAGAATAATTTTTAAGTTATGGAGTCAGTCTTTATAGTTTAATCCGATCAACCTATTGGTGTTGAGGATTCGACCTAGAAGGTTTGAACTCAACATGGTTAATTAACTACAGAGAGAAATAATTTTTTAATTAAATATTTGTATTTGTAAATATTTGTTATAGGAACTTTAATAAACAAATAAGGCTCTCACTATTTCTATAAGTCTCCCACACTCCTCGGGTAGAGAACCAAAAATCTATACACGATCAGTTTCTAGTGGGTACTATGCTCCCATTGATCCACACGCACCTCATCTAACAGTTGTTAGTAACATGCAGACCAATGAGTGGATATACCTTGTCCATTGCTTCATAAAGTAAGACATAGTAGGTTTGATCTCTAAGTTCTATGGCCTCACCTAACAGTTATTAGCATATTTCTTAGTTAAGTTAGACCCACCGTACACCAACGGGTGCAAAGCTATCATTAGGTCCCTCATCTAATAGTTATTGGGCCCAACCCCATCTCTACCCCGATGCATCCAATGCCATAGAGTGGTTATACATTCTTGATGCAACCGAACTACTATGACCAGTCGAGAACAATCAACTTCAGGAAAGCACCCGCATCTCTACAATGGTGAAAGACTGCTAGACTTAATATTTGATTAAAAAAATTTAAATTCAGATCTCTTAAATAATTAGTCATAACGGTTATGACTAACTAGTGGCATGGGCTAGCTCAACTCAACAAATAACCTAATACAAAATATAATCTCCCAAAATGGTTAGATAAGTTAAGATATGTGGGGGTCCCCTCGTCGCTTATCTTAGACATCAATGAATTGACTAGGTCAGACAATTGAATCAATTAAATAACCACCATCTATGTACATACCTTAGATACTAAATTAATTGATTAGAATCGATCAAGTTAACCTATTGAATCAAGCTCGAACCACGAGCCAAATTAGGTCTTAAGTTGATCGATAATATGTGATTGTTGATCGATCTGACTAAATTACAACTAATTGGATTGGTCATGAGCATATTTGATCTAATCCTAATCAATATTTGATTCAATTTATTCAACTACTCAAACTAGACCTAATTGAGCTACCCATACCCTTAACCCATGTTTTATGCATTAAGATTTAGATCTTATATTCATAATTTTGGATCTTTTAACTTCAAATCTTAATTCTTAATTAAGTACATTATGATATGAATTTTGTTTAGATTTCAAAATAATTTTAAATCTAAATCAATTTATCATTTTGTATCTCATACAAAAAATCAGTTCACAAAACTAAGTGACTTATCCTGAAATTGAATTGACTCATACTGAGTTGGCTCAAATCTAAGACTGAGTCGACTCAACTGTGATAAATAGTAACCTTGTTGCCTTAGCCTACACAATTGAGTCGGTTTAGTAGCAAACTAAACCGACTAACCAATATCTTGAGTTGACTCAACAAGATCTGAGTCGACTCAGCAGGCATGCCAACAATAATTTTAGGATTTCATGCAAATAGATCCTAAGGTTTTAGATCTAGAATTTTGTAGAAATTAAATTTTAGATCATGTTTCAACAAATTATATGTCACATATATAATTTAATAGCTAAAATTAATCTAAAACATATATCTAATATATCTAAAATATATATCATCACAAGTGGCACCCCTATACATCATAAGAGATTGATTGGGCAAGTGAGGGGCTTTAACTCTTGCTTCCTCTTATGACCAGATGGCCATGGTGATGCATCCAATCCAAATACTAGACTAATAGAAATTTAATCTAACATATCTAATATGTAATCTATTAAATTCAGATCAAATTTTTTTTCACATATCAGATATATAAACTATAAATCAGATCATATGAATACAATTTCAAATCTAAAATTTATTTAAAACATGCTAGAATGATGTGGCTCTGATACCACTGTAAGAAAGTAGGTTGATTTGCATATATAGATCGATACGGTTGCACTAACCACAGCAGAAGCAGACTTTAAAATTTTTAATCTGATCTAAACATATAGATTTTTAATCTTAATCAACCCTAGGATCATTTAACATACATAAATAAATTAATTACATAGATCCAAAATCATAAACGATAAAGGAAGAAGTTATACTTGATGCTTTTTCCTCCTCCTTCAAATCGGATCCTATGGATGTTTGGAGTTGCTGTCAAAGCTGTATAAATATCCAGCCTCTACTAGTATCCACACAAAGATGTTTCGATCAGAACTTCGAAGCCCCCAAGGTGATAGATTCCTTGCAAGCTTCGTTCTTCAACTTGGATCAGAGCCCTTTACTTTATATCACTTGAAGCAGCCCTATTGTAGGTTTTTGAATATTGAACCAAACACCAAAACTAATCAAGAACTCCTTCTTGATTATTTTTCTCTCTCTAAGGCCTCCCTTCTCTCAGAACTGATCTAGAGGGAGAGGATATAAGGTGTGGAAGTGGAACAGGGAGGAATAGGCATAGAGGATGAAGAGGGCGACAAGGTGGTTATTAGCACACACTAGAAGAATAATAAATCTTCATGCCAAAATGCCCTTCTTTTATAATTTTATCGTACAAAATTTCCTGCTTTCCTATGCCAACATCTGATAAGATCTGATTTGAATCAAAATTCAAATTATTTCTTATCAGGAAGGAGTCCTAACCAACCAAAAAATGAGGTAGCGCCTCATCCCAACAACCCATGCGCACGCCAAGAAAAATATGTAAGAAAACCATCACCCCATCCTACTTATGGTCGGCCAAGCACAGAGAGAAGCCCAAGAAATCTGGGCTCAAAAGGTTAGAGTTAATTTGATTCAAAATGGATCCAAATCGAGTTTAAATTGAGCCTAAATTGAATCAAATTTGAAAGGCTGTAAAATCTGTTCCAACGATCAGGATTGAAATTCAAATCTGATTTAAATAATTGAACCCAATTAGCATTAAATTAAATCAAAGCCAATTAAATTAAATCTAATTTAAATTAAGTAAAATTTGATTCTCAATTTAATTAGCCTAATTTAAATTATAAAATTTGTAATTAAGACCCTCTATTAACAATTAGCAATTTTAAAAATTCAAACTATCAATCAAATTAGCAGTTTTAAAAATTTAAACTAAATATGTAACACTTATAAATTAGTAATTTTGAAATTCAAACTATTAATCAAATTGATAATTTAAATTTGATCCAAATTATTGATCGGGTCAAACTCTTTTTGTGTGTGATCTCTCAAATTTTTTTCTGTCTAGTAGTGAGACATACCGTGATCTCTATCATATTATCATTGAAACTCTTTTCGATCGATCAAAATAATTCCAGCTCAACTTAATAAGGATCCTTGATCCAAAAATAATCTTAGTGAATTCTCATAATCTATCAGTAATGTCTAGCAGTATGTAGTGGCAACCCAGCAGAATAAAAAAATCTAAATCTTTAGGTACAGTTATCATATAATTCAATCTCTCTATCATGAGTCTCAAGTTGATGGAGGTTATGAAGAACTCATCAAATTTCATTGTCAATCATATGTCAGATTGGCTCAACTCGAGTTTATCGGTGAATCTCGTAAAAAAATTTTTTTAGTATTCACACTTGCTTCGACTGAAGATTTTCTGAACTCAATCTTGCTAATCGTGTAGAACTACTTTTTTTCTATCAAGATCGATAGATTTCTACTCTAACAGCGAATCTGAATCTACTATAGCCAACATACACAACAAAGACTCGAATGGTTAGGGACCAAAAGAATGTGCAGTTAAACTAAGTAACCTCACTGTGAATAGCCAATACACCATAGGTCAAAGGATCACTCACACTACTGCAGCATCAAAAAGATCACTGACGAGTGAGTAGACATGTAAGTAATTTCTCTTGTTGGTTACACTCAGTACAAGTTATTCTCTAACAATCTTCGGTACTCTCACCCCAGTATCCCTACACTACAGACTCGAGATTCATCTATCTAGAAAGGAGATGATCCATGCATCGATCTTAAATGGATTGACTATTATCCTCCATAATGATCCTACGATCGGAAGTATTTAAAAACTAACCACTAATAATGTATGTCTCAAATTTTCAACACCTTGAGAATATACAATATCATCTTTGTTAAAATTTAAGATAAATCATGGACACATAAACAAGATCAGTAATAAAAATATCTTTTTATTAATAATAAAGTTTTACAAGTATAGAATGGCCAGCTGTGCAGAGTGTAAGAAAGTAGGTTGATTCGCATACATCGATCGATACGGTTACACTAACCATAATGAAAGCAGACTTTAAAATTTTTAATCTTATCTAAATATATAGATTCTCAATTTTAATCAATCCTGGGATCGTTTAACATGCATAAATAAATTAATTGCATAGATCTGAAATCATAAAGGATAAAGAAAGAAGTTATACTTGATGTTTTTTCTTTTTTTTCAGATCAAATCTTGTGGATGTCTGGATTGCTGTCGGAGCTGCACAAGCATTTGACCTTTGCTAGTATTCACACAGAAATATTTTGATCAGAACTTTGAAGCCCTCAGAGTACTAGATCCCTTGCAGGCTTCATTCTTCGAATCAAGGTTCTTTACTTTATATCACTTGAAGCAGCCTTATTGCAGGTTTTTAGGGATTGAACCAAACACCAAAATTAATCCAAAACTCCTTCTTGATTATTTTTCTCTCTCTCTAAGGCCTCCTTTCTCTCAGATCTGATCTAGAGGGAGAGGATATGAGGTGTGGAAGTGGAACAAGGAGGAATAGGCGTAGAGGATGAAGAGGGCGACAAGGTGGTTATTAGCGCACACCAAAAGAATAATAAATCCTCAAGCCAAAACATCCTCCTTTTATAATTTTACCACACAAAATTTTCTGCCTTCTCATGCCAACATCTGATAAGATCTGATTTGAATCAAAATTTAAATCATTCTTTGCCAGGAAGGAGTCCCAACCCCCAACAACCCATGCATGCATCAAGAAAAATATATGAGAAAACCATCACCCCATCCCACTTCTGATTGACCAAGTATAGAGAGAAACCCAAGAAACTTGGGCTATAAAAGTCAAAGTTAATTTGGTTTAAACTGGATCCAAATCGAGTTTAAATTGAGCCCAAATCAAATCGAATTCGAACGGCCATCAAACATGTTCCAATCAAGATTGAAATACAAATCTGATTTGGATAATTGAACCCAATTAGTATTAAATTAAAGTAAATTTAATTAAACTAAATCTAATTTAAATTAATTAAAATTTGATCCTTTATTTAATCAATCTCAATTAAATTATAATATTTACAATTAAGATCTTCTGCTAATAATTAGCAGTTACTAAACCCGTAACACTTATAAATTTTAGTTTTCAAATTCAAACTATCAATCAAATTAATAATTCAAATTTGATTCAAGCCACTGATCAAGTCAAACTCTTTTTGTGTGTAATCCTTCAAGTTCTATTCTGTCTGGTAGTGAGACATACCATGATTTCCATCACAGTATCATCGAACTCTTTTCGATGGATCAAAATAATTTCAGCTCAACTCAATAAGAATCGTTGATCTAAAAAAAATTTTAGTGAATTCTAATAATCCACTAATAACACCTTGTAGCATGTAGTAGCAACTGAGCAGAACAAAAAAATCTAAATCTCTAGATGCAGTTACCATGTAATTCAGTCCCTCTATCGCGAGTTGCGACTTGATGAAGGTTATGAAGAACTCATCAAACTCCATTATTAGTCATATACCAGATTGACTCAACTCGAGTTCATTTGTGAATCTCGTAAAAAATTTTTTTCAGTATTCACACTTGCTTTGATCAAATACTGTTTGAACTTAGTCTTACTAATCGCATAGGACTACTCTTTTTCTATCAAGATCGATAGATTTCATCTAGATACATCCTATTCTAACAATGAATCTGAATCTACTGTAGTCAATATATATAGCAAAAATTTGAATGGCCAGAGATCAAAAAAATATGCAGTCAAACTAAGTAGCCTCGCTGCGAATAGCCAACCACCATAGATCAAAGAACCACTCATACCACTGTAGTATCGAAAAGACTACTGATGAGTGAGTAGACATCCAAGTAATTTCTCATGTTGGTCACATTTAGTATAAGTTGTTCTCTAACAACCACCTGCACTCTCATCTCAATGTCCCTATATTGTAAATTCGAGACTCATCTATCTAGAAGAAAGATGATCCATGCATCGATCTTAAATGGATTGACTACTGTCCTCTATGATAATCCTATGATCAGAAGTATTTAGAAACTAACTATTAATAATGTATGTCTCAAATTCTTAACACTTCAAAAATATACAATACCATCTTTGTTAATTTTTTAGACAAATCATGGATATATAAACAAGATTGATAATAAAAATATCTCTTTTATTAATAATGAGATTTTACAAGTATAAGAATAGGTCTTAAAATTATAAAATATGTCAGCCAATAATTGGCTTCTAGGGCACACAACTAACACAGAGATCATGGGGTGGCTATCTATGTGGCAAATAAGTTGGAATACAACTGAAAGATAATTACGATTGAGCTGGATGATAGCTGTCAGATATTCAAATATAGATGTGATGACACATCGATAACAGATCGATGTGAGATCGCTGATATAAGTAAATATCTGAATTGGACGTCACACCTTGAGTGTTGGTAATCAGGTCAGTTAGAAATCGATATAAGTTTTAATATAGTTAAGAGAGATTGAAAAATAATCAAAATGAGTGCCTCGCTTACTAGCAGTTCTGGACTAAGTCGACTTAGCGGATAATACTAGAGAGTCAGATCGGCTAGAGGTTAATGTCATCTGATATTATCATGTGATAGAGGTCAGCATTCTGATGATCTTGATCTTCTGATGAAGTCGGCCATCTAATGACATCGGCCTTATGATGAGCTCGACTTCCTGATGAGGTCGGTAGTCAAGGCTCACATTGATATTCTTATTGACTCGAGAGCTCCTGAGCATAAGTCTCGAAGATATTGACTGAGATGGTAAGACCCCACAACAGTATAAAATATGGAATGAGATATATCGTGATACCTACTTATCTACTTGGTGTGAAAGTCTGATTTGCAAGCAAAGAGTAGATCAAACATTGTCGAACATGATCTATCAGGAAACCATTGATGTCTAAATCAGATAAAGTTCTTATATAGTAGAAAGGAGATCTGAAAGCATGAGCAATATAGAATGAGGAGTGAGATATAGTGTACCTATGGATCCCCCGACCCCATTTATATAGAGACAAGGATGTGTTGTGATTGCACTTCAGGCTCCAAGATCAGCAAACAAGCTATAATTGTCCACCTTTATTTATGCTCCTTAATTATGCGGGGTTGATTTGCCCTAGCGCCAAACTTCATGACATGTGTTATCTTAATGGGCCCAAGTGGTAACAGATGATATCAAATTCGAGCCATATCAATGCACGTGCTTTGATCACAAGGAGATTGTAATTGTTGCTCTTAATCTCCCCACCTAAGATTGGATACCAAGGTGGAGATGGCCAAGGTGAGATCGCTACTGGAGCTCCATCCGAATACCTGCAAAAAAAATTCTCACCAAGATATTATCTCGTGAAGATCCTCCGACACTCAAGTCAAGAGATGGAGAATAATGAGAAGGAGAGAGTGGGGATCGAAGAATTTACTTTGAGGATCCTGGAGTCCCTTTATTTATAGGAGAGAAGTTGGAGTCATATTCATCTTGGAGTCTAGATAGCCTTCTGGATTTTGCGTGTAGATTGATTTAGAGAAGTTATTTCTTTTTGCAGGAGACTCGATCGTGGATGAATTTTTCTTTATCTAAAAAGTTGGGACAAAGAGAGGTAAAGCTGGTGGCAAGGAACTTAGCTTGGCTACGAACAAGCTATAATAGATCATCTATAGCCGAGGTTCTAGAGACCATAGAGTGCGTGTTGACCTCAGGTGACTTGGGATTAGTCGGCCATGTATGAGCTATAGTAGCTCATCCTAGGTCGAGGTGAACTAGGCACGGGTCGAGGAACGGAAACCACTGCTAACTCAATGGGTCGCATCGAGTGATCTTCATATCTATTGTATACCCGTAATCTGACAAGCGTCCATCTTTCATAACTAAATTAGAGTCGAAGATGTGGCAGTCGAGGTCGAGGTACAAATCCATAACAGATGCCTCCCACTCTCGAGGTCGAACTTGTATAAAGTCGGTCGAAGGGAGTATTAGTCTGAGATTGAGGCTAATTTGGTCGAACTGTCTTTTGCTAGCATGTATCGAAGATCAGCTTTGTAAGATGAACTGTCTTCAAATCTGGACCATTGAATCATCAGATCCATGGGAGTCTCACACTGACCAATCATGGGTTGCCATTTGGTGGACATCAGAGGGGGAAGATAAGTGGATAGCGGATCAGAGCCATCTAGGCCCCTTATAAATAGGGCCACTGTATCTTTATTTTTACTATTTCTGCTATTCAATGGGGAAACTCTGGCACTTTGTCTTCTAGCGGTTCTACTCGATTGAAGTTGAGCTACAGTTGACCCCTTCTTCGTTCCTTGTTTTGCTCGACTGCATCATTTTCATAGGTCAATTTCCTATTACCCACCATGAGTGCATCAAGTTTGTCCCCATCGACCTGGAGTTCGGGTGATAATGTGAGAGGCATAGACCCAGAATCCAATATAGCTTGTTCTTCGGATAGCCCCGAAGTGAGTGAGGGGCCGGACTTTGGTCCGTTTAGAGTGAACTCCATCCTCACCCCAGAGGACTTGGAGATTATTAGGCTGAAGTATCGAATCCCAACCGAATTCAAGCTGGAGGTCACTGTTCTCGGGGAGCGCATAGCTCTACTGCATCAAGGTCGGATTGGCCTTTATGAGGAATCATTCACTACAAGAAAAAGGATCTTTAGCGACGGTAATTTTTCCATCGCTAATAATACTTTTTTATCGATGGTAAATAGCGACCAATAATTATGCTATCGTAAAAAAAAATTATTAGCGATGGTATTTTTGGCTTTCAGCGATGGCTAGTTGCGTCACTAATAAAAATTAATTTTATTTTTTAAAATTTAGCCATAAGATTATTAGCGATGGAGTGATCTTATTAGCAACGATATTTTCTATCATTAATAACCCTAAATTCTCCTCCCCCTCCTTTTCAGTTCCCCGTGTGCCCTCATTTTTTCCAACCCCTCTCTCATTTTCTGGGTAGGCTCCCCCACCGGTGATGATTCTCTCCCCTTGATTTCTCCCTCCCTGAGCCTTCGACCACCTCCCCAAGCCCACATACGGCTCGCCTCCTCGACCCCCAGTCCGCCTCCCCGAGCCCCCATCCATTGGATCTCGAGCCCCTCGGCCACCTTTCTAAGCCCTGATCGCCTTCTCGAGCCTCCGACCTACCTCCCTCTGACTACCTCCAATCTTTCTCTTTCTCCCATCATCAGATTCGACTTCTCCAAGCCCCGAGCCTGCCTCCCCAAGCCTCCGTCCGTCAGATCCCGAGCCTCCGTCCGTCACCCCAAGCCTCCATTTATCAAATCTCGAGCCCCTCAGCCGCCTCTTCAAGCACCCAATCAGCCTCCCCCCGACTACCTTCGGTCCCCCTCTTTCCTCCATCACCGGATCCGACTTCCCTGAGCCGCCAACTACCTCCCCACGCCCTGAGCCCTCGGCCTGCCCCCCCAGCCACCTCCCCAAACTGCCGACCCGCCTCTCCAAGCCCCCGACCTACCTCCCCCTTCTTCTCCTGCCATGTAAGGCCACCTCTGTGCCGCAGTGCCACCTCCATGGGTTTGATGAGTATTAGTGATGGAGACAATGATGACTGCATAGCGATCGTCAAATATTATTTTTTAATATTTTTAAATTAATATTTATATGATTTAGTTAAATTAGATTTAATATTTAAATTAAATTAATAATATTTAATTAAATTTAGTTAAATTAATTTTAAATTAATAATATTTAATTAATTAAAATTAATAATAATATTATTATTAATATTATTAATATTATTAAAATTAATATTATTCTTGTAAGATGGAACCACTCTAGGAAGCTCTCCAATGAGAGTAGCCCTACTATCTTCGACGGTAGAGGTCCGAGGTCGGACAACCACTGATGGACCGACTCTGATCCGCTCATCTACTCTGATGGCAGTCGAAAGAGAATTCTCTAAGCTCTAGGCCCAGCTCGAAGTTCAAAAAAATTTTTGGTTCGAACTCAAGAAGGGGAGTGACCTATCTCAGTCCGATCCATTTTCAGTCCTATTTGCAACCCGCTCGGTACTTTGGAACCTCTAAGATGGAATTTGCCTGGATATCATGTTGGTGTCACTTATTTTTACTATAGATAATATTTTGGAAGATCTGTCAACTGATCTACCTAACAAAAAATTTAGGCAGCCTATGATCATGATACATTTGGCACAAGGTATGCTAAACAACTGATACATTTGGCACAAGATATATTATGGTCTCTTTTTCTTCTTCTCGTATGATATCTTAAAGCTAATAGATGCTGATGGATTTTGGTTGCTATATTTTTATGGTTATTTTTTTATTTTTCCTGATGATGATCCAAACTAAATGGATATTAAAGGGACCGGCTCCACAGATTGCTATGGCCTCTTTTTCTTCTACCTATATGATGCCTTAAAGCTGATGGATGCTAATGGATTTTGCTTGCTACATTCTTATGGTTGCCTTCTTATTTTTCTTGATGATGATTCAAACTTAATTAATAGATATTGAAAAAAATGGCTTCACAGATTGCTGTGGGCTCTTTTTTTTGTTTCCATATAATGTCTAAAACCTGATGGATGCTGATGGATTTTGCTTGCAATATTCTTATGGTTGCCTTCTTATTTTCTCTGATGATAATCCAAACTAAGGTTTCATTGGAGGAGAGATTTGGGAGACAACGATTTTAAGGTAATCAGATGTGGGAACATATATACTCGATTAGACTTTATAAATATATATAACTTCTTTAATATTATCCTTATCTGCGGCAGGTGACGCACCATAGTAGATCTATCCCTAGACTCGCCAATCAATATCGATCCTTCATTAGAGAGATCAGATATTATATAAGATTGTTAGTTAGCATCTGTAGTGTATCAGCAGAAAAATGATTCTCATCCAGCAGTACATGATAATGTGTTAGTCTGCTGATCTCCTGAATAAAAATAAAATATAGATAAATTGATATAAAATTATTTTAAAAATTAGATAAATTATGTCAACCATAGTTTTTAATCAAACCATTATAATGTTACTTCCTACTCCAAACATACAAAATACCACGTTACTTTAATGAATATGGTACAAAGTTAAGGTATCATGATATATAGTTAAATAAATATAATATATAGTTATTTTATTCTGGTACATAGTTAATTCAATATGATATATAGTTATTTTTTTTAGAGATTATAAATCATATTTTTTTGAGACCAAAACTATCACAGCTGAGGAGAGAGCTCTAGATAAGAGAGCTCTCATACAGCCAGCTCGTATGGTTCTGCGATACGCATACCATACAATAAATTTTGATATTTTAGATATTTTTTATATTATTTTATTTTTTATTATCTAATATAATATTTTTTATGATATCTTAATACTCTTAGATTCAAATGACGTGGGGTCACCAGTGACCCCACACTCACATGGAGCAACATCCAGCTTTTAGAGTCAGCAGTGTGGTAGAGGCCCACCTGGCTCGCAGCACCTCTGACTTGGTCGGAGGATAGAAAGCTTATCGACATTTAGAGTCACATGTAAGTACTATATATCTTTATTGAATATGTTTAAATTTTAACCATTTTAGAGTCTAACATTTATTATTCAAAATAAATTTTACAGCACATTTACAGAGCCTAGGGTGTCTCGTGTGGTTACCGACATCATCCAATAATTGATGCCAGGGATAGTGAATGAGTTTTTCAGTTAGCCATCGAGGGCTCGTGTAGTCTGTGAGATATTCCTGGTAAGTCAAAGATATTTAATTTTTAAATTCATAGTAGGTTTATATTCTATTTATTAATACACATTGCTTCTACCTGCAGGGGTACTATCGATTCGAGACTCCTCAGGATGAGAAGGTTGGCCTTCGAGAAGATGGCCACATGAAGATTTCGGGATGGGCTATACAGTCTTCGACAGTCTGTCATAGAGCATTTCAGTTCTGAGTCACCATCAGACTGAAAGTCTTACATAGATCACTGGATGTAGGCAGACATATGGAAGGCCCTCTACGATCAGTGGAGTACTGAGGAGTACTCTTGTAGGCAGCAGAGGGTATAGCAGAATCAATCCATCTAGTAGCATCCGATCAAGCATATTTACAGCTTCGTTAGCACACATGTTGTTGCCGATAGATTAATAAAAATTTTATACTTAAATTAATTTCATATTGAATTAATCATATGTATGTTTTAATTAATTTAATTTTATAATTTATTTATTATAGATACAGTAGCTGGATCGTGTATCAGGACAGCTGCAGATATAGGAGATCACATATCAGTCTAGGAAGACTGATGATTACTTAGATCCTCGATCTCGACAGATAGCGATAATAACTTAAAATATTATTTATTATTTTTTTATATATATTAATATATATAGATTAATAAGTTTTTAAACTGTATAGATGGATTATACAGAGTATCTCGTATTGCGGCATGGTGAGGACCTATCCTCTCAGCCCCTCCTTGACCTTGAGAGATGGCTGAGGGCCACTGGAGGGGTGAGTAAGAGTCAGATCATAAGATTCGGCCATAGCTTCGACCTTCCAACAGCTCGATACTCCTCTCAGGACTTAACGACCCAGATGTGGTTGATGTACGTGTGGAAAAGGTCATGCAGAGGCTTTAGAGTCAGCAACCTCAGAGATTTTGAGATGCCATCTGTGATACAGTTGTTGAAATTTTTTTAGATCCGTATCTGTGCGATCAACAGAGCTCATTGTCACAGCCATTACAGCAGATAAGTTTATTAATAATTTTTTTATTATTTTAAATTTTTATATTTAGAAGCTTCACATATTTAGTCTTGAGTACAGAAAGAAGATATAGGGGATAAAAATTTAATCTAACCATTCAAACGATGAATCGAAGATGTCTATAACTCCATATCATTGAATAAAATATGTAAAAAAAAATTAATTGAGAATTAAAATAATATATTAAAATATACATCTCCATATCGACATATACATTTTTATATCATAATTTATTAATAATATTTTATTTTATTTTATTATAAGATGCTGAGACATCCAGCTCTTATCTACCAGCTACACGAGAGGATGTACAGGAGCAGGAGGAGGATGAGGAGGATCTTACATAATTATATATATATATAATTTTAATACTCATAAAGTAATATAAATTTATAAAATTATATAATTTATATTTTTAATATAAAATAATTAATTTTATATTTATGATTATATTAAATAATTATTATTTTATTTATAATAAATTTAAAAAATATTATTACTTGTTAATGTGATTAAAATAGGTTTTAAAATTTTTAATTATAAATTTTTTTAATAAATAAAAGTTATTAGTGATGCATCTATTTTTAAAAGTTTTTATTAAAAAATTAAAAAACTATTAACGACGGCAGTAGTGACGACAACAGTCATTTTTAATAATTTTTTGATATTTTAATTAAAAAAATTAAAATTATTAGTGATAACTTTTGTCACTAATATCGTCGCTAATTATCGTTATTAGCGATGATGAGTTTGTCATCGCTAATAATGATAATTAGTGATAAAATTATTTCAGTTGAATTTTTAGCAATGGTGTTCCATCGCTAATGCTATTAACGACAACAAACTTTGTAGTAATTGAAGGCCGGCCTTAGGTTGCCCTTCCATTACTTAGTTGTAGAATTTCTTAGCTTATACCGAATAAGTCCCTATAGCATAGCATCAAACACATGGCACCAAATTTTGGTTTTTTTCATCTATTGTCTTCTCCTTGGGGTCGAACCGACCTCTCAATTTTTTAGGACTTGCTTCACATTGAAGGAGCATCCTACAGAGGTCGAATGGTAGTATGCCTCTCCTCGATTGGGTGGTAGTATGTCTTCTCCTTCAAGGTGCTTCCTCTTCAGTCCATAACTGGAAGGAGCGATTTTTCTTCATCTTGACCGAGCAACATTAGAACTTCAATAGGTCATGGAGTTAACCTCATAGGTCAGCGATCAGAGCTCCCACACTATCAGATGTTGAGGAGGAGACATTCGCACAAATCTTCAGTCTCACTCCCCCTCCGTTGTTCAAGTTACTTATCGAGGATAGCTTGTTCAAAGTCGGATTGAGCCCGACCGATCCTGTGAATAAGTATTTTAACTTCTTTAGTTCAGTGTTCTTTTTTTTTACTAACATCATCTTTTGTGTAGTGATGAATCTTGGGGATCTAGAAGCTCTTCGTCAAGCCATAAAAAGGAAGAAGGCGAGTATGGCTCCAGCTCCCAAGCATGGCCGAATTGAGGCCGTCCTCACCTAGCCCATGATTGGTGGTTCCTCGGGGCCAAGCGAAGCTCCTCCATGGAAGGAGTCTTTGGCATTGACAGAGGCTGTGCAACCCTTCGATCTGTCGCTCTAAGAGATCCTGCCCCCCAGCCTTCAACCTCCTTGTCACAATGGAGTTCGGATACTCTCCGAATTTTGGTGTGAATGTCATCGCACCCAGCCAACTTACCGGTTGAGGCTCTTCCTTCGATGGTAGCCCCTTCAGACGTTGAGGCTTAAGACAACAGGAAGGGCATCGGCAATTATCGGATCGCCCGATCTCTACTTAGGTCGACCATCTTGCCAGCCGACGTCAAAACCTTTGATGCTGAAGGCAGTACTTTTCGAGTCCATGACTCATATGACTCTTTTCTTCGGGTAAG
This sequence comes from Elaeis guineensis, assembly GCF_000442705.2. Lineage (NCBI taxonomy): Eukaryota > Viridiplantae > Streptophyta > Magnoliopsida > Arecales > Arecaceae > Elaeis > Elaeis guineensis. The sequence continues at coordinate 12,923,454 of NC_026005.2, read as the reverse complement.
TGATGACCTTCCACAAATCCTCAGCATTTTCAATCTCTTTTTTCTATTTAATATTTGATGATCGCTCTTCTCTTCTCTTCTTCTCTTTTTTTTTTTAGCTCATCCATCATGTAGACCACTTCACGGAGATGATTCGGAAAGCTCGATGGATCTCAAGGGAAGCCGAGCAAAAAGCCAGCTAGGCCTCCAGCTAGGCCACAAGAAGGGTGAATGATGCTAACTTTCAAAGTTGAAAGCCGAGAAAGAGGTCAAGTTGCTGAAAACCAAGGTGAAGGGCTTGAGTCTGAGCTTGCCAAGGCCTGAGCTGACACCGAAGCTCAGCTATCTGTCGAGAATAATAAATGGAAGGAGAAGTTGGAGGCCACCAAAGTTAGTGCAGTTGAAGCCTGTCGCTTCTCTGACGAATTTTGCAAGATCAAGGCAGAGTTCGGTTTAGCCTCGTATCTGCAGGGGATTGAGGACTTCAAGGAAAAGATCAGGAGCCACTTTTCTAACCTCGACTTAAGGCCCCTAGAGTCAGACGATGAGGAGGAGGAGGTCGGCGATGAAAGACTGTGAGTCGAGGACCTTTTCAACTCGATTCATGAAGATCGAGAGGTCGAAATGGTGGCATCGGCTCAGTCTCCCACAGTCATCATCCTCTCAGATCCTGGTGAGGCCAGCAAGTCCCACGCTTCTGAGGGAGCTTAAAAATTTTGTATTTCTACTCGGGCATGTCCGAGCTTGACTATTGGTTGGTCTTCTTTTATGAACCTCAGCATTTGCCAAGGTATTTTGTATTGGATCGATCAACATTTTGTAAAATCTTTTCTTCAGTGAAGTTTTTTTTTTGTGTATGTTATGGAATCAAGTTATGAAGGTCGGTTGATGAAACATAATGGAGATCGGTATCCAACCTTAGCTAGACGTAACCAGCCATAGGTAGTCATTAGTTAATATTGCATCTGTCGCCTTTATGTCATGTTCTCGGCTACGAAGAGTAGAAACTGATGACGTTCCTTAACAAATCTTTTGATCTATCACACTTTGTTAGGTAAGAGATCTAGTTGTTCTAGGCAGATCATTTAGCTCATAGGAAGATGAAGAACTTATAGAAGATTATAAAGATGCACTTCGCTCAGCTCGATCGTGATCGAGAAGCATGTGTTGGAGATCTGTATGGAGATACAATTCGCTCCTCGATCATGGATGAGGAGCCCATATTGGAGATCGAATGAAGATGCATTCTACTCTTCGATCGTGATCGAGGAGCGCATGATAGAGATTGAATGGAGATACATTTTGCTTCTCGATCGTGACTAAGGAGCACACGATAGAGATCGAATGGAGACACATTTCGCTCCTCAATCGTGATCGAGAAGCACACGATGGAGATCTGCATGGAGATTCATTTCACTCCTCGATCGTAATTGAGGAGGACATGTTGGAGATCTAAATGGAGACACGTTTCGCTCCTCAATCATGGATGAGAGTGCACGTTGGACACCGAATGGAGCTACATTTCACTCTTCGATTGTAATCAAGGAGTGCACATTGGAGATCCGCATAGAGACGTGTTTCGTTCCTCAACCGTGATCGAAGAGCACACATTGGAGATACATTCCGCTCCTCGATTGTGATCAAAGAGCATGCATTAAAGATCTGCATGGAGATGCATTTCGATCCTCGACCATGATCGAGGAGCGTGTGTTGGATATCCGAATGGAGACGTATTCTGCTCCTCGACCATAGACGAGGAGCGCACATTGGTGACCAAATGGAGATGCATTCCACTTCTCAACTGTGATCGAGGAATGTGCATTGTTTCAAAAAAATATGTAGATCTACAAAAATAATTCTTTATTATTTAATTAAATAAAACTTACAAGTTAAGGATAATAAATACACAAGTTGTCGGAGTTCTAAGTTCTGAGAATCGAAGTTCCAACTGACGAAGATGATAAACCCTTAGTCAAACTACTTCATCACCGCGATATGGGCCTTCCCAGTTTGGTGCGAGCTTTGATCATTTTGTCAAGTGTGAAACTTCAGTTCGACAAAGAACTAGTTCTCCTACTTGAAAGAATTTTTCTTTGACTTGTAAGTTGTAATACCGAACTATTTTTTATTGGTAGTTGGCCATCCAAATCCATGCTCGTCCTTAGATTTCCTTCAATAGGTCCAGATTTGCTCTCAGCCTAATTGAGTTACTGTCCTCGTCAAATTCTTTCACTTGCAGCGTAGACAAGCCGATCTCAAGAGGTATAACGGCCTCAGTCTTGAAAGCCTGTTTGAAGGGGGTCTCTTTGGTTGGAACCCGTTGAGTTGTACAATACATCCAGAGTATATGGTACAGTTCTTCGACCCATAATCCTTTTGCCTGGCCAAGCCATGCCTTTAGCTCTTGTAGTAAGGTCCTATTTGTCACCTCAGCTTCGTCATTGCTTTAGGGATGAGCTACTGAAGTCAACATGTGGGAGATGCCGAGGTCCTCACAGAATCTTATGAACTTTGGATTATCAAACTGGCATCTATTGTTGGTGATGATAGCTCAAGGTAAGCCAAATCAGCAGATGATTAATTTTCACATGAAGTCACGAACCTTAGTCCCAGTGATGATTGCCAATGCTTCTGCTTCTATCTATTTAGTAAAGTAGTCAATCGCGATGAGTAAAAACTTCTTCTGCACCACCACAATGGAAAAAGGTCCGAGGATATCCATCCTCCATTGGACGAAGGGCTAGGATGTGATGATCGAAGCCAGAGAGGTGGAAGGTCGGTGCTAGATGTTCGAGTTTTTTTGGTACTGATCATATTTGCTCACTAGATTGACAGCATCTTTCTGCATGGTCGGCCAAAAATAATCTTATCGTAATATCTTATGGGTAAGCATCTTACCCCCCAAGTGATTGCCACAGATTTTCTCGTAAACTTCTTATAGGGCATAATCTATTTCTGAGGGACAGAGGCACCAAATAATCTCCCATCATAGATAAGGTATTGCGATGCGAGATGTCTTAGCTTCTTGGCTTCGTCTCGGTCAGCAAGCAATACTCTATCTTGTAGATATTGAATGATCGGATCTATCTAGTTCGGCTCAAGATCTGTTTGTATTATAGAGGACTCTTTGATATTTGACTTCTCGAGAGTCTCCAGGCATGAGGTTCTTTTTAGGTCGACTGTATCGCAAGCTTCGATAAAAGGTTAGCTTGCACATTTTTGAATCTCGATATTTGTTGGATGTTCATGGTAGTGAATTTGGAGGTAAGATCCTTGATCTTTTGTAGATATTTTATCATATTCGGCTTTCATGTTTCATACTCTCCTTATACCTGGCTGACGATAAGCAGAGAGTCACTATAGACTCTGAGATGCCGAACTCTTAGTTTCTTTACCATTCTGAGATCGGTCACTAGTGCCTCATACTCGACTTCATTATTGAAAGTGAAAAATTCAAATCATAGTGCATACTCTGCAACCACTCCATTAGGACTAGCTAAAATCAATCCAGCTCCCGAGCCCATGGTATTCGAAGAGCCGTCTATGTGGAGAACCCAGCATTCGTCAGTTGTTGGAGCCGTCTCCCCACCGTTCTATCCCTCATCCAAGATAGTGCATTCCAAAATAAAATCGACTAACACCTGAGCTTTAATAGATGGTCTCGATAGATATTTAATGTCGAATTTTTCAAGCTTGATCGCCCACTTAGTCAGCTGTCTCGAAGTGTCAAGTCGATAGAGTGTGGACCTAATCGGTTGGTCCGTGAGGATAGTAATTGTATGTGCTTGAAAATATGGACATAGCTTCTTAGAGAATTTCATGAGAGTATAGATCATCTTCTCGAGTCTCGTATATCTGGTCTCGGCATCATAGAAAACCCGACTGACATAATCAACTAGCTTCTGTGCCTTGGCCTCCTATCGGATGAGAACCAAATTGATCATCGAGGGTAAAACTGCCAGGTACAAGTATAGCATTTCTCCAAGCTCTGATTTTCTTCAGAGGAGAGGTGAGTTGAGGTATTTGTTAGCTCATCAAATGCGGCTTGACAGTCATCCAACCATTGAAAGTTCTTCACATGTTTGAGAGCTCTGAAGAAGGAGAGACTCTTTTCGACCAACCTTGAGAGAAACCTGTTCAGAGCTACAATTTTTCCAGTCAAGCACTGTACTTTTTTGATCATCCTCGAAGGCATCATTTCTTAAAGAGCTTAAATCTTTTCAAGGTTTGCCTCAATCCCCTGTTGTGACACCATAAAGCTCAAAATTTTGCTGGAGGTGATGCCAAATGCATATTTGCTAGGGTTGAGTTTCATTTGAAAGCACCGTAGCATGGCGAATATCTCCTCAAGATCAGTGATGTGATGCTTGATGGCTCTACTTTTAATGAGCATATCATCCATATATACTTTCATATTTCTATCAATCTGCTCTTTGAAGATCTTGTTGGCAAGCCATTAGTACGTCACGCTTGTATTCTTTAAGCCGAACGGTATGACTTTATAATAGAAAAAATCTTGATCAGTAATAAATGAGGTCTTCTTCTCATCTTTGGGGGCCATCCGAATCTGGTTGTATCCAAAGAACGCATTCATAAAAGATAAGAGCTAATACCCTGAGGTCGCATCCATCAGTTGATCGATCCATGGTAAAAGATAGCTATCCTTGAGACATGCTTTGTTAAGATCGGTATAGTCGATGCATGCATGCCACCTGCCATTAGCCTTCTTGATCCGGATAACATTGGCCAACCACTCTGAATAGTAGACTTTTTAGATGAACCCTATTTTTAGAAGCTTGTCCACCTCTTCCTATATGGCCTTTTATCGCTCAAGAGTAAAGCTGTACTTTTTTTATCTAATCGGATGATGCTTTGGATCCATATTGAGTCGATGAACTATGACCTCTGGATCAATGCCCGGTATGTCAAAAGTCGACCAAGTAAATATGTCTGCATTAGCCTGGAGGAAGGAGGTGAGGTGCCGACAATCCTCTTCACATAGGTTCGAGCCGATCTTGACAACTTTGCTTGGATCCTCGTCGATTGGCACTTGAATGAGATTTTTCACTGGGTGGCCTCTCTGTATAGTTAGCTTATCCGACGACTGCTCCACTGGTGACGCTCAGCGTAAGGTCATCATATAACATTCTCTCATGAGTTGCTGATTTCTCTGGAGCTCACCAACCTCGTAAGGAGTAGAAAATTTCATCATTAAATGATAGATCGACACTATAACTCGAAGAATGTTTAATCCAGACTGATCTAGGATGACATTATACATCGACAAACTTTTTACTATGAAGTAGTTTATTTCAACGACGGCATGTCTTGGAGCTCGTCCTGCTATCATAGTGAGGGAGATGGTTCCTTCTATGGAGATCATGCTATCCTTGAACCTAATTAGAGATGTGTTCCTCTTCATCAATAGCTCAAGATTTAAGTTCATACGAACAAATACATCATAAAATAAAATATCTACCGAACTTTCATTATCAATTTGAACTCAGTGTACATCGTAATTAGAAATATTTAAAGACACAACTACAGGATCATCATGTGGACACTTTATTCTTTTCAGGTCGGCTTCAGAGAAGGTGATTTCATTACCAGTCTTTCTTTTCTTCAGCTCGGCTTGATTTTGAGGTACCGCGGCCGACCTAGCCCCCAGAGATGATACAGATCTCTCCTGCTATGGGTTGATCCCTGTAGGGGTCTTCTTGTCAAGGGGGTTTGCTGCATGGGTTCTCCAGAATTTATTGTTCATCAACATAGCATCAAAGATGTCCGCATCGGATGAGTGTTTCTATGTCCTCCCTGAGCTGCCAGTATTTCTCCGTATCATGTCCATGATTTCGGTGGTACCAACAATACTTCCTTAGATTCTTTGCCCTTGTCAGAGCAACCATCCTCCTCAACCTGGAAAGCTCTTCTTGGCGCTCTATCTCCATAAGTATCTGTGCTTGAGAGGTGTTTCGCAGAGTGAAGTAGTGAAATCTCCATGGGGGGGTTCTAGATCGACATTGTGCAGTAGGAGATCTAACTTGATTTTCCTAAGGTGGAGTATGAGAAAGGCGAGGCCTTGGTTCGACACATCGATACTGTACTCATCGAAAGTCTTTTTTCTTTTCTTAATTTTCGGATGTGATTTACTGTCGAGGTTCTCCCCTTACTGATCCCAAGCTTCCTCAGCTTAAGCATACCTCTCTGTCTGCTCTAATATTTTGGTAAAGTCCTTCGGATAATTCAAATTGAGTGAGAAGAGGAGGTCATTTTGGAGAAGCCTGGCTTTTAGTGCAGTCATTACAACAAACTGATCTAAATTCACATTCTAAGGTCGCAATGTTAAAACAATTAATGTAGTCTCGGAGTGGCTCATTCTCCCTCTACATTATGCTGACAAGAAAGTTCGAGTTATGATGCTACTAGCGACAAATGATGAAGTGCACTATGAATATTCGACTTAGTTGATGGAAGGAGTCTATGGTATTCGGTTGCAGATTTGAATACCAATAGCGAGTAGCCTTCCTCAGGATTGAAGGAAGAGCTCGACAAAAAATCACATCATTAGCCCCTTGTAAGAGCATGAGAGATTTGAAATTCTCTAGGTGGTCTACTGGATCAGCGGTCCCATCGTACGATTTCATCTGCGGCATCTTGAACCGATGTAGCAGGGGCTCGTTCATAATCTTCTGGGTGAACGGCAAGTCGGTATTGAAACCCAAATTGATATCCTACCTCTATGGAGCCTGCAGTGCATCAATCTACTATTGCATCTCCTGGAGCCTCCTTTCCATGTCATCTTCATGAGTTGGTCCGTGACGGAGAGAAAAATAGCCCGATGTCGAGTCCCTTCTTGAGATCAAAGTGGGTGAGTGCTTATGCCTATGTCGAGATGGACTGTCAGGGCAGCTAAGATGGCTGGCTCTCACCCTCGAGCTACAGGAGGCTGGTCTGTCGATCTACCTCTAGCTGGATGTGGATTTTTTAAGATAAGATGAGGCTCGATATTTTGCTGCATCCTCTTTGCTGCAGTTGAAAGTGCCTGCACCTACTATACGAAGCTGTTATATTGATCCTGAGAGACTGTTGGTGCTGCCGATGGGGGGTTCTCTTGGATCGACAGTGGTGGCATATTCGTCGAAGGGGCATTGTTGGCTTGTCTGCGTTAAAGCATTGCTATGCATTTGATGCACCCCTTCGTGTTGGCCGGTGGCGAACTCCATCCTCTCAAAATACGATCTCAAAATTAATCGAAGGTCCTTCCTCTAGTGCTAAGTGTTGCTCTTGATCTCTCCACCTGAGGTCGGACGTCGAGGTGGAGATGGCCAAGGTGAGACCATTGCTGGAGCTCCATTCGAATATCTGTAAAAAATTTTTATCGGAGAATTCTCCGATGAAGACCCTTCGATGCTCAAGTCAGGAGATAGAGAGCAATGAGAAGAAGAGAGCAGAGATTGGAGAACTTACTTTAAGGATCCCAGAGTCTCATTATTTATAGGGGAGGAGTTGAAGTCATATTCATCTTGGAGTTTGGATAGCCTTTTGGATTTGGTGTATAGATTGATTCGGAGAAATTATTTTCTTTTGTGGGAGAATCAATCATGGAGGAATTTTTTTTTATTTGGACTTTTTCAATTTAAGACAAAGAGTGACAAATTTGATAGCAAGGAGCTTAGCTCAGTTATGGATGAGCTATAATAGATCGTCCATGATCGAGGTTCTGGAGATCATGAAGCACACATTGACCTCAAGTGATCTGAGATTAGTCGGCCATGCATGAGCTATAGTAGCTCATCCTAGACCAAGGTGAATTAGGTACGGACCGAGGAACGAAAATCGTCATTAACTCAATGAGTCGCATCTGGCGATCTTCATATCTATTGTCTACCCATGATCGGGCATCCATCTTCTATAACTCGATCGGAGCCGAGGACGTAGTAGCTGAGGTCGAGATACAGATCTACAACAGCAGTAAACTATCAAAACCATGGAAGATGGTGGGAATATGGGTAACAGTGAAGACCAACAGTTTATGTTATGATTGTTTTGTATTATAGTATAAGAATTAAATTTATGCTCTATATTGACAATCCTTCTATAATGTGAGGATCTGTGTGGGCATGTATTTAGTCCTACATCAGTTATTCATTTGAAAAAACTTGAATACCTATACAGGGCTAAGAAATATAAATAGTATCCTTCAACCAGACTTTTTGCATGAGATTCTGAACCCTTACCAATAGTACCAGAGCTAGTTTTCCTTCTGAATCTCTAGTGGGGCGATCACTGGTGCATGGCCGATGGACATATGTTGTAGTTAAGATCTGATCTTTTTTGAGGCTAGCGATAGGCCAATCATGGTCATAGTTGGGAGACTAGAAAAATGAGAGTGGATGATCGATCCTTGATTATTTTAAAATTTATTTTTGATCAAATGCATATTTTAGATCTATATTGATAGATATGATATGTTTTATGTATATATTGGTATGTTCTATGAAAAATCATACAATCTAAAAATTTATATTTTATATATAAAATATTTAACTAAATTAGAGGTTCTGATAACTTACTGAGCTCATGAAGTTCATTGCATCTTTTTTTTTGGATGCTGCAAAATAGATGGGACTTGGGTTCGAGCAGTGAGAATGTGAAACCCGACCCAACTGGGCCCATGTTTGACTAAAGTTAGTGGACGCAACCGATTACAGTTGGAAAATCAAAAAAAAAAGAGGAGGGATCATGTTTGAAAAAGTAAAAGTCCCGAGCATCTTTGTCGGTGGGTCAAGCCCATCGAACGATGGCCGGTGTGAGCATCGAAAGCAGTGGAAACGGCCAACGACTATTGGGGACCATTGCAGTCAGTAAACTTTTACCATTAGACTGATCTTATTCCATCTAAAATTCATTGATTTAAACCCTCTCTTCGATCAATTTCTCCACTAAAATCTCTCCCCGCCTCCTCACCCTTCTTCCTCATCTCGAGCTGCTGGCTATGCAGCCATGTTGAGTGCCTCCAACCTTAAAACTCCTTTTTCTCCTCAAAACCCTAATTTTTGTCTTATTTTCCCCTGCTCTGAGGTTGTCGCCATAAATCTCGTTGGAAACTATCACTTCGAGCTTCAGCATCTTTATCTTATCGGTGAGCTTCCTTCCCTCTTCCATTCTCCCTAAGTCAAGCCATGAATCTCCGACCGAAAATCTTTTTTTTATTTGTTTTATTCAGCCATGCTTTTGGGCCTCCATCATTATTGGCTGTCACTATCTCAAGGGTGCCATCGCCCTCAACATCACCACCTGCTGCTAGGACCTGATGCCATACTCATGATGCCACCACCATCCTTTCTTCTTCTCTCCTCTCTCCTCTCTTCCTCCTCCCATTTTCATTTTCTTTCCTTAACTTCTTCTAATTTTCTTCCTTTTATTTCTATTTTTTATTTATTATTTCCTATAAATTCTTGTTGTTCTCTCTCATCTGACTCATGCACCAGACATCATGATCAATGATGGATCAAATCCTGACTTTGATGGAATCCAAACCAAGTCTCTCTCTTCTTTCTATTTTTATTGATAGACCCGGACCAAGCCTAGTTTTCTAATTTACCCTTTAATTTGTGAACTAGATCTAACCCAAGGATTTTAATTTGACCAAGTTAGAATCTAGATCTGGTTAGTGAGGAAGTGTGATTATGACCAAATTCTTTATCTTCAGGTAGCAACAAACTCTATCTAAATATATTTATTAGATAATTGTTAGATCTAAGGGTTGGTTGTGACCCTGGATATTAGGTTGGATTCGATGGTCTGGACTCGAACCTATTACAAGATAAATCAAGCTATTGGATGGTCTAATATGATATCTAATTATTTTAGGTTTTGATCATTTTTTCCTGATTAGTGAGTTTCATGAAATTCTAGAACAAAAACTATAAGTTATCTCTATCTCTGGTATATTTTATCATGCATATGACTTGATTTCTAAATTTATGTAATGTCATAATAAGTTGTTTCAATTAAGTTTTTATATGCTCTATATGAAATACTTGTAAAATATTGGATCGAATTTACATGACATACTTGGATATAAAATATTTTCATTAAATATATTATATATCAATTCCGTTACTCTCTAATTCAACTATGATCACATAGATTCAGGATCTAATTTTTTTCAGACCTCTAGTGGGATAATCAGTTGTATACAATGGTACGCTGGCTAATAATTTGTTATTGTCAGGAGCTAGTTTTTATTTTGGGCTTAGCTAGATGGGGCTGATCACTGGCACATATTTATGGGAGCATGTTTCTCTGTATAATACCAAAGCTAGTTTTTCTTCGGACTTCCAGTGAAGCGATAGCTAGCGCATGGCCGATAGACAGCATGTTGAAATCATGCAATCTGAAAATTTATATTTCATATATAAAATATTTAATTAAATTAAAAATTTTGATAATTTATTGAGCTCATAAAGCTCATTATATATATATATATATATATATATATATATATATATATATATATATATATATATATATATATATTACAGTTACTGCAGAATAGATGGAGCTTGAGTTCAAGCAATGAGGAGCTTAAGAATTAGAAAACCTATGATTAATATTTTTATAAAAAAATTAATTAGATTTTCTCATTGTTATTAAATAATTATAGATTATTTTTTGAATAAATACATTCTGGTATTCTACCATTGTCTTAGTTTAAAATGATATAAATATTTGAAAGAAAAGGACATACCATGCATATCCCATGGGATCAAACCTCAAGGATGTGCGACCATTTATGACACCACTCAGCTTGGGCCTTAGGATCGAGGCATGATAGATAAAATGGTATCAGAGCGGATCCGACCCATAATTCATATGAACTAGGGGACATGCAGTACAGGTTTATTGGATTGACTACGAACCGATCATGGTATTTATGAATGAATGCATAAATTTGAACATACAGTCTAGGGATGGCAATGGATAGGGTTTGGATCAGGTATTGTACTATCCATCTCCAAATCCGAACTTAATATCCTATATCCAAATTCTATCCAATATCCGATCGGATAAGAAAAGAGATATCCATCTCCATACCTAATAGGTTCGGAGATACCCACGGATAATCCATTTTCTCATACCCTACCCATATCCGCCCCATGCCTATCCCATATCTAAAAAAAAATAACCAAAATAATTTTATGCATATTATCAATCAAAATAAAATTATCAATTCAACATAGAACATAATTTACAAGTTCAGATTTATAGAAATCAAACATAGAAATAGAATTACAATTCAACATAGAACATATAAATAATTAAAATAATTTTATGCATATTATCAACCAAAACAGAATTATCAAAATATAATTATAAATATATATATTTGGATATAGATTTGGATATTACCCATATCCGTAGATTCAGGTCGGGTTCGGATTCGAGTTTGGATAAAAAACAATACTATCCATATCCGATTCATACCCATGCTACAGTTTTCGGATTTTATCCAAATCCGATCAAACTTTATTTTTCGAATTTGACCGGATTTGGATAGGGTGCATACCTATCAGGTCGGATCGATTTTACCATTCCTAATTTAGTCTGGCAAAAATATTAAGACTCAAATAGAGGGAGTATGTGAGGATCCGTGAGGGCATATATCTAAACTTATATCGATTATTCGTTGAAAAATTTTTTGATATTTTTATAAGATCAAAAATTTTAAATAATATCTTTCAACTAATTTTTTCGAATAAAATTTTAAATAAAATATAATTTATTTATCTTATTTTTATTTTTTATTTTTATCTTATTTTGAAAAGTCATATGTTCTTGCACACCACTGGTCTTGCCTGAAGTAAGAAGGACTTTTGGGTATGGCAACTCAATCAGCGTGCTCGGTGATCCATAGATCCACTCTTGTCAGATATGTGCTCCCAAAAAGTTGCAGAAAAAGTCTATAGTATGAATATTGGTAAGAATTAGTGTCTGTATCATGCATAAGGAAAGTTTCTCATACCATGGGTAACAAGACGACCAAATATAACTCAGGAGATACTGCTGTGATGCAGGCAAGATGGTAGAACCAAGTCTATAATATCTTACTTATCCACTTTTCTCTTTAGTTTCATTATAACCCTCCCATATTCAACGAGCTCACAAAAATAGTTGGTTAGAAATCTGTAATACAGTATTTGATGAGCAAATAAGGGAAATATTCTTAATTATCAGTATCTAAAGCAAAAAATCAAACATGGTAACATTATCCATAAGCGGAAATAGAATCTATTCTTACTATATTAATGAAATACAGTTTGATGTCATGTTAATAAATTGATCCAATAAGAAGTCAAAACTTCATACCTTTAAAGTTTTCAAAAAGATAGAGGAAAGTTAATTTTTCTCAAAAAAAATGTGACAATAGGAATATGGAAATCATTCACCTTCATAATTATATTTTATTGGGATCAATGTGTTCATTATTAATCATAGATACAAGGATAGCAACATAGGAAGTATACTATTATCATCATCGTAAATAACTCCTTTCCTAATGCATGCCGCCCTATCTCCCACCCTTTTTCACTTTAATAAATGTCATAGCTAGAATGAAAATATTAAAAAAAAAAGAAAAAATATGCTTATCAAATACTGTTATTAAGCACATGGAATAAAGTACCATCCTGCAATTAACATTATGGTTTGGAAGGAAATAAACATCCAACCCTATCTACAAATTTATCTAGCCAATAATTATTGTTGTAATCACTAAAATTGCTACTAATGATACGAAGATCTCTACAAAATATAAAATTATTCAAGATCAAATTGTCATAAATAGATATATCATGATAATAACTCCTTTCTTATGGCAGGTCTTAAAATTACACTCCCCTTCACTCCCTCCGTCTTATCTCTCTCACTCTCAATGTAATATCCTAACTAAAAAGAAAGAATGTACTAGTAAGACACAATTGTTAAGCTCATAATGTGAAGTACCATTCTACAAATACTACTATCAATTGAAATTAAATCCAACTGCACTCACATGCACTCCTAATTTTTATATAATATATGTGGCCAATAGCATCAGTTGATATCACTATGGTCACTACTATCATATTAAGATGGACTTGTACGAAAGAAAAATTTTGTCCTAAATCAAGATGCCAGATGTGCTATATAACAAACCCTTTATTTTTTTTGGTAGGACTCAAATTCTCTTGCAATTAATATTGCAATTAGATTAGAGATAACGAAGGAAAGAATATTGCAAAATACTGATAAGGAAAGAACCCCGTAGATTCCAATTTAATCCGGCACCATGCTAATTTTGCATTGATGGTCTTAAGTTAGGATCCGAGGGATCAAACCGTTCAATGACAATCCAATGGCTACGATGCACGGGATGGTTCACCGGCAACTCTCCCGCGACGTCCCCTTCATCCCTACACCCTTGTCATCTTCGAAGTCCCGCCCTTTTTGAAACTCTTATTTGATGGGCAAAGCCCTACTTAATCCCTAATTCCTTCCCCAATTCCACGAACCCCGTTTTCAACGCTCCAACACAACCCGGCTTCGTCTTTCTGATTCGATTCCCCTCCAACACAAGCCCTCTCCGTCCTCCGGATCCGATTGCCCTCCGAGGCAAATCTCGCCGTTTTCCGTAGAGAAACGGCGAAGAAATCGATCGGACTCTGCTTTCCTCCTCTCTGATTCTCTTTGATTCGGATCATGATGGATATGTACTCACCTAGCGGTAGATTCCACTTTCACCACCAGCGGCGGCGAATCGTCTGGACCCTCTCGTCCCACAAGATCCTCTTTGCGGTGCTCTGGGTCTCCTTGTTCGCGTGTAGTATTATATGGCAGAGGAGCGCCGTGAATGTGCTCCGGATTTACCAGAAGGGGCAGCTGCCGCCCCGGCAGTGGCCCCCGATGCTCCGTCCGGTGGTGTTCAATTTGACCGATTTCGGGGGGGTTGGGGATGGGGTCACGTTGAACACCATGGCGTTCGAGCGTGCTGTGGAGGCGATCTCGAAATTATCGGAGAGAGGTGGCGGGCAGCTCAATGTGCAGCGTGGTGTCTGGCTCACAGCGCCTTTTAATCTCACTAGTCACATGACTCTTTTCCTCGCCGAAGGTGCAGTGATTCTTGGAACCGAGGTGAGGGATATAAAAATTTTATTTTTTTTTCCTCTTATCGGCGAAAGGTGATCGCTGAGTATTGAGTGTTTGACAATCACCCATGCTTTCATTGCTCAATTTCTGAGGTTCATAAAATAACGTTACGTATTTTCCCCAATTTGTTCTTATAACTGCATCGAGATTTATCTTGTTGAGTGGAAGTAGGACTTTAGTTGCAATTACTTGGGTAAGGATGAAGCATTGTCGAGGCAGTATATCGGGATTTTCATGTTCCAGTTTTCCTCACGTAGCTTTTTGTCATGGGTTTTCTTCCCGTTGTGGTGTACTATTTGGTAGATAGAGGGTATCATAGTCTCATTATTTGTAGTCAAATTTGAAATTTATTATGGTATCAGCCTTATTCTAATGTTTCTTTTATGTATTGAGTTCATCTGCTTTGCCACTAGTATATGACCTGTCAAGTTTCTATTCATCAACTGGTTGGACGCTTACCAAGGCTTCTGATCTGTATTCTTCATTTCTTGCACTTTATAACATCATCATATCTCATCCTTTGTGTAGCCTTTTTTTTCCTCACACCTTTGTTGACAACTACTTCATATGCTCTGCCTTTCACCTTCTGGCCACCTTCTGGCCTTTCTCTGGGAAAGCATTTGGTTCATGCATGTTTCACGTGAGTAATGTCATTATATATGTTTATAAGCATAACAATAACCATCATCCAGCCTTGTCCCAACTATTTGGGCCAATATCTATGTTCATAAGCAAACAAATTGTGCCAAGATAATGGTACTGCCCATCTAAGTGGTTTTTTGTTCTGACACCACTGGTAATGGAACAAACCCATGTTTTTATTTAGGCAATGGGGAGAGATTTGGGATGGGAATCTGGGGAAGTAGTGAGGTGCTTTGAAACAACTTCAGAACTTGGAATTTGTTCTCTATTCTGAGAACAGATACCCATTCTGAGACTAGAAAGTAGAAACCATGTCCTGCACAACACCACCCTCATCTGATTTCTTTGGTCTAAAAATTCTGTCGTTCATCTCACGCCATGTGGTCCATGATGGCACCAGTCACCAGGCCCCAGGGCAGCAGCGGAACTCTAGTTGATGTCTGCTGGTCAGTTTGGATTGATAATCTCAATAAGGAGCTCATGTTAGTGTTCTAACTACCATTATACAAAACTATGACGTCAAGAAAAGTACACCACTATGTCTTTTCAATCAAACTAGCTATCTTGCGATGTTGGAGATAAAGATTGATGAAGCAAATGGCCTGCTTCTTTTCTTTTCGTTTCTTTTTTGTGATCAATTCCTGCTGAGCAAATTGTTCACCTTTTGGTCAGTTGTGGGATAATATATTATTAAATTTGTCAATCAAATGTTAATCAATTCTATAATTTTTTTGGTATAATTTCTACAAATTTGATTGCTTGAAATTATGGCAAATCATAAAACCAAAAAGACATAAAAGGGTTTCAAGTAAGCAATCAAATGCTGTGTGTATCCTGATTGTGGGCTATGCAACTACTAAGTAGACAAGATTGTATATGGACTTGTCCTTGTAAATCATAGCTTATTACTTATATCACAGATTACCGATAAATTTTAGTTCTGTAAAATAAAGTTAAAAGAATCTGCAGTAATTATGAGGTTGACTAGGAGGTTTTGATGCCCTCATATATTTAGATATTAATTTATTTTTGGCAGTTAAACTCTTTATCTCATGGTCATGATTGTTTCATCTATTCATGACATTATTAATTGAGAACCACCTTACCATATAATCTTATGAGATTGAGGATGCCTGTTGTAGGTCTGTTTCCAAATGTGATACCTGCACTGTAAAAAGGCAATATTTTGATCTTCCAAACGTATGAGATAATTTATCACAAGGAGACTATTATTGGTTGGATCTTGCAATATGATGCTTAAATCATGGCAAAGTTATCCATTGTTTTGATGTTCTTATACTATCTAACTGAACCATAATCAACAAACATTATGTAGTTCTTTTGCTATCAATATGGATATGTTAAGGGCATTATTAAATATTTAATTGGAATTTGTTTCTGCACTGTAACAGGATGAGAAATACTGGCCTTTAATGCCTCCATTACCATCATATGGGTATGGGAGGGAGAAGAAAGGACCTCGATATGGAAGTCTGATCCATGGTCAATATCTTAAGGATGTGGTTATAACAGGTTAGTCAATTATATATGTAAATAGATACATATAGATATATTTTTTTTTTCCTCACCGGTCCATCTCCCCCCTCTCTTTCCCTATATAATATTATTATTTTCAGTTTCTTGTCCTTTTCTGTTAATAATCATGCTAGAATGAAAATATAAAAAGAGACTTCAACAAACGACTCAGATAAAAACGTAAAGACAAGGTAACAAGGGAACCCTACATAAATTTAAATATAAGTTTTCTTTTGCTTTCTCATAATCTGAGTCTTAAAATCTGCAATCCAAACAGTTCCCAGTAAACATGCCTATAACTTGCTTATCTGTATTTCACAATATCTTAATCTTTCTTAAGTAGAATCTACAAATAGTATAAGCTTGCAAATATAGTTTTGCTGTTGAACAGCAATTCTTTGACATTTGAAATCCAAATTTGTTCCTAGGAAACATGCTGAAAAGTTGCTTGATTCTTTTGACAACATGGAACCTCTACTTAGGTGCCACTCATTAGAAAAAGGATAAATAAATTCAGATGCTTCAAGTCACCGTTCCTGGAACTATCCACAATTAGTTAATGACATTTGAATGTTTCGAGGCTTGATTGCATTTGAAGTTGCATTCAAAGAATCTGCTTCCACTTGGATATGATTGATTGATTGCTTAAAGAAGATCTTGGATCATTTTGAAATAGTGCAAACTTCAATTTTGTTTGAATCTTTGATTATGCATATGAGTGGCTTTCTTGTGATGAGTCAGCCTTAAATGTTAAAACACAATCTTGTTTGGGTTTTCGATGGGCCACATGATCAGATCTTAAGGTTGGGGCTGATGTTTACCAGTGCACGGAGCATCTTTTTATTGCGGAAAAGTACAATATCATTTATGTCTGTTAACTGAGTGTTCAGCTTGGTCCAGGCTCAACTTGGACTGGCTTCAGATCTAAATTCAGATGCAAATCCAGCATATGACTTATTGGGTCTGGGTTGGGTGGATCCGGCTCCGGGCAAGGTCTTAGATTTTAGAGGTAGACCCAGAATTTTGAACTAATTTTTATGGGGGAAATGGGATCAGTTTGGGTTTGATTGGCTGGGTTCCAGTTTTATGAGATCCATACAGACCTGGTTGGAGATCCTAATTTGGGATCCATGCCAACTTGTGGGTCTTAATTTCTGATATGAGTTTCCTATGTGGGTCTAAGTAGGGATTTGGTTTGGGATAGATCCAAGTCTACCCGACTAGCTTGCACCCACTGTTATCAACATTTGACACCCCCTGCGTTTCACATCCTCCTACTTAGCAAAAAGAGAAAAGCAGGGAAGGGTGAAGAAAGGGCAAGCCCCCGATCACAATAAATCCTCCCACCTGCAACTTCCTCTTGTTTAACCTTATGAGGGAAAGATTTAGGAGAAGAGAACTTATGTTTACAGCTACATATCTCTGCTATTGTTGCCTTGGATAATGATTAGTATCTTGATTGATAGAGAATGTTGGTGTACCATACAAGTTCGAAATTTAGAGGAAAGTATACTAGATTTTACTATTAAGGAAATTGTCTTGGAGTTCAAGAGCGGCTTGATATCATGTCCACAACATCAGGTTGGACAAGGAAGTAGCTTAGGCATATTGTGTATGATTGAGCAAATATGATAGTGCAATGCATTTTCACTTTTCGTACATTTTAGAAGTTACTATAAAGTTTAGATGAACCATACATGTCCGATCAAAGCCTAACTCTCATAGCCTAGGTTTAGTTCCTATAAGCTATGATAAGCAGCCTAAGCATATGCATGAAGTTTTACCTAGAAATGAGGTTTGTAAGCTAATATTAGAAGGGCAAGCTTGTCCAAGTTGGAAAAATAACCATTTCTGAACTTATCCTGCTATCATATAGAACAACATTTTTTTATTCTCAGACAGCATTCAAACAGTGAAATAAAAAACCTGCAACCATTACTTGGGATAACAGCATTTATCTGACACAGATTGGCCCTATCCCAACAAAACCTACCCAAAATTAAACTTACCTGGTGTAAACCAATAATTTTCCACTTTTCCAACTTGGGCCTAACAAATTGATAACCAATACTTAACCATGCTAGAATAGATGAAAGAGTAGCCACTTTAGTAAAACAAATGCCTCGATGAAAACACACTTAATTTTCCACCTTCCAGCAGGCCCTACCCGATCTAAGCTTACCTAAAATTACCAGTATAAGCCAATTTATCCTCAAAATTGCTTTACACTTTTCTAAATTGGGCCTAACAAATTGATCACCAATACATAACTTTGTCAGAATAGAGGAAAGGTGAGCCACTTTAGTCTAACAAATGCCTTAATGAGAAGCACAGTTTTCTGTCTTCCAGTCAGCAAGTATCTGTTCAACCTTTTTTCCGTTATCAGTTTTGTTTTTCATTTATTCCTTGGTTTACTGATGCAAAAAGCTTTCTGCATTATTGTTGAATCTCCCAAGTGTGCCATATACATCCTCTTAAATTTGTTGCTTTCATCATTTGTTACTTCTACTTACTGAATCCTATGAAGATATACATGTGGTATGGAAGATAGATTTTATCTTTATCTTAGTATTATCTTTCTGCCTGCCATATATGGAAGATAGATTCTATCTTTATCTTAGTATTATCTTTCTGCCTGCCATATATTTGTTTGCCAGTTTGTCGGGTAAAATGGTTACTTCTGTTATGATCTTGTTCTCTTTCTACCAGTTAGGAAAAACGGATGACTTCTGTAAGTGTAGAAATATTGTGTTTTTTTTAGCATCTAGAGGGAGTATAGAGGGTGCCTATCAATAATGATATGCACAGGATTTATTTATTTAAGCCACAAGGCAAGATCAAAGTGAGCTTCTGTTTGCCACTTGGAACCAATGAAGGGAAGAAATGCAATATGTTTTAGTAGGATCTCATAACTGTTGCATTTAGAGGCATAGCACAAAGAGTAGATTCATACTGTTTTCTAATTCACATGGAATATATGTTCTGGAAGGCTTTCATTGCCTGTGCTTGCTTCTGCCAGGATAAAATGTCATTCTGTAATTACAAATAAACAGCATTCAGAAAGCCACTTATTATTAGCTGGGTCTTTTTCTTGTATGTTTTCTTCTTTGAGAATTGAATGGTAGTCAATTTAATTTGTGTCATGATCTAATTTCGGAAAATTTTTTGATCAACACCTCTGCCCTAAAGGATGAGAAAAATAATCAACTTGTTGTTCTAGAGTTAATTCCTGCTAGGATAAACTTTATGGAATCCAACAACTTTTTGCCATCTGGTAGTCCATTAAAACATAGTTCTTAAAATTATTGGTAAGCAAGTTGCTTCTAATGATTGATGCCTTTTTTTCCTCAAGGACATAATGGAACCATAGATGGACAAGGCGCATCATGGTGGTCAAAATTTCAAAATAAACTTCTCAAGCACACAAGAGGGCCCCTTGTACAGATTATGTGGTCCAGAGATATAGTAATTTCCAATATAACTCTGCGTAATCCTCCTTTCTGGACACTCCATCCTTATGACTGCAAGAATGTCATTATTTCAAACGTGACCATCTTGGCCCCTCTTCATAGTGCTCCAAACACAGATGGAATAGATCCTGGTAAGCATGTATCCTTTTGTTCAAAGTTGGTCTCTTACTTTCTTTCTTTTGTTTCACTTATGTGCAAACCCCATCTCCTTTCTATGAAATATATGGTTATTATATGCTTTTTTAACATGCAGAACCATTAAGTAGAGCTAGTTTATCTTTTTATCTTACACTGGTTTTGTATGTGTTTATATGCATGTACTCTTTGAGAATTCAGCCTAATCATTATCAGCACAAAATGAATGATGATGATCCAAATTGAAACTTTACATTCAATTCGATCCATGATATGTTGCATGTCTTAAGTCCAATTGTCAAATGTTTTGGAGAACTCTTGAGCATCAGAAAGTCACACAAAGGACTGTTTTCATGATGAGATATGATTTGTGGCTTATAAGCATTCAAAGCTTCTGAATCTTGGTTCATGTGTGTTTAATATGCATAGATCATGATCAAGGTGTTCGATGCTAAATTTGCATGGTCCACTGTACATTTTACTGTGCATTTTAGCATACCATGCCTATTGATACCATGTGTTTTGTGTCCCCTCATACAGATGTACACACTCAGATATATGCAAACACATACTTGTCTTGCATGCACCCCTGCATATAAGACAGACGGGCACCTGCACCTGCATGTATACATGAGCCCATGCACGCATGCATGACCTAATATTTAGGAGCATGGCTTCTCAGTTTGGAGGGTTATCTACGGGTTGTTTGAATTAATAGGATGTAGGTGACTTGAGCCCTCCTATAAATGGACCCATATATTATGACCAACTGCAAAAGGCAGCGAGAAATCCATCTGGTTTTGTTTCCTCTTGGGCCTCCTCGACATTCACACACGCCTACATTTGTTCATCTCCCCTTTATTTTGCTAGCTCTATCCTTCACTCCCTTTGTTCAAGGCTTCCCAATAAAGTATATCCTCAAGGTATGATGGTCTCTAGGAAAATGGCTACCCTGCTCTTAAAACAAACACACACACATACACAGAGAGAGAGAGAGAGAGAGAGAGAGAGGGAGGGAGGGAGGGAGGATGTGTACCCTGCTTGAAATAGAAAAGCAGCTGGTACTTTGTTGTGATTCTATGGTGAGTGCTGGGATCTCACTGCATAAGCTTGGTTTTCAGGAATGCCAGTATAGTTATGGAAAGTGGAATTCAACAGGAAAATTGTGATTGAATAACATGGTTATGTGGTATGCTCACTTGATCATACTTGAAATGTTAATCCTGGGATGCATTGTACATAACAAGTCTAGGACAAAGTATCTGATTAACTACTTGGAGTCTTGGATTATATCAATGCAAGGGCTAAGGCATTATTGGCCAATTAAGAGAAGGGAGTATTTGATGGACCGATTTGATGCCATTAACTGACAAAATGCCAGACATCATTCGTGTCATTCTGTATCCATCACCAGTCAAAAAGGAGCATTTTTTGGATGATTGTGATACCATCACCCATCAAGATCATATGGCACATGCAATGCACTCATACACTTGGATGAATCGAGGAGTGCTTGATGGACTATTGGTATCCCATCAATTGACATGGGATACACATGTATGAATAAGGGAATCTTTAATAGGCAAATGTGATTCCATTAAATTATGAAATTTCTCGTGGCATCTGCAATGCTTGTGACAAATAACTGTTAAATATTTGATGGGCATCTATGATCCGAACAATCGATGAAATATTACTTGGCACATGCAATGGATGTATTGATGTAAGAGGGAGGAATATTTGATGGTTGGCTGTTGTTTACAGGGAGGTAATATTAATTGGACGATTACCAACCAATCCTCAACTGAGATACCAAATTAAATATGATACCAATGGGTTTCCTTTTACTTGGATTGACAAGCGACTCCAACTTTTGTTTGGTGGTTCTATTTTATCTTTGAGACCCCAAATCAGGTCAAGAGGGAAAGAGAAATTCTTTTATTATCAAACTATCTAAATGTAGAATTATACTATTATACATTTTATTTCTATTTTACTTCTATAGCAAGAGAGATAAATTTAAGGTTGTTTAGGTTTTGATATTTTTACCACAAAAGATGAATATAAATTCTTACTTCAATCCAAAAAGAATTATAGGCGGGGTTGGTATCAAGCATGATATTAATATTGCCATTATGGCATATAATGACCGAATGCTGAAAATGTTATTAGCTATTACAACATTGTAATTTACAGGTATGTAGTTAAAATGGTACAACTTATTACTGTATCATCTTACTATAAGCATTGTTTTAGCAATACCATTATGGCCATATAATTGCTATTGGCCCAGAACCATTATGTATGCATGCAGTGGGTGGACACTTGCATGCATGATTGTGTTTATCCATCTTATAGCCTGCCTGCTGGTTTGTCGTGCGTCCAACCTTCTGACTGCTTTATTGAGGCTGACATCAGCCAGTTGTAACAGGAAAGAGCTGGTAAGCTGCCATGAGGACATAGTATATATAAATAATAATAATAATAATAATAATAATAATAATAATAATAATGAAAAATATATTTGTATATAAAATATTATTATACTTCATAAGTGCTAATAATGTTAAATAACATTTGTACTGTCCATTATATGATGCAGTCATAGTTGTCATTGAGTTGAAATGAAGATCATAATATACCACAATATTATAGCCCTTATTTGTAAGCACATTTCCATCTGATGTCATTGTTAGCTGTCATAAAGGGAAATAAAGGTTAATAGCAGTAAATAACATTGTTATTGAGTGTTTCCTGCATAATCAATTCTGTTTCATATCTAAGGATTATATTATAGGTATATCTAATGTGGTATTAGCATTAAAAATAACAGTCTATGAGTGCTTATTTATTGTCTCATATTGGTTCTTCTGACCACATAATATCACTTGAACAGTGAGAGCGTATGATAATGCCTATAGATGGCTGAAAGGGGCTGGCAGTCAAATTCCAGAGGATAGAAACTGGAAATGAAAGCATGCATTATCATTCCTCAAACAGAAGTCAGTATGTTCAATTATAAAACAAAGGACTGCTGATAAATTCCTTGACAAACTTAATTTTCTTGCAAGAAATTATAGCATCACATCTAGAATGGGCATGGGATTTGCATGTTCTTAGATGGAAGTCACCTAAACAAGTTCACAAACACACTACTTACATCGACAACTTGGTTGTTTCTATGTGGGCCCCAAATCAAAAGTTGGCAGGTCCAAACATCTCAGGGACTGGTGCAGCAAACGGTAATTTAGGTTCTATTCATGCACATGATCTGTAGATTTGGCACAATTCTTGAACTTGATTCAATCAGCCTTCTGCTTCAAGAAACTGTTTTGGTCATAATTCATATTACCTAGTGCATGTTTCTTGGGAACTGGATTAGCAATATGTATAAAAGACATCATTAAGCTTTTAATTGAGACAGAAACACTTTTCTTTTTTGAAGAGACAGAAATCTTAATTCTAGAGAACAAAAAATATCAAAAGCTCGAGGGCCTTGGAGGGGTACTGCTTTTAGAATGGATTTAAAGGAGTTTCCATATATTAAGAATTGGAAATGTACCCATTTTTGGAACAGTGGCTTATTGCCCCGAAACTTGGGTCCCCAATCTTGGTAGGCAAGAAGAATTTTTGCTTACTGAATATCCAGCATGAGTTATATAAAGACACTGAAGGAGCCATGCATTACGAACTTCAGAATATAGTGATATGGCGGTGAAATAAAATTTACTTGCTTTTTCTTGCTATTGTTTATTTATTATATTGGTTAATTTGTCTCTTTTCAAACTTTTTCAATTAAATCCTTCGACTTATGCTATGGGGGCCTGTAGCACATCTTTTAAGAATTTCTTTCCGGTTTCTCCACAATCTGGACTCCATTTAATCATGATAGGTGTAATAATTATATCTAATCCAGTACTTAACAATGTCATCTTATCAAATTACTGTAATTATCCACTTAATATCTGTTCGATATTGCATTCTCTCTTATAGTCATATGTCTACCATGGTTGTTTGTTTTTATCTTTTTTTCAATATATATTCCTTTTATTTCATTCCACATTTACCATGCAGCATGCTTGAGTGCATTTGTACGAAAACTGAGCCAATTTTACAAGTTCTCATTGCTTGTACAGATTCTTGTGAGGATATGGTTATAGAAAACTGTTACATACATGTGGGTGATGATGGAATAGCAATAAAGAGTGGTTGGGATCAGTATGGAATTGCATATGGGCGACCATCGACCAACATTTTAATCCGCAATGTTGTACTTCGCACTGTTGTGAGGTGAGAAATTCTTTCTTCACATTATTATGTATCTTTTTTTGGACATGGGAAATTCTTTTTTCACATCATTATGTACCTTTATAGGGACAGCATGTGCTTAATATGGAAAGCACTGAATGATCTTAAGCGCACTGTTCATATTATCCCTGATCCTTTGAGCGGCCATGAAAATGCTACTGTCCTCATGCATCTAGATTCACTTGGAGAATGTATAAGAACTAAATTAAACACACTGAGATGTGCATGAACCAGGAACGGAAAACCAAGAAAAACCAAATTTTCTTCACGCGAATCATGAAAAAAATTCGGACTTCATATGTTGGGGAAGAATGAATAAGTTGGTTTAATGCTTCTCTGCTACTGTTTATCTGACTGAATGACTTTACCTACTGTAGCGTTGTGGGCTCGGCGTTCCAAGTAGACGTACAGTCTTGCTATAGACGTTGTTGTTTTTTCCTCCTTCAAAGTGAAATTAAAAAAAAAAAAATCATAAACAACCTCTATGGTTCTGCAGAGATCTCCTCTTTCTTTTTTTCTTTTTGGTGGGAAGGGGGGGGGGGCGGGGGCGAGGTGGTAACAAACGGAGTCCTGTGTGAATACACTCTTTCAAGTTTACTTGCGGTAGTTGCACCATCTATTTTATCCTTCAAATAAATGCTTTGATATATTCTATTCTGTGAAATCAGAACCTACCCTTTCAAAGTAACATCCACACAAGTAGATGGCAACATCTGTCCTCTATATCTAGACCTGTAATTTCTGGAAACAACGCTGCACCATTGTAGACAAGGAGCTCAACAACCGAAATCAAATTTTACGCTCTGCTCGCCAAATCACTCAGGAGATTTTTCGTGCTTTGATTTAGGGTGTAACACCATTGAAGATGAATAAAGAAATTTTAACATAACTGCAATAAGAGTGCAAGACCTTTTAGCTATGTTGCTAGTGGAAAAGAATGCAATCTTGGTATCCATATTTCTTCTTATTTATTATCCTTTTTCCCCGTTCCTTAATCTGCTCGCTATCCTGTTCCAGTTTTTTCGTCCTTTGATTGCTTTCACAATATTACTTATTGCAGTGCGGGAGTGTCAATCGGCAGCGAGATGTCGGGTGGGATTTCCAATATCACATTGGAAAATATTCTTGTATGGAATTCGAAGCGTGGTGTGAGGATAAAGACCGCTACTGGGAGGGGAGGTTACATCCGCGACGTCTCCTACCGCAACCTGACGTTCGATAACCTCCTTGTGGGAATCGTTGTCAAAACCGACTACAATGAGCACCCGGACGATGGCTTTGATCCTAAGGCCATCCCAAGCGTCGAAAACATTACCTTCCATGGGATCTATGGGCGGGCTGTCCGGATCGCTGTCCGGATCCAAGGCAGCGAGGAGATCCCCATAAGGGACATCAGTTTCAGTGATATGAACGTCGGCATAGCCAAAAAGAAGAAGCGTCTCTTCCAGTGTGCATATGTTTGGGGGCGTGCGATTGGAAAAATATTCCCGGCGCCATGTGAAAACCTTGACCAATATGACGAGCAGGGGCGGCTGGTGAGACGTTCGACATCACGGAATGCGACGTTAACAGATTATGACGTCTGAGAATTATTCATCATTCTTTGCTCATATGAGATAGTTTCTTCAGTTTTTTTTTTACTTTTCTTTTCTTTTTGATGGAAAATATTTTCCTTGGCTGCCTGTGGCTTCTGCTAACTAGTAGCTTTTTATTGTGATTTTCGGTTGGGAACTATTGGCTTTTCTCTTACCCAAAAAAAAAAGGCTATTGGCTTTTCCTTTTTTTTTTTTTTTTTTGATAAAAAGAACTACTAGCTTTTCACTGCCATCTCGTGTGAGCTGGCTAGTGTTCATAGTTTTACATGCTTCCAATTTTATGGTCTTGCAGATCGTTGGTTTCTTTTCCCTGTAATTTATACATGTGGCATGCTAACGAGTTGAATAGCGTCCATAGAATCTGCAACTAAATCATTTGTTCAGGTAATCAAGGGCCTGTTTGGGTAATTTAGTAGAATTAGGCTGTATTTCCTGCATGATTAGTGAGTTGAGTAGCTTTTTGAGCATGGACCATATCAACCCAACACTCTCTCCCTCCCAAGTGGAAAAGAAAAAGATCATGATTTTTTTTCTTCCTGCAAACCAACAGACCTACAGCCTAGGATTTGGATTGGGGGCCAGGTCATGAGGACTGATTTCTGCAGAAACATCCAAGCAGGCATTGAATGAGAATTCCTATGGCAAGAAGAAGCATCAATGCACATATGAAAATAGTTGCTTTACAAACTTATATACTTTATAATTGAGTTAAATATACGACGCCAAAGGTGAACCTGGGTGATGCTTTATCATTTTTGTGAGTTTGTGCGAGTAGTCTTCTTTCATGCAAGATGGGACAAAGTTTGCTTCAAAGGCCTCGTTGAAATTCTAGTTACTTGCTCATCTAGTTCATGACATATATTTGAAACAAGAGAGCTTTGTCGATGGTTATGATCTCATCAGGGGTGCACAAGGAATCAGTCTCTCTTATATGCATTTGAAACTTCTGAATCCATCATTCTTTCTTTGCCTTTTTTTACCCTCTTCCTGTTGGGGCTTATCTCATTGACAATATAAGAATGATCGTGCCTCTTAAAACTAAAGTCTGGCTGCAAACAGGAGTCCAACGTAAGAGCAAGAGTTAACTATATAGAGGGCCTCATTTAATGTGTTTGTGTGTTTGGCGTGTGTGGCGTCATCAATGGAATCGAGTGTCCAAACAAAAGAAAATATAAACAAAAGAAAATATAAACAGAAACAGTCTAGCTACAAATGGCTTTATATGAGATTTCAAAGGTTCTGGCATAGATTTGATGCTCACTGACATTTGATAGTTTTGGACGTAAGTTCAATGATAATTCAGAAAAATCACTTAGAAAATCATTCAACGGTTCAACCATCTTCCACCATCCTCGTTGCCTCATTATAGACGCAATTCACAATGCAAATAATACAAAAGGAGCTAGGAAAGTACAACCAAAAATAAGATGAATTATGCACAGATGTAGAGATTTTGGCTTGCATTAAGAGGCAATGATGCAGATATGCACGCAGTGAGATCAAATGTTCTTCGTGATTAACACTGCTCTAAAGCAGTACTCACAAGCTTCAAGAGCTCCTTGGATCTCCCGTGATTCCTCTCTACATCACGAGACTATAATATAGCAGTGTTTTTAATGAACAAACTACAAAAGAATAAGGAAAAAAAAAAAAAAAAAAGATCATGTACATAATTATTCTATTTAAATATCAGTCTTATCTCTTCTTTAGTGCCATATCATTTTTGTTTTTTTTTTCTAGACAATTCTAGACAGAGAAAAAGAGAGAGGTGGCGGATCTATTAAAAAAAACAAAAAAAATCTGGAAAAGGGTTAGGATTTATCAACATCCTACGTGGAATAGGTAGACTATAGGGGCAAGGAAATATGGATCACGTGCTGCAACGCCGTATTGTTGATTGGAAAAGTCCAAAGCCGGCAAGCGATGTTGCCGGTCCAATCGCCAAAAGCGGAGAACTCTGCCGCACCCAACGTCCAATTGATCGCGTGCTTCTCCTACCCCCAGCCGTCCGATGCAGATCGAACGAGCGGTCCAACTTTGCACGCAACGCGGTATGATCTCCCAGCTAAGCGAGCCCGTTCTGGATAGACCTCCAGAACATAACGTGCGGTCCCCGCTACAAGCGCGTGGGGACCGGTTGGAAGGTAACGGCAAATTAATGGAATCATGAAAGTCGGAATCTCCGGCCATGATTTCTTCTTCCCCTCCCCCGAAGACCTGGCTTTTGGAATGTTATCATGGTATCTAATGATGGTTATGATTTTACGATCTCATCAATATTTTATGCTAAAGATTTCTTTTATTTTTATGATAAAATAAATACACTTCCGCTTTTTTAATCGGTACTTTGTTTTTTGTTTGATGTTTATAATTATATGAAGCGAGATGAAATAGAAACACATCATATAGTTGTGAATTTTGTGTTCTCAAATGAATAACCAAAACTTTTACATAAATAACTTTATCTGAAAAAACTTGCAAATAAATAAAGAATTGTGTAATATAAGTATTTTACGTGATTTGCATGTCCAACAGGATGTTTTCGTTGTGAAAAAGGAAATAAGGGGGACACCGGTGATCTACTTAATTTGAGCAAATCTTTTCTTTTCTCTCCCTTTTTTAAAAAAAAAAAGATTTGAGTGTATCTTCTTCTTTTAACCGATTTGTTTTTTGTTGGATGGAATTCAATGCAAGATAAAGATGAGTCCATTTGCTTGGATTTAGCATACAAAATTTTCTCGCACTATATGTTGATTCTGATGATATATGAAAGACTTTAATCCATCAATAAAAAATATGATTATATTTCTCAAAGAAGAGACAAGATCATATGATGACTAGTCAGAAGTAACCTGCCCAAGTACATGGTCTATTCACACAAATGAAGGTTTTAAACAAGTCTATATTGAAAATTTAGAAGCAATATGTGCTGATCCTGCAAATCCAAACTTGCCAAATGGAATGCAAAATTTATGATCGATCCGTCCCTATCAATTACTTGCCGTGCTACTTGCAATGCTTGGACACCATGTGAAAGATTAGGAGACGTTGTCCTGCTTACATTTATGGGACTAAGTCTGTTCTACAGAACTGGTGGTTGAATCAGTCCTCCCTCATCCACAAGATCTTTTTCATAAAAGTGAACCGAAGCTTTCAAGTACAATTAACTTGGCTCCTTCAATTGATGCAACATAGTTAGCCCCTTCAATGGTGCATGGTACCTCCATCCACTATGGGACAGGCACGTTTTTGGCGATTTCTAATCAACAAGCAACATGGGTCGGTGGGTTTGCTTTCCGAGTAACCCAGGAGGGCCAGGACCACAGTGCACGTCTTCCGCACTCTTGTCCAAGTACAACTTTGTATCATGGCATGCCGCGAGGAATGGGCAGCTAAAAGGGATGGCATCACCAACTTCACAAATTTGTCCTTTGGTTAGCTGCTACAAAAAGATTTAGCAACGTGCTTTGCTAAGAATCTACGCAAAGATATTCCCAACAATGCAAGCCAGGATCCATGGCAATAATAATAAATCTTGATCACAAAAATGGGGAAACAAGAAGCTGCATGCTCTTGATGTGCACTAGGAGTTCCATATCTCTAGAGATTTTCTTTACAATAAGAGTAATTACATGTTGTGTCTGTGGAAGCAAACTAAGTTTGTAGAATTGATAATGTTTGCTCCCTCGGTTCTATCGATGTTGTATATGCTGATAATTAGGTATGTTAATTCAACCATGGTGCTTTAAAGTGTTGCCTCCATGTGTTTGGTATCATATGGAGGAGTACTTTGACACCTAATAGTGGATCATGGATTGTACCTTATAGAAGTGTCATGGTGAGACTCCTCTATGCTTTACCATATAGGAAGAACAAAGCCCAGCTAGATTTTTTTTATTTTTTTGGTAGGAAAAAAAAAAATCTCATATAGAGTGTCAAAGTTAAAAAAAAATAATGGGATAACAAGTTAAATGGTGGATACACAAATATCCATATAACCAGAGAGAAACCATTAATTAGTCGCTGACATTTAAGTATCGGAAGAATAGCACTGCACTATAATAGGTGAAACTAATGCGTCAATAGCTTATATAGTTTTTGTAAATTTTTATTAAATTTTGTAGAAATTGTGCAGTTGTATAGTTTTATTTTATTTCATTTTTAATTGTTAATAAGATATTTAAAAGGTCTTTTGTCTTAAAAAAAAAAAATCATTGGACTAATTTGGAGTTCTCTTATTATATCTGTTATAGTTACATCTATCTTTGTCCCCTTCCCTTAAAGTGAGATTTCTATGCTTGGTCCCCTTTAATTCTAGTCGCCATAGAGCCATGATAGAAAATGGACACCGGAGCTACATACATGTAAAACTAGGAACCAGTCAACAGTCTTTTAAAAATTATTGAAAAATTAAATATAGGTTGAAATTGCCATGAAACTAGATTATGACAATTGATAAGGCAGTCTTAGGTAGCTTCCTACCGGTTTCCTTGGTAAACATTGCCATATTTTTTTTTTAAGCTTGTCTCTTTCATTTCAAAATCCTGAATCAGTCCTTGATCCAAAAATACAAGTCAAGCTTGGAACATGTTTGGTAGGTTGGAGCTATAATCATGATTTCAAATCATCCAATTTAAGTTGACATGTGACAATTACCTTAACCAAGATGGAGATAAATTACTTAGTCCACACAAATCTTTTATCAAACTTATTTTGGCTTTAATAGATCAACATCGAGCATACACAATGCACATGATAAGAAATAATGATAGCTGTGATTTTTGGTAATTTTGCTAAAGCCATATATATATATTCTATCCTACTAAACTTGTATATTTATTAGTTAGGTAATTACTTAATTATGATGCTTTGGTTTTGCTTATTTCTTTTATTGGATCAAGAAGTAAATAACAAAAAAGAGGAAAGGTTCTAAAAATAAATATTAAAGAATTTTTCATACTAAGAAATGCTACAGAACACATGTTGCATGCATAAGAAGAATCCACTGACCATACGGCAAGAAAGGATCATTTTAACTTATGGAATTTGTTGCCAAACATGTACACATGGAAGATTGGTTTGTAATGAAATTTTACTAAATTATAAGTGAATCTGTGCTTTTTTTGTATGCACATAATTGGAACCCTGTGGCAATTTTCTTTTAATTTAGATCTTAATGGGGGATAAATTTCACTTATTGGTGTCCCTGGTATTCAGGAGAGGTTTGCTTGGATTGCATAGCCAAAATATCCTCCAACAGCTTAAACGCCACCTTGTTCTGCATCCAAACGTGTCCAATATAATGCTATGCTATACCCCTCACCCGTGTATGCCTCAACCAAAGCGAACGCACGGAGCGAGCGCCACGTATCATATTTCAGGAGTTCACCTTTAATCTAATCCATAGCAGAACGGGAACTCCATCCGCTACCCAGTTCCTACCGGTGGAGTTCTATGCGGGCAACACTATCGTAAGAACACGCGCATGGTGTCACACAATGTTTCTGCATGACGCCACGTAACAACGGACCAGATGAAATCAAACGAACAAGGCGGACGGTAGAACCATCTCCCGCATATTTATTTCTATGCGAATCCACGGACAAGCGTAGCCTGCTTTAGATCAACGCAACAATTCTGATCTCGGAGATTCCGACAAACAGCAGGCATTCATTTCGAACCGTCCGATCGACGACCCACTGCCAGCACATGACATAATTCGATATCCCCGGGAAACGGATTCCCCAAAATCCTCGGCCGTATCCCAAGTTTCCCCATTCAACATAGGCGTATCCCCAATCCTTTTATTCCACGTGATTCCCCGTCAACGGCGTCTGTCACGGAGACGAAAGAAGTAAATAAACAATGTTTATTATCTCGAAATTAAATATTAAGATAATAAAATTGCTTTGTTTTTAATGAGATATATTATTTTATTCTTTGTTTGATTCATGTCCGGCTTCTTTAATCCTGTAGCCAGTCACGTGTTTAAAATTCTCAGCCACAACCGGCAAATAGGGGAGGGCACTCACAAGTATAAAGAAAGAGAAAAGGCGAGGTGACCGGAGAGAGAGAGAGGGGTGGGAAGGAAGGAATCGGATTTGGAGAAAGAGAGAGGATTTATTGGTTCGATATTGGGATCGGCGGCGAGGGAGATGGCGGAGATGGGGCGGAAACTTGCGGGGAGATCGGGGGAGAAGTCTAATTTTGCGGTTACTTGCAGTCTTCTGAGCCAGTACATCAAGGAGAAGGGGAGCATCGCCGATCTCGGTCTTGGGATGGCTCCTCGCCCTCAAGAAACCGCCAAAGGTTAGATTTTTTTTTTTTTTTGAAAAAAAATTACGGAATTAGGAGGGATTTTGGTGACTCTGATATCTGGGTTTTTCCTTTTTTTTTTTTTTTTTTTTTTTGTTTTTGGGTATGCTCGTTGGATTCTGAAGAAAACCTTGGTAGCCTTTAAGGAGATCATGGATTCTGCTAGTTGTGTTAATATGGGGTTTTCTCCCCTTATCTCTTCATCCTCCCATCTCGTTTTTCTTTTTTTTAACATCTTTTCTCGAATTTGAAGAAATTTTTTGGTCTTATTTTTCTTTGTTCTCTTCAAGATTACGGATCTTTCCTCTTGACATCTCAAACTTTCTTAGCTTGTACAGCTCTAAATCAAGTGAAATGGAGGAAGAAATCCATGTAGCCAACCCAACTAGTTTGGGATTAAGGCTTAATTTTTTGATACGGTGGGATTAAGGCTTAATGGAGTCGAGATTATGGATCTCATGACCGCCGATTTTTTTTCTGAAAAAAAATCTAATTTCGTTAGAAGCGATGATTTGATTTTTAGTCCTCGTCTGCCCTCCCAGCGCACACTTTAAAAAACTCTCACCGTACTCTTAGCAAAATAACTTTTACCGTACGATAAGCTCCTTAATTCAACCGGTTGATCTGGACCCTAGGTTTCGACGAAGCTGCCATGTCCCAGTCTCCCATGTGTGTGGCCGATTTTTCAACGGTCCAGAGGTGGTCCTATTCCTCTCTCTCTTTGTTGATTATGATTTTTTTTTTTTTTTGGGGGTTATTTCTTTGCAGGCAACACTGAGACGTTTCGGCCGCGGACCACGATGAGCTTCTTACCGGGCGCCGACGTTTCGGGTGGCGAGGAGAGGGAAAGGGCCGGCGACGACGACGGTTCTCGAGGAAACGCCATGGACCTGTTTCCCCAGCGCGCCGGGTTCGGAGACGAGACCGGCAAGACATCGGATGTCGGGTTAGAACTCTGAACCCACGCAGCTCTTTACCCACAAATCTATTCGATATTGCGGAAATGCCCAATATCTTATATCTTTTCACATCAAATTCCTTCTTAGGGTTATAGGTACACCATAGACACCTTAAGTTTTATCTCGGAGCTTATGATAGCTTACTAGGAAGTGGGGAAATGGTGTGGAGATGGCCTTCAAAACAAGTAATTTTTAGGTGGTTATTCCAAACTTTCCTCTCAAAAAACCAGATATATGTATATTAGAAAAAAGCTATCCAGGAAGCACATGCTTGGCCAGCAACTTGGTTTATTTATTTATTTATTTTTAGGTTGTTGTTGCTACTTGGGTTGTTGGGTATGCACTTGTTATGATTAAATACATCAAGACTCTTGGCATGTGGCAATAACTTCGGTCAAATTCTCAGTTGAATGATGAATGATCCATTGGATGGCATAGTACCCTCAAACAGCCTTTGTCAGACGTCAATTTTCAATAGCTGACTGTCTGAAAGTACTCTTCTTTGCATGCAATTTTGATAGTGAGGAAAAAAAAATTAACACATAATATGAGATCTATTTCTTCTTTACTTAATGTTGATGTATATTTGAAGTAAATTCTGATCATCCTCATGGATGTTCTGCAGGGAACGAGAGAAGGCCCAGTTGACCATCTTTTATGGCGGGAAGGTGCTGGTGTTCGACAATTTTCCAGCTGAGAAGGCCAAGGATCTGATGCAGATAGCAAGCAAGGGGACCTCCAATGCCCAAAATTTGGGCTATGTTCCCTCTTCCTCTAAAGCCACTGCAGCGGTGGACCACTCAAATGGTCTCTCCAATGAAACTCCTGTGTCGGTGTCCACTCCTGCTAACCCTTCGGTGACGGCTCAAGGCCAAGTTCAAAAGCCAGCCCAACCTAATGCTTCCAGTAAGAAATCTCTCTTTGTGACAAGATGCCTGTCTATGATAGTATAACCAATAACCTAGCAAGCATGCAGCAAAGGATGCTAATATTTGTGCTATTTGAATGACAGATCTCCCCATAGCAAGAAGGGCATCGCTCCATCGATTCCTTGAGAAAAGAAAGGACCGGTGGGTAATCCTTGCCCA
This sequence comes from Elaeis guineensis, assembly GCF_000442705.2. Taxonomy (NCBI): domain Eukaryota; kingdom Viridiplantae; phylum Streptophyta; class Magnoliopsida; order Arecales; family Arecaceae; genus Elaeis; species Elaeis guineensis. The sequence goes on along the minus strand of NC_026005.2, from coordinate 12,889,237 downwards.
ACAATGCGCTTTTATGACAAATGCTGAATTATGATGTTTGTTGCCAAATTTGTGACTATTGTTCTATCAATCTCATATAAAAACCCTTTAAATTTTCTCAGGATCAACACCAAGGCACCATATCAAGTAAATGGCTCTTCAGAAATGGTTGCTCCTGTCAAACAGGAGGAGAGTCAGCCATGGCTTGGTTTGGGTCCACAGGTCTCAAAACCAAGCCTAAGCTTCAACTCGGAGTCCAGCAGATGAGATTTGGCGATCCATGGTCGTGCACTGAGCTAAGCCTACTACATGGGTCTAACATTTGTATTCTGAAGGACTCTAGGGTTTTGGTCTGTGTTTCATTTGGGAAGAAATTCTGTTGTTTCCGCTGTCGAGTTAGAGTTGAGAATTCTTCCTTTTGTTAACAGATGGCAGCTTATGGCTGCTGTGTAGATGCGAGAAAGAACGAACACTTTTAGGTGTATGTATTCATGTCTTTCCCTTGGAGCCTTTATAGAATGACTTGTTTTGATCTTCGTAGTTGACAATATTGTTACTTAAATTTTTATCAGAGTTAACCTTGATTATTGTTGATTGATAATTTCTTTGAAAAAATGTTGCAATTAATGGAGAGCAATGGACAGAAGAAGCTCTATTTCTCAGATTGATGGAGGTGAAATGAAGTTATCAAGTTACAGTTGCAGAACTGAAGGTATGTAACTTCAATTCGTGTCTCAAATGACCATATCTTGCTAGATATTGTCATTTGGGCATGATTCCTACAGTACACTATTACAGATATCTTAATTGGTCGATCAGTGAATTTTAACTTGAACAGGGAGAAATGAAAATTCTGTTTGAACCGTCAACTTTATTAGATTAAGATTTCTCTAGATTTGTCCACCTGTCAAATTCAAAGGAGAAAATTGAGTCTTTTAATCCACATATTAAAATTTAAAACTAATTGTAAATGAACCTCTTCAATATATTGAGTTTTCATTTTAATCATTAAATTTTTAATGTGATTTATAGGAAGGAAGCAAAAAAGCTTAGCACCTTGCTATATCAAATGGATGGAGAAAATAGGTGAGGCAGGAATCCACCATTTTGTAGATGTGAGTCCCATCAGTCCTGGAAAGATGAGAACATATCTACTTATTGAAAATATACTTGTAACAGCACATCACAAACCATTTTTGAGACTATGCTCAAGATAATTTTCATATATGGGTTGGTGTGGATTGCTACATTGCCCACAGAAGCCATTTTAGAAGACTTTATCCGAGATTTGTGACATGTGAGATGCCCCATTAAATACAGCTAGTAGGTGATGGCTCTTGGTTAATTTGCCCGAAATGTGTTTTTTGGTTACTAATTTGCTTGAAATGTTAATAAGCAATGTTTTACACCCGCAATGGAGCTTTGAAATATAAACCAATCACACCAGAAATAAGAAATCCAGTAGGGGTCGATGCTATTTATCCCAAATCTGTGGGGGCCTTATTTTTCCAAGCAAGGCACTTGTAAATACCAATTTCAATGCTCGAGTTCCTTTAAAGGTTGCTATTATATGTGACCAGGCAAAGTGGCAATGTTTATTAATGCATTGCACATTTCAATAGCAGTTATATCATAGGATAATCAAATATTTTTGGGAGAAGATGAGAACTCAAATGCATTTTATCTCAATAAGGGTGCTTTGGTGCTTCTAAGCTCTGTTGTGAACTGACGGTCGCATATAATTCCTACTTTGTTAGGCTGGTCATTAGTTGAAGCTATAGAAAGCAGTTGGAAGGACCACCTTGAATGTAATAGAAGTCGTCGCAAATGGATACTATAAGTTTAACTCCACTTGATTGATGACATTAATAGCTCAATGACTTCACAGTTGCTTGTAACCAAAGACAGCCTTAGAAAAAACACTACCGTGGTGCTTTAATAAGAAATCACTTAAAGGCAAGATATGAATTTTGTTCTTTTTGGAGAGAAGAACTGATTTAGATATATTATTTATTTGTAAAAATGAAGTTTCTCTTTCTCCCTTGGGAACTTTTGGTTTTCCCCTTCCCTTTGCTGGGGAAACCAGCTATTCTGATGAAGTGATGGATGGTCTACCAAATACTTCTCTTCAGCTGAACTATATTATTTAATTGACCACTTGTAATAATCTAGTTTAGCCAACCATGTCACTTCCTTTTCTTATCCTCATCTAAATGAACATCTCATGTTGTCCCGATCGCTTGATGCTGTTCCTGTGGGCTAATTTAATAATGCCAAGTGGGAGGCATCTTGGGAACTAACAGGCACGAAATAAGCATGCCTTTGAATAAGGCCTCAAAGTCCCCAAGGCTAGTCATGCCTTCAAGAAGGAGACACGCAAAAAAGACTTTGATGAAAGAGTTAGGCATGCTCCTCCAAGAAGTAAATTAAGGAACAGACAGAGGGGCAGGCAATAATAATTGTTGGTGGGAAGACATGATCTCCTTTAAGGACAAAGTAACAAAGTAATGGGAAGGCGACCTTCTCACGTTTGTACATGTACACTTGGGTAAAGCACACGACAATTAGTGGTGGGAGAGGCCTGTTGACAGCTACTTGGCTGTGCCAACAAAACCTTTTGATTCATTAAAGAATTGTTATTGATTGATTAGGCTCCATCATGAGATTTTTCTAATCATTTCTCCTTCAATAATCCTCAATCAATGTCGACAAATATCTTCTTTTTTCCCCCTTTTTTTTTTTTGGTAATTGTATTATTAACAACTAGTGCAAATAAGCATCCATAAACACAACATAACCACAACATACTACCAACGTAGTAGGTTGGTGTTGATGGTAATTAAGTTTTAACTTAATGCACACTGTGACCATTTTCACACCAATCCATTGGTTTCATAGTTTCCTCAATAATTTTCGTGTTCTCGGGCATGTCGGCTTGTTCCTTGTAGATATTTCATACTTTAGGGCTGTGGTTATCAGAGGACCCAATTAGTCGAATGTGACCATTTTTTATGTCCTTAGCATGCAATTTTTTTTTAAAAAAAAAATATGGTTTGCTTGTACGTACACCAATAGATCCATGTGTTGTTTGACAATTTGCGGCCTCTAAGCTCCAAAACCAAACCCATGGTTCCAAATTTCTTGTCTCGGCCATGTTTTAGGTCTAGTTCTCCCAGCTGGCAGACATCTTATCAACTGTTTTGAAGCTTTTCTTATTGGGGTTTGATGCTTTGAGGGGCCCCTGTGCAATGTATTTCGGGAGGTTATCAATATTTTTTGGGTTGACGTTAGGCCTTCGAGTTTGAAAAAGAATGGAGGAGTTCACATGTTAGCTATATATTTTCTGAGGTGGGGACTCCCAAATCACAATCCCAGCAGTCCCAGTTGCTATAATTCAAAGATTCCCAATTTATGTGGGCAACCACCTTGATGGGTCACGGCTGTAGCCGGATTTAAGCTGCCGGAAACCGTGGGCAAACATGGTGACCTAGCTCTGCTTTCAAGACTCTTGATATACAAGAGCAAGAGGAAGGAGGTAAAGCTACTGTTCCATCGGATTTTGGGTGCATGGCCCGTGAATGGACTATTTTGGATAATTTGAGCCAACTATCAGACGACGTTAACCCTCTTTTTGATATGAAGGATGGATTAAAAAAATAAAAGATGGAGAACTATCATTTCATATATTTAGTTAAACATAGAAGGATAGATGAAGATAATCCCTGCTTCAGTTTTGTTAGGAGGAATTAAAAAGAGGATAGATGATATTTCTATAATATTTTAACTAGATTACCTTTTGATAAAAATATTATTATTATCAATTTATAATATTTATTTATACTAAAAAATAAATAACTTATAAACTTATAACTATTATAATCTATAATTATATAAAAAATTATATAAATATTTAATTTAAATTTAATTTAATTTAATAAATAATTTTATAAACTAAATATTAATGAATTAATTATATATATTAATTATATAAATAAATCATCTATAGTTAGTTTAAATAGTTAATAATATTATACAAATAGTTAATTAAAAATAATAAATAAAATAAAAAAATAGAAGATAATTTTAATTATTTAATTATAGTTATCGAGATTATGTACTAAAATTAAAATAATTAGTAATAAAATTTAATAATATATGATTGATATTATATATAATATATATAAATAATTTGAATAAAAAGTAGATAAATATTATATTTTTATCCAAAAATTAATGATGGATAATTTTATCAATGTAAAAATTTATTTATTAATGTTCAATCCATCCTTTCTTGCCTCCTTCCAACTTGAGATGATGCAAATTGATGTGTTTGGATGCATGGACAACTCTTTTTTTATCTATCCTCCTTGTAACTTTTTGAAATAATTGATGGATGGAGGCTATCCATTCTTTTAATCTCATTCATCCATCTTCTCATGACTTCAATCAAATACGGAATAAGTGGAAACTCATGCCCACAAGCTATATATATTAAATGTTAGTTTGATTGCTAAGCTAAAATTATTTGCATGTCAGCATATATCAGGACATATGGCATTCATGAGGGATATTTTAAGCGTCAAGTGCAATTGATGAAGGTTCAATGCTATGTCTAATATTGATCTAGACAGGCACCTGTGACTTGACTTGCAATCGAAGTCCATGAGGTCACGAGGCTTCAATTATCATCGGTTCGAAAATAGTGCTTGAGATTTTAAGCGAGCTAAAAACATGATATGCTAGGAGGATGTTCTTGTGAAGACATGCAAGTCCTCGCAGTGGTGGGAAAATATTGATTAGAGTATAAAAGATGGAAACATACCCATACATGATACACAGACAACATGATTGGAAGATTGGATTTTTGCCATTCAAGTTCAGACCATGGAGGATCGTGATGAAGTATAGGATGGGCGCATCAAGTACCCTCAGAAATAACATTTGCCTCAACACATGTGGAGGCGCATCATAAATCATAGGAATAACTCAGAGTAGGTCATTAGATTATCATTGGATATGATCCACAAACTCATTTTGTGGTATGAAATGAAGTACCTCCCTTGTTCGCCATTATCATCAACCGCCATCAAAAACAAAGTTCATATATGCATGCACACAGAAAAAGAAGAAGAAAAAAAAAAAAACTGAAAACTTTAAATAAATGATTAGCTCGAAGTCCAAATCAATAGTGATATGGACTTTACATGGCCCATGTTATTAGAGGATTGTTCGGGTCCCTTTGGCTAGACCTGCACCATACGAAGCTCAATCTCAACCCATGGTCAAACCTCATCTCATTTTAATTTTTTTTTTTTTTTATACCTTCTAACTCATCTGCTTGCTTCTGATTCCAGATAGAAAAGGATTCTGTCTTCCAGGTCTAAAGAAAATTTGTCACTGAAAAATCTGAATATATGACCAAAATTAGGTCCATATATAATGTCTCCTATAAATTCAGTTGCGGTAGCGTCGAGGCTTCAAAAAGATAATTTTTTCCTTCTTACTTGGAGAATATACACCAATTTAGCTCAGAAATTGTCAAGTGGGCTTGAGGCTATAATTTCCAACGTGTGGAGCGGACGGAAACCTGCTCGTGAGTTTGGGTTTAGAGAAATACTTTGTGGACCACGATGGTGTCGCCCACAGTGATTGATTTATGCACAAGATCGGATGCAGCATAAAAAAAATAATTTTTTTTTTATCAACTTCGTGTAAAAATCAATCACCGTGGATGATGCATGCGGAGCTGCACTGCCGCGGCCGTGGTGCACAAAATATTTCTCTTGGGTTTAACCACAAAATGTATCTTTGGGCCTGTATACAGGCCCAAAGCCCCAAATAATTGCGGCAACCGGTAAGCCTCACAAAAGAAGCGATTGGCTTCCGTCATTTCCAAGTCTAGGTTGATTTTAGATTGGACCCTTAACCGAGTCCGATTGGCTTCTGTCACGTCCAAATCTAGTTTGATTTTAGATTTGACCCCTAACTGAGTCCAAGTTGTGGACCCATAGATTTGAAGTAGATCTCGTCTGGGAAGGGTTTGTGGTGAGTCCATGTCTGACCCAGATTATAAATTAAACTAGCTTAGAATTCCGTACAATAAATGGTATATATTTATTTTTTTAAATAATATTTTTATAAATTAAAAATTTAATATAATATAAAAGATATTACGGATGATATCAAATATTCTAAACAAAAATATAAATATTTAAAAATATTTAAAAAATATAATATTTAAAAAATATTTTATTTTATTTAATTATTCTATTCAATTTATTTTATATATATTATAAATTCATGCTAATTTTGAGACATAAAAAGATAGATTAAATTCAAGGAATATATAAAAAAGATGGGATCTTTATCAAAAATACCTTCTTGGCAATGAATTTGGAATAGTTGTCTTTGAGAATGGTCTGTGATATGGACCACGGAGCAGACTCCTCCGGGAGTGAGGTCCAATTGGCTCTTGATCCCTTTCTTCAGATACTGGATCCTCCACTTGAGGAACCTCTGCCTCTTCTCCTCATCGCCGAAGACCTTGGCATAAAGCTTCTTATTTTGGAACTCTCCGTGGATGTTATAGCACATAGGGTGGCCCTTTTTGTCGAACTCGTGCATGAAAACTACTTTCTCCATCTCCAACAGGCCAAGGTCCCCCTCGAGAAGGATGTCGATGCCGAATTGCTTCCTTCAAATTACAACGTTCTTGATCATGGCCATGGTCTCCTTCACCTTGAACTCCCTGGTGCGGTGTCGCTCTTCCTTTGTCCAAGCGACACTCCATTGCGATGCGCGACACCCCAATTCCATCTTTTCGATCCTCTTCCACAGATGCTTACGACGATAGAGAGAGAGAGGCCACTGCCAATTATGTGCGACGGCTGCCACGATGATGCACGATGTTGGCACATCAAGCTCTGGCACTCCGACGGCAGCCATCGTGCCAGATTATCCAACCCTTCAAATAAATTATAATAAAGATTCTTAGTAAAATTCTTAACATAAACTTTAAAAAAAAATATATCCAACACAAAACCCCAGCCATCGTATAAGCTTCATTGTTCAACTATTCCATCCGATTGAGACTCTCAAGAATGGAAAAAGAAAGAAAATACCCAACACAAAACCCCAACCATCGTCTAATCTTCCCTATTTGGCTGCTTCAAGCCGGTTGGGACTCCTGAGGATGGAAAAATCAGAAGAAAAATGGGTGAAAACATGAGTAAAATCAAGAAAAACAAAGGAAAGAAGAAAAAGTTGAATTGATTATGAACTCTTCACAAATAATGAAAAGAAAATAGAGAATGATGAGAAGAAAAAGATGTAATTTTTAAATACCTAACTCTTTTCATATCCACCAATTCCTCCACCGCTACCTTCATCCTCTCGCTCTCTCGTATTTCTTCCTGCAGGTGTTATCTCGGCATTGAGCACCGCCCGCATCCAAACAACATGCCTCCGCGCCTTGTCTCTCAAATCTAATTCCAGTTCTAAGAATCCCTTCCAATCTTCGTGCTCTCTTTCTTCGCTCTCCTCCGCCTCCTCCTCTCTCTCCCTCCAACCGATGGCCTTCCTGCCACCCTCCGCCTCCTGGCCGCGAGGCCCACCTCCTCGGCCCTCTGCTACACCGCTACAACTCACACAAAAATCCTATGAAGCAGACGAACACATCCTTATAAAGCACGGATCGAGAAGCATCCTCCGGAGTCTATGAAGCAGGCGAATAGGGAATCTTAGGTGATGGACTTGATTGGCTCAGGAGGCTCCTCTTCGGGCATCAAACCGTAGCTTTGCCATCGCCTGACATGGCTCCAGGTGACGGACGGCGGCAACGACTCCCTTCGACGGAGCTCCAAGAATATTCTGACAATTCGGAGGACGTCTATGGAGCGAAAACAAAAAGCCTTTCCCCCTTCGCACGCATTAGAGCGCCACCTCCGACGGCAATGCGCGACAGCCTCCGTTCCTTTTCTGCGAGTGCTTTTTTTTTTCCTTCTACGTGGTAACCTGGCCAAAGGAGGTCCTATATTACTGCCATGTAGTGGACGAAGGCTTCTCTATTGAGAGACCTCTGTTTATATATATATATATATATATATATATATATATATATATATATATATATATATATATATATTAAATATATTAAATTAAATATATTAAATTTTATGTGAATCAGATCTAAATCTAACCCAAATTGGTCACGAGTCTTCATTTGGGATCTGTGCTTGATCGACGAGTTTTAGCTTCCAAGTAGCAATCTTGTCCAAATTAAGTTGGACATAGCTTTGGCCCCACCCTGCTGGTCCATGCAACACGCAAGCACCTTATCCATGATGAACGGCCAGAAATTTGAGGATTTGTGATGGGCCAGCCATAAACGCATGTAGCCTGATAGTGGGCCATCTCATAGGCCCATGTGAGGTATCTGATGTACAGAGGTAGCACCATAGATAAATGGCCAGATTGTGTTTTGAAAATGATGCAAATATTGGATGTTTCATGAAGATTGCTCTCTTGTTTTATACCAAAGAAGAGCACTATGTGCATCCGAATTATATCGTAAACTTGGTTTGATATATTTAGACTTTTCTGTTGTGCTGGACCAGCCTATAAACATACCTGGTTATCATATCTTCAAGGACTTCAAAGCCCCTAGAGTAGCCTGCAAAAATCCAAGCTTCAAAAACCATAAGACAAGCTTATCCAACCTAGGGGAAAGCCCTAAAACTTCAGCCTAAGCCCGGTACTTAACGAGGTCGATTAGACCCGCACCATCCCACTAATACATGCATAGTTTTGCTCGACTTCAATTCATTACTGTATTTTCTTGCCAATTTAGAAGATGACTCCTATTTATCAGCATGCACTCTCATGCCATCGTGGTAGAAATGATCATGGGGCAGACCTTGGGCCTAAATTATATTCATTTTTAGTTGGGCTCCGATTTGGGCCTCTTTAAAAATTCATATTTTTTATGCCCAAATCCGGCCACTGTCACAAAATCACATATTATGAACCTAATAACTGAGCAGACCAAACTTCATCAGGGTTAGAGATGTTAGGGATACTTGGGGAGGAATGCTCCCCCTTGTACAAAGCATTGCATTGTCTGCAGGGCTTTTTCATATTTTCACACATGCACGCATATACCGCAAATGGGAGGCAGATAAAGGATATGGATGGTTCAATCACGGTGCGAGAGGTACTTAATTATTCTCATTTGATGATCACATTTGCTAGGAATATGTATAAGTAGCAATGAAATGAGATATTTTTTAAAGACTGTATCGCAATCATGGAATGCAATCATAGTTGGTACTAAATTTGATGAGAGATATATGTCTACAAACATATGTTTTCAATATGGTTTCGACAAAATATTCTCCAATCATGGTTGAGAATGCGTGAGCTTCAAAGCAGTAAGTTTAGGCTTTTCAACTTTGTGCTTTAAAAATGTCTATGTAATTTAAATAACTTTTCTTTTATTATTGTCCTCCTCTCTTCTATTTTCTTTTTTTTTTTTTTTTTTTCTCTCTCTCTTAACGATTTCTATGACATCAACTGGAGCCTATCGTCGCGGTTGGAGTTACTGATCTCCTCTATGTTCTAAGATCAAAGGTGGCAAACATATAGATGATTTGCTTGATACAACTCCAGAAATGACTGAATATGATAGTAGAAAAGAATAGAAAATAAAATTAGTTTGATATACATAGAGTCAACGTGGTTCATCCAAACCACTGAGGAAGCAAGAGAGCTGCCTTGTGATATAGAGTACAGGACTTCTTACCAGGGTCTACCGAGGAAAAAAATAACTCAGAGAAAATTCACAAGAGTTTAACACAGGAGAAGGATACACCGAGAATATTTGCCTTTTTTTTTTTTTTTTTGATGAAAAGGAGGCCAAAAAAAGGCCACCTACTGTTTATTCAGAGTCAGAGAGGATGAAAAAGGATTACAGCATCTTTGCAAAGATAGGAATAGAGAGCTGCTATGATCTGCTGACCAAAGAGCAGAGCTCTGGCTGACCAAAGACAGAAGAAGCTAGGCTGCTAAAAAAACAGAGAACAAGGGTGAATATCTGAGAGGAAAAGTTTCAGATGAATTCCATTTGCACAAATCATAATATCCAATCTATGAATTGGAGGTCTGAAATACTGGTGCACCCATGATTTGATCAACAGTTGTGAGAAGGTTGTCGACGTGGCTCAACCATGCCCCAAAACCAGTAAGATCATTCTATTTGCAGATAAGAGACCAATTATTGAACAAATTCAGTGCTTCCTTCCACAAGCAAACCGATCTCCACTTTATTTTACAGGCGAGTCCACTGGCAGAGGAGGAACTGAACCAAAGAGAGAGAAGAAGTAGATGAGCAGGAATATAAGCACCGAGTTAATTAGAGTGAGGGGATCCGCAAAGAGGAGATATTTACACTTTCAAGTTGCAAGTCTAGTCTCCATCCATTTTAACAATGTTATTAAATCCTCCATAGACTCCTGGTGTAGCTACCCCCCTCGATGTGACCATAACACCCTAAACCTCATCGAAGAATATTCGAATCGGAGATAAAATTTGGGCAACAAACATCCTCCTCTCCATCATATGGGTAAATTCAATAGATGAGTACGTTACCTCAGCACCACCACGGGTTGGTGGACCAAATGCCCCTTTCAGACCTCACATCCAAACCTTGAATAACTCACTTCCGTTCATTATTATCCCAGTATTTAATCAAAGCCACGGCATCCACCATGACTCGAATCATGATCACTTGGTTGGAAGGCAAAGGTCTGTTTTATCGGACTACCATTGCGGTGGTAAGGTTTGGCTCCATTTAAAGGTAGCCCAAGATACTTGAACCGTATAGGGACTAGGGAACAGTCGAGCCAATGTGCATAGTTCTCTACACTTAAGGCTGACAATTCGTGTTCACGGATCGTAAACAGGTCATGTCGACCTGAGGGTATAACACATATTAATTCCATCTAAATATGACCTATTTAATTAAATGGATCAATCTGTGGAACATGAATATGACACGAATGTATACGAATTGACACAACACGATCCATCTAACACGATTAATAATCATGTTGGCGAGTCAAATAGATGCATGACCCACCTAATAATCCGTTTAACTATTTGACTTATTTATAAAATTTAACTAAAATAATAAAAATTTAATAAAAAAACTAATATAATATAAAAATAATTTAGTATTTACTATGCTAATTCACAGCTCTGAATTCCATTATTGTTTGTTTTAGGTTAAAATTATAATTTTTTGATTTTTCTCATTTATCCTCAAGCAATCTTAAAATAAACATATTAAACATATTTAAACGTGCCGTGTAACCCATTAATCTATTTTAAACCATTCAGTTAAATAGGTTAAAATGGGTTACGTGGGTCAATCCACTTAAGACACGATTTTATCGTATCATAAATAGATTAATCTATTTATGATTCGAACCTATTTATTTTAAATTTAAATTCATCTAAATACGTGTTGTGTCATGTCTGTGTCAACAAGCAGTATCGAAAATTATTAACCCTATAAACTATAAGTATTTTGACCTGAAATAAAGTTTTTTTGATAATTAATGGAGGGACATGACAACGCTTCGAAACAATATAAGATTAGCTTCAATGCTGCAATATGATTTCTCCATGCTCTTGTAAAAATAATAGTATCATCAGCATACTATACAATTCTTGTGCCACTACAAATCCATAGATTTTCCAACCCTTCAGGGATTTATGCCGACATGGCAGAATGAACATACTGCAGAGAGGATCCACGGCAAGTAAGAAGAGGAACGACAAGACAGTGTCATCTCTCTCCATTCACATTCGTCATAAAAGGAAAAAATGCCAAGAGATTGTTGAGGATTTGAAACATGCTGAAAGGGTACGTGATAAGAGTTGTGTTGGAGTGTTGGGTTCGCTGATGGGCTATAAATAGCCTACTTTTTAATTTGAACCACAAGGAGTCCAAGCAATCTCAAACAATTTGTCTTTGCTTTACTATACTTGCTATGGCTAAATTATTTTAGTAGTCCTTTTTTTTTAAGCAATACTCTAGAGGGCTTTCAATGAATCCTTGAAAAATGGCAACCCTCATTTCACCATATGCATTTTATGCTAAATAACCCAAATAAATTCAAAATCTGATGGCTATAAAAAAAGCCCGTTGAGTCCTAATCCAGTAAGCAATCTATGAGCTCAAGTTGTTCTTCTTTCTAATTTTCCAATCAATTTTTCTGTTGTTCTTCTTTCTTATTTTTCTCCAATCAATTCTTCTTCTTTCTCTTTTTCTAGATACTAAAAGAGTCTTCAGCAACCTCCTCCACAATTATGCTCGTAGGCGAAGAATACCGATCATATCTTGAGGTGGTGTTTTCGAGATTTTCTGCATAAATGATGAAAATATACCTTAGGACACTGCTACATACGTTTCCGATTGCATTTTAATTTTGGTTTAGCGATCTTTTGTAAATTAATTTATTTGATTTTCTATAAAGTAGATAACTGAATTTGTTAGCTTTCTTAGACTATATCCGACATATATTATAAGCTGTGTTCTAACATTCTAAGGTGCAATTCCCTGGATTATATTTAAGAAAGTTAACAAATGATAATCAAATAACATAGAATTTATTTTGTTAATCTATTGGAATTAAAACTAGTTAGCATTCTCTAAATAAAATTATCTTGTTCTGTTCTTGAAAATTTGCTCACTACAATTTTGATATAATAATTATCATTTTGTTGGATTTAATCTAATAATTTTAAAGGTTAAAATAAAAAAAAAAATTCTAAGGATCATTGAGAATCATGCAAATACTAAGTAAAATTTTTGGATTTCTTTTGCAACTCATTTATTTCATCTTTTCTTATCTAATTCCCTCTCCTAAATTTCTTAAAATGGATAGTGATGATGCTTCTAGTCTCAAGCCTAAAAAAATTCAAGACTCGAGATTTGTTGGATGCCTAAAATATTTAGAAGCTTGGCTTATAACTTTTAACTTGATATTAGCTATAGGGTAAAATCTTCCCTATCCTTTAAAAAGATCTTCTTCCAAATCCACAGATTCTAAATTTGCAGTATACCAATCTCCAAAGAAAATTGAGTTTCATTTTGTAGGTTTAGGATTCTTAATTATCTTTTTGATGAATTATATGAGACCTATAAAAAATATAAGACTGCTAAAGATCTTTGGTATACTTTAAAAGATACCTACATTAGAGATAATGAGGATACTCAAAGATTCACTATAATAGATTTTAATAACTATAAAATGATAGATAATGTTCCTAGCAATGATCAAATCCATCAATTTCAAAATTATATCCATGAGATCCATAGGGGTGGTCCTGTGCTAGATAAAAATTACCAAATATCTTATCTAATTGATAAGTTACCATCTTCCTGGTTTAAGTTTGCCCAAGAACTTAGAAGAACCCAAAGAACTCTTAGACTTTAATCAGTCATCCAATCTATTAAAATAGAAAACCAACACTAATTTAGAGAGATTAAAGAGAATCAGATGCAAACTAAGGTAAATTTAACTGAGGTCGATTCTCAAGATAAGAATAAGCACTACCAGCCTAGACAATTTCAAAACCACAACTATAAACCTAAATTTATGAACTTTAGGTCCAAAGTTAAAGGTCCTAAAGGCAATCCTAAACCTAATCAACCAAAAAGGAATAAGAAGAAAAATGATGGCAGGTTCTGCTATATTTGTGGTCGGGACAACCATCCTGCCACTGATTGTTATTATAGCAAAAAAAAAAGATCACCACTTTCAAGAAGGGTCAATCGAACCAGCTCAAGTCTCAAGTCAATATGATAGAGGCTGAATCTTCAAATCTTATCTTTAGATCAGTAACTTTTATACCTATTATTAACTTTATCTTCTCAAACTTAGATTGGTGGTCAGATTCTGGTGCTAAAATTCATATCTGTACTGATAGGGCTTGATTTTATTCCTATCAAGACTCAAGTGAAAGAAGTGTACCTATAGGAGATTGGATGTCTGTCAACATACTAGGAGTTAGAACTGTCAAGCTAAGGCTGACATTTGAAAAGACTTCAACTCTATACGATATGCAATATGTTTGCAAGATTCGTAGGAACCTAATAAGTGGATATTTATTGATACAATCAGGTTATAAAGTTGTGTTAGAATCAAATAAAGTTGTAATCTCTAAAGGAAAAATATTTATTAGAAAAGGTTTTGTATCTGAGGTCTTTTCAAGATCAATGTACTACTTCTTTCAATAAATAGTAAGTATTCCTTTGTCTCTAATCAATCTTATGTGATGAATACTGAATTTTATGATGTATGGCATGGTAGGCTAGGTCATGTAAATCATATGTCAATCATGAAAATATCTAATTTAAATTTAACCCCTAAAATCAAAGTCGATAATAGTAATCATGAAATCTATGTAAAATTCAAGCAATCTAGAAAATCTTTTAAATCAATCTCAATTAGGAATATCCAAAAATTTGAACCTATTCATAGTGATGTATGTGACTCAAATAGCAGACCAACTAGAGGAGAAAGCCGATATTTTATGACTTTCATAGATGATTTTTTTAAATACTGTTATACCTATCTCTTGAAGACCAAAGATGAAGTTCTTAATAGATTCAAAGTTTATAAAGATGAGGCTAAAAACCTATAAGAAAAAAAGATTAAAATAATAAGGTCTGATAGAAGAGGTAAGTATACTTCAAATGAGTTTGCTTTATTCCGTTAAGAGTATGAAATAATTCATAAAGTCACAGCTCCATACTCACCTCAATCTAATGGTATAGCTGAGCGTAAGAATCAAATCTTACTGGATATGATTAATGCCATAATTATAAGTTCTGGTATACCTCAGAACTTATAGGGGGAGGCTCTTCTATCAGCATGTTATATTGTAAATAGAATTTCATCTAAAGATAATGAAAAAACTGTATATGAACTTTGGAAGGGACACATACCTAAGCTAAGTTACTTTCGTGTGTGGGGGTGTCTAGCAAAGGTTGGAATCTCTGAATCCAAAAGAAAAAAGATTAGACCTAAAACTGTAGATGATGTCCTTGTAGGGTATTCTCTTGATAGTAATACTTATAGATTTTTAGTAGTTAATTCTGAAATTATTGAAATCTTTAATGATACTATTATTGAATCTAGAGATGCAACTTTCTTTGAGAATATCTTTCTTTTCAAAACTCGAGTTTTCAATCAAACTTCTAACTATTCTTCAATATCTGACTCTTCATCAATTCTTTCTTCATCAAATCTTTCTTCTACATTTCAACTAGATCATAACCTCTTAGAACCTAATCTTTTATTGGAACTTAGGAAGAGTAAGAGAGCTAGAACTGCAAAGAGTTTTGGTGAAGAATTCATAACATTCATGATTGAAGAAACACCGACAACTTATTAAGATGCTATGAGTTCTTCTAAAACTCTCTTTTGGAAGGAGACTATAAACAGTAAGATAGAATCAATTATTGAGAATAATATTTAGATTCTTACTGATTTACCTTCTGAAAGCAAACCTCTAGGATGTAAGTGGATCTTTAAGAAAAAACTTAGGATAGATAGATTTATGAAAAGGTACAAGACTCGACTTTTTGCTCAAGATTTTGGACAAATGTCTGACTTTGATTTTTTTGATATATATTCTCTTGTTGCTCATATCTCCACCATCAAAGTTCTTACTTTGACTTCTATTCACAAACTTCTTGTTCATCAAATAGATGTCAAAACTATCTTTCTTTATGGCGATCTAGAAGAAGAGATTTATATGAGATAATCTGATACCTTTTCTATGCCAGTTCAAGAAAATAAAGTATACAAACTAGTTAAGTCCTTATATAGGCTAAAGCAAGCACTTAAGCAATGGCATAAAAAATTTGATAGTATTATTCTTTCTAGTGATTTTCAAATTAATGACTTTGATAATTGTTTATATCATAAGAGATTTAATGATAAATGCATTCTTCTTTGTCTATATATTGATGATATTTTCATACTAGCACCAGATATTGATCCAATTAATGATATCAAAACTTTGTTATCAAATCACTTTGACATGAAAGATTTTGGTCAAACTAATGTAATATTAGGTATAAAGATTAATACATCATTTAATTCTTATCATCTAACTCAATCATATTATACTCAAATGATCTTAGACAAGTTTGGATATTTTGATCATTCTCCTTTGTCTACACTATATGATCATGATGTTCAAGAAGTAAAGAATACTGATAACTTTGTGAATCAAGAAAGATATGCTCAAATAATTAGATCACTCTTATATCTAGGCAATAGAACTAGACGTGATATTGTTTATGCTATTTCTAGATTAAGTAGGTATACCAGTAAACCTATATATCTTATTAGATTGCTTTAGAAAGAGTTTTTCGATATCTTAAAGGCACCATTTCTTATAAGCTTAGATATGTTAGCTATCCGATTGTATGTGAGGGACACAGTGATGTTAACTAGAAATTTGATTCTTTAGATATTAAGTCTACCTCTGGATATATATTTATTTTTGATAGTAATGCTATTTCTTGACAATTTATAAAGCAAACTATAATAACTAGAAGTACTATGGAGGTAGAATTAATAGCCCTTGATATCACATCCTTAGAAGCTGAGTGGCTCAAAAATTTATGATCATCTATTCTTTTGATACAAACTCTCATCCCTCTTATATCTATTCATTGTGATTTTAGAACTACAATTGACTTCTGTAAAAAGAAACTCATAAATACTAAAACAAATAGATATATAAAGTTAAGACAAAAATTTATTAGATGGAGACAAAAATATGATATAATAGTATTAAATTTTATAAAATCTGATCAAAATTTTATTGACTATCTTCTTGAATAGGACTAAAATTCTTGAGACATTAAGGGGGATGGAGCTTTGCCCACAATGGACCTTCCAATAGTAGAAACCCAACCTCTATGATAGAAGATCTCTTGAAAGAGGTTTAATATGATAATAACAAGCTAATTGATTGGTTAGAGAGTACATGTAGTTTATTTGATATAGAAATCATAGACTTTATCCCATTCCTATGGTGTTTAGTGCTCTTGTGTAGTGGTTAGGAAGAACTGCAGCTCTGAATGAGATCCGATGTGGTATGTTTCACGAGATGTGACTCTATACACATCACTAAAGGGGCTCATTTATATAAGAGTATCCGTATATGGCCGCAGATATGAGATTTGAGCTATCTCTAGTAACTCTTATAAAAAATTAAAATACATGTGCAGGTTCACTAATGTACAAACTTGTGATGACGGAACTCTGTACTATATTTGTTGTAGTTAAAATCTGGATCAAAGGAACATAGTTCAAGATCTGGTTCAATCAGATTCCTTCAAATAAAAACTATTCACACTAAGTAAGGTTAAATCATCTTACCTATTATATAGTACAAATATTCAGAAATTTATATTATCTTGTTTTATTAGTTTTGAAAAAAAATTGAGTTTGGTGGGGGATTGTTGGTGAAAAATTTAAAATTCAAAATTCAAAAATTTTTAAAAAAAATTCTCTAAGTTTATTTTCAATCTTATTTGAATTTTTTTTTTAGTCCCACATCGAAAGTGGAAAGATTTTTTGATCTTTTTATATGAGAAAATAGTTTGGCTAAGCCATTAAGGGTGTTTGAGGTGATTTGAAGAAAAATCTTTAATACGTGCATGCGAATCGAACCAAATTAGACTGGATTGGGCCGAGATAGGGCTGGGCAGGGTAGGTCATGCGCCTTTTTAATAACTTATATAAAAAATAAAAAAAAATATACAACTTAAAAGAGGTACAAATGATCATTCAAACAAATTTTAGATAAAGTTTTGACAAAATGATGCAATAGTTGTGCATTGAGTCTATTTTTTAGCATCTCTTCACATTCCTCTTTGTGCAACACTCTATTTTGTTGCAACTTATTTACTAAATGGATTTTGTACAAGTCATGGTTTTTGCTATAATTTCTTTTATCATATTTTATGTATCTCAATACTTTTTTCTATAGAACATCAATAAAGGAAGCAAAAAAAAATGGTGGCCTTCCATGCCTCTCTCTTTCTCTCTATCTGATAACCTATGTCTATGAAGGGAGTGAGGGGAAATCCTGCATATGCAGTCTCCCTATTTGTTCAATAATGCAGCTAGACACAGGCGTGCTACCTTCACATAGGATATTGCCATTTTATAGGGATCTTTCGATAAATGATCTCATATTTTCATCAACAAATGCATGACCATGCCTACCAATATTGTAATGCTGATTAGAATCCAGTTCCCAAAGTGCTGGTTTGCCTTATTAGGGTTGGAAGTGCCCCAGGAACACCAAGTTCTTTTACTAGGTCATGATCATAAGGAGGCATAGAAAATAGATCTGATCTCTAAGGGATACTAGGGGTCAGCAGATTGACAGTGAGAATGATATCAGGCAGGAGATTTTCAACTTCTTCAGATCGAGATGGACTATAAATCTGGGGGGTATTGGGCCTTTTCTGACCTCCCCCGTCCCTTAGTATATTAGGTCTCTACACTGAAGAACACCGCTATGACTGCCACAATTTCCAGGGATGAGATCCAGGGGCCAATTTGGGCCTTAGCCAAAGCCCCAGGTTGGCTCTTCTCCTCTCTTCTTCAGATGATACTGGATTATCATCTGAGATGAGGTAGTGGAGGTGATCTAGCAGTTCTTTGCCACTGCCTGAATGTTGGCCTATTTGAAGCAAACCTTCATCATTTTGCTGTCGAAGAAGCATGGTGCTTTGGAGCCTGGTTATTTCAGGCTTATCAACTTTTGCAACACCCCTGTATAAGGTGTGTAGAAAGATTCTAATGGGTAGGATGAAGCCTGTTTTGCACCATTTGATCAACTCTAAGCAAGGGCCTTTAGGGTAGCTACAGAATCTTTGAGAATATTTTGATTGTCTAGAAATTCATGCATGATTTCCAGAGAGCCCTGGCCTAGCGTAGTCTTATGATTATTAAGCTGGATATTGAGAAAGCCTATGATTGGATGTGTTGAAATTTTCTCCACCATCCTTACTGAGCTTCAAATATCATAGCTGCTAGATTAGTTGGATAATGAGCTACATTCAAGCACTACCCTTCTTTATCTTAATCAACAGCATGCCAATGGATTTCTTCCACTCCATTATTGGCTTGCACCAAGGTTGTCCATTATTTCCCTATCTGTTCATTATTTGTGTTGATGTTTGTACCTTATGGGCTACATCTCTGGGACAGGCAGTGGATCCCTACATACTGACCTCAGGGGCCCAACCGATGACGTACTTATTATTTATAGATGATTGCCTACTGATGGGCTAAGCCTTCATTTGAAATGCAGTGGTGTTTCAGAAGATTTTGGAGAAGTATTGTGCTGACTTTATGCATAAGGTGAACCTTCTCAAGTCTACAATTTACTTCAGTCCAAAGACCAATGCTAGATAAAGACAGGTGATCATGGAGATTCTAGGGATCATAGAGCATATGAAGGCCATGTACTACCTTGGTGTCCTTATTACTTGGTGGAGACTCTAGAGGGCCAAGTATCTTGATATGGAGATATCGATCCATAAGCAGATCAAGAGCTGGTAGGTCAAAGCACTATTCATGATGGCAAGGGTGATATTGATTAGGTTTGTTCTCAGCTCCATCCCTATGTATCTTTTTATTTAAAACTATTGTCCCAAGGGCTCTCCTTTAGAAGCTCGAACGGCTCTTTAGGAACTTTCTTTAGGACTCGCACCACGGTTGGTGTGGGATGCATCTTTTAGCTTGGGAGGTTATCTGTTAACTGATCAATGAGAGGGGGCTTGGTATACAGTCCTTAAAGGTTCGTCGAGAGGCCCTCATAGCTTACATGCTGCTAGATTCTTTCTTTAGCCTTGTAGATTTTGGAGCATCATGATGCACATGTGGTATGGTACTTAGACCACTAAGGAGGATATTCAGATTATCCGATATTGTTCTTTCATGTAGAAAGAGATCTGCTCTCATGCTCTAGAGGTGCTAGCCTTGACCACCTGGTGGATGGGTTGATGGGTAGTCTATGGATATTACTTGAGATAGATCATGGGCGACGACCATTGTGCTGGTGGCCAACTTTCGTCAACACAAAATTTGGAGAGCCGAGGTGCATTCAGGACTTACTCTAGGTAGGGGGGAGAGGATGGGATAGAGAGTGGGTGGCTCACTACTTTGGTGATTAGTTGGCATAGAGGGTGCTCTCCCTGATAGTTTCTGTCCATGGTGGCCTGGACATCAGGGTTTGGAGGACTTCGTGCACTTCATGGGTGGTGGCTAGGGAGTTATATGATCTCTACAGGTGAGAGCCATTAAGGCGGTTGCATGGTGCTTGGATCTAAAGGCTAGGGGTTTATCCAAGAGTAAGCCTATTCTTTTAGAAGGTCACTTGGAGCCACTTTCCTACCAGAGTCTTGTAGAGATCCAGGAGGATGGACCTTCTGCCCTTTGTGTTTTGGGTGTGGTTCGATGGATGAGATGATAGAGCATGCCCTCTTTCTTTGCTCGAGAGTTGCTCAGGTGTGGAGGAGGGCTACCCACCTTCCTCCTTGCAACATTCCAATCCACTGAGCCGACATTTGTAGAGGCCTTGAGATAGAGCACTAGGGTGGTGGCCGCTAGACTTTTCGACATTAGGGTGGTTTACATCGCTTATCACATTTGATCGGTCCAAAACAATAGTGTTTGAGATAAAATCGATGGCAGTCATCGAGGTTCATTTTGGAGTAGGCTATCATCTAGTCAACTAACATTATTGACCATTTAGCCATTGGTTCGACCTTATCGATTCAAGACATCTTGGACCACATTCTTACAGTGCTACATTGAGTTTTTATCACATAGGAGCTCTCACCCCTGATCTATCTCAAGGTCAACCACTACAAGAAATTATGGAATAAGTGATGGCCATTAGCGACAGTATTTTTACCGTTGTTAATATTTCTATTAACGATAGTATTACCAAAAGAAATGATTCCATCGCTAACAATTATTTTACCGATAGTTATTAGAGATGGCATTCTCACCATCGCTAATATTAATTTTATCAACGACGAAAATGATATTAGGGACAAAATTACCGTCGCTAATGATTATTAGCGATGGCACTATTAGAAATGACATTCGTCGTCTCAAAAAAAAATTATTTATTAAAATTATTAGGGATGGCGAAAAGAGTATCAGTGATGGTAATTACTATCTCTAATAATCATTAGTGACGACATATTAGTGATGGTATTCATCATCATAAAAAATAAAAAAAATTATTTATTAATATTATTAGCGATGGCAGTTACCGTCACTAATACTCAATACAGAATATAATTTTTTTCTATTTTTTTGAATATGATATAATTTTAGAATTTAAAATTTATTTTTACTGCTCATTATTTAAATAATTATCGTTAAGATATTGTCATAAAAAAAATCTTGATTCGATAGTCCTAGCTATGTCGATCAATAAAATTCGATTTCGATGGTCATGAACGATCGTATGATGATCTGATAGATAGAGATAATTGATAGATCCAAAAATTTACAACGATGATATCGATGATATTTATAGCATACTATCAAAATTTTATTTCAATCGAATATCATTATCATTGTCAATTTAGTATGAAATGATTTGGACCATTAAATAAAAAATGAATGATCAAAAGGCCAAACGACATCCAATTATAAGGTAATTTTTTAGATAAATGATTTTTTTCTACTACTTCGATCATTTTGTATGGTGGTGATTGTAAAATTTAAAATGCATATATACAAATGATCCAAAACTATATGTCTCTTGCTACTTATTCTTTTAAAATACTTTAGTAATTATACTTATGTTTTTATAAGATCTGCTTAACGTAGATGGTTCCTATACGTGTGGTTTAGATTTTATGATCATCACTATACAAATGGTTAAAGTAGTAGCAAAGATCATTTATCTAAAAAATTATCTTAATAGGATTTTGTTTGGTCTTTTGATTACTCTTTTTTTATTTAACGATCAAAATCATCTCATACTAAATTAATCATGATAATGATATCTACTAAGGAGAAATACTGTTGAAATTTTTTTCAGCCCCTATTGCGTATCGTTTGATTACTGTAATGGACCTATAGAATTAATGTATTTTCTAAATGGGATAGAACCTATCTTTACCTATGAGTTGATGATAGGATGCATTTACTATATAAGCCATTTTGAATGATAAAATAGTATTTAGCAATTGCCTTCTATTCATGTATATGTAGAATTTTTAGATAGTCTGTCATGGATCGTAGTTGGATGGACTATTGAGTAGTCAACGGAGAGATTTCTGCTAAATACAGTGAGGGTGTAGAGTACTTATATGATTTTATTTTTGAAAATACAGTACTCTTACATCAAGGATAGGCTCATTGCCCTTGTAACAGATGTGACAACAGAGAAATGTTTGATAGAGATATAATTACTATCCATTTATATAAGAGTAGATTTATGCCCGATTATAAGCATTGATACCTACATGGAGAGATGTAGAAGAAAGTTGTAAGGGTTAGACCGAGTAGGACATGGACACAGATAGAATGGTAAACATGGTTATGGATGTGGCTGATCTTAAATTTAACTGAGATGTAGAGGACGATCCAGAAGCTGACAGCGGTGATTTCTACATTATGCTAAAAGATGTAGATGAATCACTATGATCGAGATGTGAAACACACACTGTACTATCAACTGTGTCTGAGTTGTTGAACTTGAAGGTCTAGTTTAATATGATGGTTAATTATTATGATACGATGGTAGTAATAATAAAAAAAATACTACCGAAGGATAAGAAGTTTGTTGGGAGCTCTATGCTTCGAAGAAAATGGTGAAAGGGTTGGGCATAAAATATGAGAAGATAGATGCATACCGTAATGGTTGCATGCTTTTCTATAAGAAGGACCAACAGAAGAGCTCATGCGGCATATGCGGTGCAAGTCGATTTAAGTCAAGGCAAGAGGATAGGAATCAGAAAGACATACCATTCAAGATTTTTTGATACCTTCCTCTCACTCTTAGACTTTAGAGGCTCTACTTGTCTAAGAGTACTGTCGAACAGATGAGATGGTACAAAGAAGGACCATGCAAGCACCCTGATATGATGTATCATTCATCGGACAATGAGGTATGGAAGCAATTTGATGCTTGCCACCCTTTATTTGCTCAGAAATCACATAATGTCTGACTGGATCTATCTACGGATGGTTTTATACCGTTTGATCATGCAGCGGTCCCTTATTCATATTGGCTAGTCTTTATCACTTCATACACTATGATGTATATTAAAGAACATAACATCTTTCTTACATTAGTTATTTCTGGACCACGACATCCTGGTAGAAGTATTGACGTATATCTCAGGTCTCTTGTTGATGAGCTAAAATTATTATGATCCGATGGCATTCATACTTTTGATGCATCGAAGAAGTAGAATTTTGTAATGAAGACTGCGTTGATGTGGACCATTAGTGATTTTTCTGCTTATGAGATGCTGTCAGGATGGAGCACTCATAAGAAGCTAGCATGTCTTTAATGCATAGAGATTACAAAATTATTTCAGCTTGAGCATGATCGTAAGCCCTACTGGTTAGATTGTCATCGTCAATTCCTCCTCAAACATCATCCTTTTCGAAAGCAGTGGATCAGTTTTAGGAAGAATAAGATAGAGAAGGACCATATGCCTTAGTGCCTCAATGGTATGGAAGTGTTTCAGAGGGTATCCTAATTAGATAAAGTTTCATTTGGTATTGAATTTGACAAGCAAAAGCCTCGGAGGTTCAATACAACTCATAATTGAGTGAAACGAAGCATCTTTTGGGAATTACCCTACTGATCCATCAATTTAATCCGTCATAATCTAAACATCATGCATATCTAGAAGAATATATTTGATAATATTTTCTATATTATTATGGATGTCAAGGGTAAGATGAAGAGCAATCCCAAGGCTCGAGTAGATATGAAGAACATATGCAAGCATCCTCTATTAGAGCTGGTTGAGATATCACCTGAAAAATTTCTGAAGCTAAAAGCATCTTATATCTTAACAAGAGAGCAGCTGAAGGATATTTGCGAATGGTGTAAGAGTCTTAAATTTTCAGATAGTTATGCAAGTAGTCTAGCTCGATGCGTCAATGTCAAAGATTGCAGATTTTATAGGCTAAAGAACCATGACTGCCATATATTTATGCAACGATTACTTTTATTGGCTTGGTGTGATCTCCTTTCCAACTCCATATGGAGTTCTTTGATCGAGTTTAGCCTTCTATTCAGTGATATTTATGCTACCGAACTATTCACCGATCATATCTTTAGTCTTGAGGCTAGCAGTGTAGAGACTATATGCAAGTTGGAGAAGATATTTTCTTCCAATTTCTTTGATTTCATAGAGCACCTTATGATTCATCTGACGTATGAAGCTAGGGTGGGGGGTCCAATGCAGTATAGGTGGATGTATCCATTTGAAAGATGCATACACAATCTCAAGAAGAAAGTAAAAAATAAGGCCCGAGTCAAAGGTCTATTATGGAGGCTTATACAATAGAAGAGATTTCAAATTTTAGCCAATACTATTTTAATCCCAGTGTGTAGATCAAGTTGATTCAAATGGGTCAAAATGATAATGGTGGTGTTGAAAGATCAGAGCGGAAGATCTCAATATTTGCCTATTCTGCTCCAAAATTTGGGCACGAGGTTCGTCTGATTTTCTCCAATACTAAACTTCGACAGGCAGAGACATATATTTTGCTAAACTACGCAGAAGTCGAATCATATGTCCTGTATGTGTCCATCACAATCCTAACTCTTTAATTACTTATTTCAGTATACTTATCTTATGTATAGTTAGGCAATATAATGAGATACTGAAAGGAGAAAATCTGAGCATAAGTGATGAAAAAATATCAATATAGAGCTTAGAGAATTTTGCATATTGGTTCCATCAATTGGTAAGCATTCATTATCATTTTATATGTTTTAATTTCTTCAATTTATTTTTTTATAATATGTAGGTCATTCAAGTGAGCAAGTTTATACCAATGAAGCTGAGACCATTAGGTTACAGGCCTGAAAAATACGTAACATACTATGATGGCTGTAATATAAATGGTTTCAAATTTCACACCCAGTAACATAAAAATTATAAAAGTACAATGAACAGTGATATGTGTATAAAAGGCAGTTGGTGGAAAGATAAGATGGAGAGTGACTACTATGGAATCCTAGAAAAAGTGATTAAGCTGAGTTACATTGGAGGTAATAGTATCATTTTATTTAAGTGCCAATGGTTCGATACCGACAATGGTATGAAAGTTGATCCACATACAAGCTTATTGAAATCAAACATGAATCAAAAGCTTATGTCAATGAGCCATTTGTACTAGCTGCACAAGTTGCTTAAGTGTATTATACTCCTTTTCCATCAAAAAAAAAGAAGAAAAGATTGATGGACTGTATGCAAAATTAAGTCTCGAGCTGTTCATTACATGCTCAAAGAAGAAGAAGAGCCCTAATTATCAGAATGCTTTGAAGAGGATGAGATAGTAGGAGTTCATCAATCATTCGATGATGTGGAATTGGATGCTCCAGAAATTCTCCTACGTGAAGATGGCCAACATAAGGAGGTAGATCCAACTGAGATTGTTTTAAAGAACAATCTTCTCCAAGAAGAAGAAGAAGAGGAAGAAGAAGAGAAAGATGTGAAAAAAGAGGAAGAATTGAAAGAAGATTTCGAAGGATACCAAACATCTGAAGAGGCCGATGAGTAGTGCTAAGTATATAATTCTTGAATTATTTTAATTACTTATCTTGCATCATTTTAAATCTTATATTGCCATCCATAATTATATAATTAATTTGATAAATTTATTTATTTTTATTTTTAGAATGCATATATCATGTCTTTCAGAGGTCGGAGCCACGCTAGTCGAGGACAAAGCTCTCAAGAAGAGAGCGATCATGCGACCAACTCACATGATTCTGCACCTCTCTCATCGGACAGTAAGCTCTAACACTTAATTTATATATTTTCATTTATGTTATTTTGTCATTTGTTAACTAATATAACATTCTTTGTATTAGATACTTTGCACTCAGGTTTGAAGGATAGGAGGTTACCAGTGACCCCACAGTTGCATGTAGTAGCAACCACAGACTCTCAGATACGGCACTGTGGTCGAGGATCCACCCGACTCATAGCACCTCTGACTCGATTGGAGGATAGAGAGATCATTCATATCCAGAGCCGCTCGTAAATACTACATGCTTAATTAATATGTTTAAAATTTAGTAATTTTAGAGTTAACATTTATTTTTCGAGATCAATTTTACAGCACATTCGGAGAGCCTTCTACATCTCGTGTCGTTATCAGGATCATACATCGATTGATGCCGAGATTGATGAATAAGTTCTCGAGTTGGCCATCGGGAGCTCGTGATGCAGTCTGGGAGATGTTTCTGATAAGTCAAAACTAGTTTAATTTTTAATTTCTCGATACATTAGTATTTTAATTATATATTAATATACACTTACTTCTATCTTGCAAGAGTACCATCGATTCGAGACTTCTCAGGATGAGAAGGCTGACCGTCGAACCTTCGAAGAGGTGGTCACACGAAGGTTTCGAGATGGCCTCTACAGCCTCAGGCAGTTCGCTATCCAGCATATTGATTCTCAGTCACTATCAAACTGGAGGTTCTTCATGGATCATTGGATGCAGACAAATATATGGTAGCCCCCTGCGATCAGTGGAGAAATGAGGAATACTCTGATAGATGATAGAGGGCTCGACAAAATTGGATCACCTAGCAGGATCCGATCATACACAGGGCGGCTTGATCGGTACACATGTTGTAGCCGACAGATTGATAAGAAATCTATACCAAAACTCTTTATTAGAACTGTAAAGACTCTTATATGCATGCTTTAATTAATTTAATTTTATTATTTACTTATTATAGACATAGCAGTTGGATCATCCATCAGACAACTACAGTTATGGGAGGCTACACACCAGTCTAAAAAGACTGGTGACTATCTAGATTCTACATTACGTCAGATCGTGGTAAGAACTTCAAATTTTATTTACTAATTAAGTTATTATAGGATCTAATTTTTATATTAGAACTAATGTATGCAGAGTACGATACTGAGAGGTATGGCAATGATCCATCTTCTCAGCCCCCTCTTGACCTTGAGGGATGGCTCAGTGCCACCGGGGGGTGAGTAAGAGCCGGATCATAAGATTCAATCACATCTTCGACTCTCCACCTGCTCGATATCCTTCGACGTCCTCACAGGCCTCAACATCCCAGACTTGGAGTGATGCACACATGGAGGAGGTTGTGCAGAGGCTTCTGAGTCAGTGATCTCAGAGCCTCTTAGATGCCATCCATAATACAGTCATGGAGCTTCTCCAAGATCTGTAGTTGCGCAATCAGTTGGGCTCATCATCCCAGCCATCACGTCAGGTAATTATATTACTAAACTCTTTTACTTGTTTTAAGCTTTCATATTTAGAAGCTTCATATATTTAGGTTTGAGTCTGGAAAGAAGATCTAGAGGCTAAAAATTCAATTTAACTGTCTAATCAATAGGCCGACGATGTCTATAGCTTCGTATCATTGAATAAAATGTGTAAGAATAATCTGTTCGAAAATCAAAAAAATATATCAAAAAATACGTCTCTGTATCAAAACTTACTAATATTATTTTATTTTTTTCGTTACAGGATGATAGGACATCTAGCTCTCATCCACCAGCTATTGGAGAGGAGCAGGAGGAGGAGGAGGCGGATGATGATAAGGATCGAATTTGAGTTTTTTTTTTTTATGTATTGTATTTTTTTTTATACCAATTGTAAAAAAAATTATATAAATTATATTTTTAATATAATATAATTAATTTTTAATTTTTATTATCATATTATCTTTGGGTTTTAATTATAATAGGTATTAAGAACCATAATTTATTATGATTAATTAAATAAAATTTTAAAAAATATTTTTATTATTTTTTTTAAAAAATAAAATTTATTATTAGCGATGGTATTAGTGAGAAAAAATATCGTCGCTAATACGATGTTAGCACTGATACCATTTATTTAATTTTAAAATTTAAAAAAATTAGAGAGGCATTAGCCATGATATTTTTTTTATCATTAATAAATTTAATTAAAAAATTAAAAAATAATTAACGATGGAGTTCTTGCATCGCTAATGCCGTTACTAATAGTTATATTAGCGACGATGATATTTTCTGTCGCTAATAAGAATATTTAGTGATAAATTTTTTTTAGATTGGCTATTACGACAGAATTAGTGATGATGAAGTTATTAGCGATGGTTGTTAGACTATTAGCGACAGCAAATAGCCATGGCTAATAGTCCGCCGTCGCTAATAGATCAAATTCTTGTTGTAATGTAATTGGTAGCAGAGGTGGTTTGGTTTTGTGATTCAAAGCCAGACTCTAGGCTTATTGTTGCCAGCTGAATCTATCTTGTTGAGCCCATTGTTCCTTGTGCAGAACTGCATGCAACTTAGGACGGCATCTGGCATGTGTGACTAGTGCTCAAGGTTGATAAGCTAGTTATTAATGAGGACTCCGCCATGAAGGTAGGATGGAACAAAAATCATATGGAGCGGGCACAATAAAAGATCATATGGGGCAGGCTTCACAATGTGTCACGTGTTCCTTAATACTAATCTTAAAGTATCAATTTAGAAATCAAAGACTTTTTCTACTAACAGAGTTATTAGTCTTGTGATTAAAATATTCTCTTTCTTTCTTATTTTCAGCACGTAATAATATATACTATATGACCATATGATACACACTAAATATAATCAAGTGATACATACTCTAAACTTTTTTGATACACACCTAGCAATGATCTAATATACACCTACAGTTAAATTGATACATAGTTTACTAAACTTAGTATTTACTAGTACACAGTATATGACTAGATGATATACATCTAGCAAAATATTCTTCCAACATCTTAATACACACCTCTAGATAAATCGATAAATAGTTTTCAAAATATAACATTTATCAGTGTACAAAATATAAGTAAATGATACACACTAGATAGTTTATTGATATATACTATAAGCTTTTTTAATACACACCCAGCAATGACCCAATACACACTTCGATGCCCTTACTTCTCTTCCAAATCCCTCTTCTTTTCTAAGATCTTTGCATCTAAAAATTTACAAAAATTATGTATCAATTTATCTATAAAGTATGTATCAGATTGTTACTAGGTGTATATCAAAAAATCTTTCAGTATATACCAATAAGCCATCTAGTATGTATCATTTACTAATGTATTGTGTATTGATAAATGCTATATTTTAAAAATTATGTATCATTTTATTTAGAGGTGTGTATTAGGATATTGGATGAATATTTTGCTGGGTGTGTCTCAATTAGTTGTATACTCTGTATTGGTGAAACTAAATTCGATAAGCTATATATCAATTTAGCTATAGATGTGTATTAGATCGTTACTGGATATGTATCAAAAAAGCTGATAGTATGTATTATTTTATTATATATTTAATGTATATCATATGGTCATATAGTATATATCTGAAGAAAAAATGGATAGTTCAAAGTATGTATTTTTAAAATTTTATAGTGAAATAATAAAAAATTAAATATTTTAATCTTCTAAATATACCTTAGATTAGATATAAACTATCATTAAGGATCTATGACATAAAAAATTTATATATAAAATCTGATAAAAAATAAAAAACTACATCGATCATATCGATGCCTTGAATCTGATCTAACTTTTAGATTATGTCGGTAGAGTTCAGAACTCATCATCTTTTCACGGATCGATGATCTTCACTACTGATAAGTATGGTACAAAGCTCTCACTGATATCGAGTAGCTACACAGATCGTTCGACCTCTATAGATAATCCACTCGAAGCTCTGATCGAATCTTCCTTCACGAGAGTGCTAGCTCGCATCGAAGGCTCTGGATGGCTGATCCAAGCTCCTTTCTTCGAATTTTTTAGACTCCTTCAGATCAAAAGATAAAACTTTATGAGAAGGTGGTGGTGTGAAAGATTAGATAAGACTTACTTTTGTATTTTTTTTCTGACAAAATCTAGAGATGAAACCCTAGAACCCACAGCTCACGCCTGAGAGCAAGAATACTTCCTCTGTTTCTTACGCATGGAAGCCCAACCCACTCTCAACTTTTTACGTCCCCTCTCTCAAATTTCTCACTCCAAAAATCACTCCTAATCTCATACAAAACTGATCTCCTTTTAAGGTTGGCATCCTGTAGAAGATAATGATAAGAATAAGGTAGTTTCGGTTCAAATTCAAGTATTGGTTGATCCTTATCACCAATTCAAATCAAATTTGAATTAAATTTTAAACCAAACTTTATCCTTATCTTATAAACTTAGAGAGGGGTTGACCAACATCAGAATAGTATAAAAAATCTCATACAAAAATACTTTATGCGTGAAAAAATATGGTGGCGTGAAAAGGAGAGTCTAACTCAATTTAGACTTTAGATTTTTATTCAAATTCAAATCAATTTGAATTTAAATTTAAACCAACCAATTTCTAATTCAAAAGAACTCAGATGAAGACATAGGAAAGGCTTCTAAGCATAAAAAAAATCACATAAAATATTTTTCATGTGAAGAATAAGGGGGCGCAGATAAAGGAGGTGCAAGGAATTCAAATTTAAATTATTTTTCTCATCCAATTAGATTCTTAATCCAACCAAATTAGGTTAAACCCAATTAGATCATTAAATCCAATCTAATTAGATAGTAAATAGATTTGATCAAATTTTAATCAAATCAAAAATTAATCGAGCTCAAGTCCTGATCATATTAGGAATTGAACACTCTTAGCGATTAGGTCATCTCATAACCTAATCGGATCAAAACAAATTGAATCCAATTCAATTAGATTCGATCCAAACCTCAATGTTCAATCAAATTGAATTAATTAGCAATCTAATTGCTAATCAATCTTTTCATAATTCACCAACAATTAGCAAATTAATTTATTATAACTTTTGCATAGGGTTAATCATCAATCGAATTGACTGTTTTATCCTAGAACGATTCTTAATCATTGATCAGCCATATGATCAGTTAAAAATTTTTTTTGATTGTGACCCCATAGATTCGAACCTAAGTAGGTAGTATGGAAATAACTTTTCTATACCAATTAAAATGACTATCTAACAATGATAGTCGACGTCTGGATAGGTCGAAAGCTTGCAAAGCATCATTCAAGAACCTATTGGTATATAGTTACCGTATAATTCATTTCTTTGACCCAAATGTTCGAGGTGACCTAGAATTTAACTACCAACCCTGATATGATCATCCATATTATATTTTAATTTTTAAAATTTATCACATGGATTATCCCGATCAAGATTTTATTGAATTGAAATACACTAATACATTAACTCCTACTTATTCGGAGAGGTCAATTTCATCTTGACTCACATACCGACTTCACAAGTACTTGACTATATCCAAAAATCTTTCATCACTGAATTAGAAATATAGATAGTCCGACATCAAAGCATAGTAAGTTACTTGCAAGTCACCGTGGTGATCTCAGGTTGGAGAGATACTTATACCAATATCCTTCGTGAGCTACTCTTGACAGTAGAGTACTTAGTAATTGATCACTTTCAGTGAGATGTACTCCTACGTCTCACTTGCATGCCATGACAGTGTCTCCACACTCTTTGGTTAAGAGGACAGCCAACGTATATGGTACACAATGATCTATACTTGATATAACTATTGTCCTAATAATAGTATATCATTTGGTCATGAACTTAAGGTTTATGGATTAAATGATATATCCTCCTATATCGAATCAAATAGTCCTAAGAACTTCATTATATAACAGGAGTTCAAAATGAGATGTGCACAGTGATGAAAAAATCAAATAATATTTATTAATTTAATAATTTATATATAATTACAATGATAAGCACAATCGTTAACAGACTGACGATTGATTTTGGAACATAATTTTTAATAACTCCCACTTAGACTAAAGCCAATCGGTACAGTATCGTATATCCATCTTTGATTTGTAGTCTTCAAACTTCATGATACCAAGGGCTTCAGTAAATGGGTTGATCAGATTTTTTTCTGTCGATCTTCTGAAGCTCGACGTCACCTCGATCTACGATCTCTCAGACCAGATGGTAGCGGCACAGAATGTGCTTGGTCTGCTGATGTGACTTCAGTTCCTTCACTTGAGCAATGGCACCAGTACTGTCGCAGTATAACAAGATGGGGCCATCAAGGGAGGGTGTCACTCTGACCTCGTTGATGAACTTTCATAGCCACACAGCTTTCTTCGCAGTATCGGATGTCGCGATATATTCCACCTCACAAGTAGAGTCGACCACAATGTACTGCTTGAAATTTTTTCAGCAGATTGCTCCACTATTCAGGGTATAAATATATTCCAACATGCTCTTCCTATCGTCATGATCCAACTGAAAATTAGAGTCTGTAAACTATACAAGTTTTAAGTCAGATTCTCCATAGATAAGTCACTGATCCTTAGTATTTCTCAAATACTTAAGGATGGTCTTTACAACCTTCCAGTGATTCTCATCTAGATCGAACTGGTATATGCTCACTACTCCTAATGAGTATGCCATGTCTGATTGCGTACATGCCATGACGTACATAATAGATTTCACTGCCGAAGCATATAAAATTCTACTCATATGCTCTCTCTCTTGAGGAGTTGTCGGATAATCACTCTTCGAGAGAAAATTTTTTTGACCTATCGGAAGATAGCATTTCTTGAAATTCTCCATACTGAACTTTTTTAGCACAATATCAATGTACGTTGACTAGGATAATTTAAGCAACCTTTTAGATCTATCTCTATAGATCTTCATCCCAAAGATGAAGGATGCTTCTTTCAAGTCTTTCATAGAGAACTGTGATGACAACTAAACTTTTATTCTTTGTAATGTAGGGATGTCATTTTCGATTAAGAGAATGTCATCGACATACAAAATAAGAAATACTACCATAAAGTTATTAACCATTTGTATATACAGGGTTCCTCTCCATTCTTAATGAAGCCATGTGTTCTCCATTCTTAATGAAGCCATATGTTCTGATCACTTTACAAAATGCATGTTCCAACTTCGAGATGCCTGCTTAAGTCCATAGATGGACCTTTAAAACTTGCATACCTTAGACTCATCTGTGGATATGAAACCTTCAGGTTGTATCATATACACCTTTTCTTCTAGCTCTCCATTTAGGAAGATTATTTTCACATCCATTTGTTAGATTTCATAGTCCAGATGTGCTGTTATCGCAAGCATAATCTAAATAAACTTGAGCATTGCCATAAGAAAAAATATCTCGTCATAATCAATACCATAACGCTAGTGGTAATCCTTGACAACCAGACGGGTTTTATAAGTTTCCACATTTTCGTCTATGCCTCTCTTTTTTTTGAAGATCTACTTACACCCTATAGATTTTATCCCTTTAGATGGACCATTGTCCATATATTGTTAATTTTTATGGACTCTATTTTAGATTTCATGACTTTCAGCCACTTATCGGAGTCAGACCTCTGTATCACATTCATATAGGTGATCGGATCCTCGTTATTCTCATCGAGTTCAACTAGATCCCTATTCCAGATTAAGAAATCGTAGTATCTATCCGATTGACGTGGTACTCTATCGGATCTCCTTAAAGATGTTTCTACAATAGATTCTGAATTTGATCTAATCAAGTCCGACTCTATGGATTTATTAGATTGTGTCGGTTCTTCTACCGATCAAACTTCATCAAGTTCAATTTTTGAGGCATTAGTTCCTTCACCAAGGAACTCTTTTTCTAAAAAGACTGTCCTATTACTGACGAACACCTTCTGTTCATTAGCAAGGTAGAAGTCATATCTCTTGATCTCTTTTGGATATCTTACAAATAGATATTTGTCAGACCTAGGTCCAAACTTGTCAATTTTCAAACATTCGACATAAGTCAGACATCTCAAAACCCTAAAGTGAGAGAATGCTGGCTTACGTCCTGTCCACATCTCATGTGATGTTTTACTTACAGACTTACTCAAAACTTTATTTAAAATATAACAAGCTGACTCGAGTGCGTATCCTCAAAAAAAAATCGACAGACTTGCAAAGTCCATCATAGACTGAACCATATCTAACAGGGTTCGATTCTTCCTTTTTGATACATCATTATGCTGTGGTGTTCCAGGAGGGGTCCATTATGAGACAATTCTATTATCTTCTAAGTATGTCAGAAACTCACTAGAGAGGTATTCTCCTCCTCGGTCGGACCAAAGAGTTTTAATACTCTTTTCAGTTTATTTCTCTGCTTCGTTATAAAATCATTTGAATATTTCAAATGATTCTGACTTATGTGTTATTAAGTAGACGTGCCCATACCTCGATAAGTTATCTATAAATGTAATAAAATAATAGTATCCATCTCTGACGCTAGTGTTCATTGATCCACATATATCAGAATGTATCAAACCTAAAACTTCACTGGCTCGCTCATCTTTTTCAGTAAAAGATAATTTGGTTATTTTTCTAAGAAGACAGGACTCATAGGTTGGGAGTGATTCATAATCATTGACTTCGATGATTCTCTCTTGTGTCAATCTGTTTATTCTGTTCTTGTTAACATGACCTAATCTACAATGCCAAAGGTAGATATCGGAGACATCACTAATTTTAGAATATTTGTTGGATGTGTACATTACACTAACAGATTGTGATAATATGTAAATACCATTGTTCAGCTGTCCATCCATCACATTAACACCATTCATAATGATATTAAAATTATTTTTTTTTATTGAAATTTTATAACCATACATGGCCAAAAGGCCGACAGAAATAATATTCAATAAAAAAGAAAGACAAAAGTGACATTTACTTAGAACAATTATATTATACTTGAATACAAACTTAATAGTCCCTAACGTTAGAATTGAAAATGGTCTTCCATCTCCAACATTAAGGAACCTCTCGTCTTCTTCAAATCTCCTACTGACCTGCAGATCCTGCAATGAATTGCAAATATTAAAAGGACTTTCAGTATCTAATACCCAGGTAGTAGAATTATAAATTGAGAAATTACAAGGTGTTATCATATAATTACCTTGTCCAGCAATAACTTGCTTCTTTCTTGACCTGTTCGGATCTAGGAAGGCAATGTATTGAGGACAATTCCTTTCTCAGTGCCTCTACTTCTTGCAGTAAAAGTATTCCATCTGACTCTGATCGGACTTGAGTTTCTTGGTCTGACTGGGCTTGGGTGCCTCAGCACTTTGCACCATTTTCTTATTCTTCTTCTTCTTCTTTCTTTTCTTAAAGGATCAACGTCCAGAAAAAGACCCTCCCATAACATTCACCGACTCTTTTTGGAGCTGGTGATTCTTCTCAAAGTTTTGCAGCAACCCCAGCAAACTGTAGTAGTTAACTGCAGGCTTTATCATTTGAAAATAAGTAAGAAAAGAGAGGTAGGATTTGGGCAGAGAGTTCAGAATAGCATTTTTCTCCAACTGCTCATGCAGGAGAAAGTCGAGCTTGCTTAAGCGCTCAATCATCTCGATCATGTACAATACATGATCAGTGACTCATGCTTCTTCCCTCATTCGAGCGTTGAAGATGGCACAACTAGTCTTGTACCTCTCAACCTCATCGAGTGTGCCAAAAGATTTGTTCAATATTTGCAACATGTCCTGTGGTTGAGAATTCTCGAAACGACGGCTAAACTCATCATTCATCGTCGCTAGCATAATACAACGAACCGTAGTCCGATCATTGAGCCACTTCTGATAAGTATCTCTGATCGAGCTATGTGCATTTGGAGCTGGCTCTTTGGATGCCGGATCAATTAATACATACAAGATCTATTCGTGCTCCAGGATAATTTTGAGCTTTCGATACCAGCTATCGAAATTTGGTCCCATCAATTTATCACTTTCTAATAGTGATCGAAGCGACAAGGTGGTGGCCATAATTGCAAAAAAAAAATTAGAACCTAATTAGTATATGAATTGATTAAGCCTAAAGATATAGATTTTAGTCTAAAGATTCTTCCATTATTTTATTCGAATAGATAGTCTCTACCTTCAATTCGAAGAATTACACTAATTCTTTGTAGATACTAGAATCCACATGGACTGCACATGGATCCGAGTGTGGCTCGACCAACCCTTGTGTATCCATGGATAGATTCCTAACCAATTATTTTATCAAATAATTTTTAGTATTCAATTTTGCCCCAGACACCTCTTCAGCAGGCGTGTGGCGCCTCCACTGAAAGTTCTGGTTAGGTCCAATCGTTAACATATCAAAATTTAGTGTATCTAATAAATGAGTGATCAGGTCCGAATGTGGCTCGACCAATCTGACCATCATCAAAAAGACATAACTAAAATAACATATTATGAATGATAATTTCGACAGCCAGATGAGCACTAGACGTGTGGCGCCTCCAATGATCATCTAAATCATTGGACTCATTATCATCCAATTTAATGGAAGGCTATGATCTAATTATCACCATAACTATTTTATTTTTAAGAACCTAATAATTTTAGAGGATTTAATTAGTTTAATTGAGAGATAAGAAAAGACTTGACCAGTTAATATTAATCCTTCCACTGACTTCATCAAGTTAGATTAAAAAAGATTAGGTAAAAGCTGATCCAGCCAACCAGTCATAAATCTTCCCACTGACTTCACCAAATCATAAAGAGAACTCAAGACAAATCGAACTAGGGGCACTTAAATCAGTCACACTAATTTTCTAGTTAGCATGGGTCAACTCCAATCATTAAGCGATCTAATCAAAATATGATTCACTATATTGGTCAGATAAGTGAGATCGATGGGAGGGATATGCCATTAACTCGATATAGACTCAATTTATGCGAGTAGCTCTCAATTAATGACCACCGATCAAAGTTGCCATACTTACCTTAGACACCAACTGGTTAGTCATTTTCAATTTGATCAACTTATAGACTTGGATTCGACCACGGAGCCACGATCAAAGTCCATATTGGTCTAATTAAAGATATGAACTTGACCAACTACATCTATTAAAATTGATCGAGAGAAAAAATTGATCCAATCAGAATTAACTTTTAATTAGATTTGATCAATTACTAGCATGGTTCATTATCAATGATTTCTAACCCTAGGTCTAACCCAGTTAAATGGACTTGACTCGAGCTAACCTATTAACCATGAGTTATGAAATTAATGCTTTAGATCTTTAATTCTTAAATCTAGATCGCTTAATTTTTAATTAAGTTTTGGGCTGATATGGGTTCGGATTCGGTGTTTGAAAACAGTTTTCAATTTTATAAAATATTTTTATAATTAGTCATCTAATGATTAAGACTCTAATTTTAGATCTAATATACATTATTTCAGATCTAAAATAAAATTTTAAAATTTTTTTCATTATTTATCATCATGGAAAAGACCACGCAGCACCCCTACATGCTATAGGAGATCCCATCGAATGGATAAATAAGATAGTGAAATCTTGATTTCTCCTATGATCGAACGACTATGAGGATCTATCCAATCAGATTACTATACTACTTAGATTCAAAATTAATTATTTAGATCTAATCTAAATAATTAAAATTAGATTATATACAAAAAATTCATGTCATAAGAAACCTTGCTCTGATATCATCTGAAGAAAAAATGGATAGTTTAAAGCATGTATTTTTAAAATTTTACAGTAAAATAATAAAAAATTAAATATTTTAATATTCTATATATACCTTAGATCAGATCTAAACTACTATTAACGATCTATAATATAAAAAATTTATATATAAAATATGATAAAATATAGAAAATTGCATCGATCACATCGATGCCTTGAATCTGATCTAACTTTTAGATTATATCGGTAGAGTTCAGAACTCATCACCTTTTCATGAGTTGATGATCTCTGCTGCTAGTAAGTATGGTATAAAACTCTCACTGATATCGAGCAGCCATACAGATCGTTCGGTCTCTGCAGATCATCCACTCAAAGCTCTGATCGGATCTTCCTTCATGGGAGTGCTAGCTCGCGTCAAAAGCTCTGGATGGCTAATCCAAACTCCTTTCTTCGGATCTCCCGAACTCCTTCAAATCAAAAGATGAAGCTTTACAAAGAGGTGGTAGTGTAGAAGATTGGACAAGATTCACTCTTATATTTTTTTTCTCACAAAACTTAGAGATGAAATCCTAGAACCCACAGCTCACGCTCGAGAGGAAGAACACTTCCTCTGTTTTTCACGCACGGAAGCCCAACCCACTCTCAACTGTTTACATCTCCTCTCTCAAGTTTCTCACACTAAAAATCACTCCTAATCTCTCACAAAACTGATCCCTTTTCAAGGTTGGCATCCCATGGAAGATAATAATAAGAATAAGGTAGTTTCGGTTCAAATTCAAGTATTGGTTGATCCTTATCACTAATTCAAATCAAATTTGAATTAAATTTTGAATCAAACTTTATCCTTATCTTATAAACTCAAAGATGGGTTGACCAACATCAGAATAGTATAAAAAA
This sequence comes from Elaeis guineensis, assembly GCF_000442705.2. Lineage (NCBI taxonomy): Eukaryota > Viridiplantae > Streptophyta > Magnoliopsida > Arecales > Arecaceae > Elaeis > Elaeis guineensis. The sequence continues at coordinate 12,850,522 of NC_026005.2, read as the reverse complement.
TCTCATACAAAAATATTTTATGTATGAAGAAATATGGTGGCGTGAAGAGGAGAGTCCAACTCAATTTGGACTCTAGGTTTTCATTCAAATTCAAACCAATTTGAACTTAAATTTAAACCAACCAATTTTTAATTTAAAAAGACTCAGATGAAGATGTGGAAAAGGCTTCTGAGCATAAAAAAAAAAATCATATAAAATATTTCTCATGTGAAGAATAAGAGGGTGTAGATAAAGGAGGTGCAAGGGATTCGAATTCAAATTATTTTTCTCATCCAATTAGATTCTTAATCCAACCAAATTAGGTTAAACCCAATTGGATCATTAAACCTAATCTAATTAGATAGCAAATAGATTTGATCAAATCCTAATCAAATAAAAAATTAATCAAGCTTAAGTCCTGATCATATCAGGAATCGAACATCCTTAGCGATTAGGTCATCTCATAACCTAATCGGATCAAACCAAATTAAATCCAATTCAATTAGATTCGATCCAAACCTCAATATCCAATCAAATTGAATTAATTAACAATCTAATTATTAATAAATCCTCTCATAATTCATCAACAATTAGTGAATTAATTTATTGCAACTTTTGCATAGGATTAATCATTAATCGAATTGACTGTTTTATCCTAGAATAATTCTTAATCGTTGATCAACTATATGATCACTCAGAAATTTTTTTTGAGTGTGACCCCATAGGCTCGAACTTAAGTCAGTAGTATGAAAATAATCTTTCTATATTAATCAAAGTGATCATCTAGCAATAATATCCGACGTCCGGATAGGTCGAAAGATTGCAAAGCATTATTCAAGAACCTATTGGCATATGGTTATCGTATAATTCATCCCTTTGATCCAAATACTCAAGGTGACCTAGGATTTAACTGCCAACCCTGATATGGTCATCCACATTATATTTTAATTTTTAAAATCTATCACATAGATTACTCCGACTAAGATTTTACTGAATTAAAACACATTGATACATTAACTCCTACTTATTCGGAGGGGTCAATTCTATCTTGACTCACACACCAACTTTGCAAGTACTTGACTATACCCAAAAATTTTTCATCATTGAATTAGAAATTCAAGTAGTTCGGCATCAAAGCATAATGAGTTGCTTGTAAGTCACCATGGTGATCTCAGGTTGGAGGGACACTTATATCCATATCCTTCGCGAGCTACTCTCGACAGCAGAGTGCTCAGCAATTGGTCATGTTTAGTGAGATGTACTCCTACATCTCACTTGCATGCCATGACGGTGTCTCCACACTTTTTGGTTAAGAGGATAACCAATGTACATGGCATACAACGACCTATACTTGATATAGCTATCGTCTTAATGATAGTATATCATTTGGTCATAAATTTAAGGTTTAAGGACTAAACGATATATCCTCTTATATCGAATCAAATAGTCCTAAAGACTTCATTACATAACAAGAGTTCAAAATGAGATGTACACAGTCATGAAAAAATTAAATAATATTTATTAATTCAATAATTCATATATAATTATAATGATAAGCACAACCGTCAATAGACTGACGATTGACTTTGAGATATAATTTCCAACAATATCGCTACATACTGAAAATGAGGAAGAAAGAGAATGCTTTAATCATGAGACTAATAACTCCATTAGTAGAAGAAGTCTTTAACTTTTAGATTGATACTTTAAAATTAGTATTAAGGAACACGTAGCATTTTGTGAAGCATGCCCGTTATGATCTTTTATAATGCCCACCCCATATAATTTTTGTTCGATAGGATGGTTGTAGGGGCGGGTGGGCCTTGTCTCGGAGCACTTGCTCATTTTGGACATTAGGAGGCTTTCAGAGGGTTTGCGCCTTCATAGACATCCAGCACATCTTTTGAGAGGTAAATGGTACTGTGACTGGGTTGCTAGCTTCATTGCGGAGCATTTAGGAGGTATTTGGATAGTTGTCGTCTCATTGCCCTACTTGTTTCAATTTTTTTTTCTTTGATCTTGTTAGTTATATTCATATTTGTATTGCACGAATAGTCCATCCTATTAAAATTAAAAAAAAAAACTCTCTACAACCTATCACATGTAGATAAATGACTAAAACTAGATAAACTCATGCACTTGATACCAATCTTCACCTTTCTTTTATATTTACTATTGTTGCAGTCAAGGGCTCATGGCTCGGCATGTGAGGGATTGCCCGCTTTGGCTCATGATTATCTTTGAATTTCAGTGGGCATTGGTCATTTAGAATCTCACAATTTTGTCTTTTAAAAGACGCCTTACGTGGGAAGGATGGTCTCTTCATATATAAGTTAGATTCTCCTTTGACTCCAATCAACGTGGGACTAATGATGCCCTTTCTTCTACACCACAACATAGCCTACCCAATCAAGGAAGAATCTATGTACTCCCATAGAATGTATTTGTGTACTCCTACAGAATGATGTTTAGGCGAAAAGAGCCCCACAGTCTATGAAGGGTGAGGTCCTCCTTCTAGCGTCAATGTTGCAGTCAAGGACTCATGACTCGACATATGAGGTATTATTCACTTTGGCTCATGACCATCTTTAGACTTCAGTGGACCTTAGACTTCAGTGGGCCTTGGTCATTTAGAGCCTCACAGTTTTGCCCTTTAAAAGGTTCTCATGTGAGAAGGATGGTCCCTTCCTATATAAGCTAGATTTTCTCTTGACTTTAATCAATGTGGGATTAATGATGTCCTTCCTTCTACACTACAACATAGGATCCCAGTCAAGAAAGAATTTGTGTACTCCATAGACTGTGTCTGTATACTCCCACATATTGACGTTGGAAGAAGGGCATCACCCTCAATGGACTTGGGGCTCCTTCTGCCTAAACACCACCGCGTGGGAGTATACAGATATGATCTGTAGAGTACACAGATTTTCTATTGACTAAGAGAGCTATATTATGGTGTAGAAGGAAGGGCATCATTAGTCCCATATTGGTTGGAGACAAGAAAAAATCTAGCTTATATAGGAAGGAACCATCCTTCCCATGTGAGGTACTTTTTAAGAGGTAAAACTGTGAGGCTCTAAATGATCAAGGCCCACTAAAGCCTAAGGCCCACTGAAGCCTAAAGATGGTTATGAGCTAAAACAGACAATACCTCATGTGCCGAGCTATGAGCCTTTAACTGCAATATGGCACCAATCCGACAATCCGACAAACCAACAACCCAGATTGATGACCCCATGGCCGATTTACGACACATGGTGCTAATCCGACAGCTTTGTCAGGTGGCGGTTAGGCATACCCCATTTAGGTGCTGCCATGACAATCTGATCCATGGCTGAGTTGAGCATCGACATTTGGCGCACCTCCATTGGATATTTTCAAAAATACCTTTTCAGGCAATCATGGCAAAAAGATATGGCGAATTATTTTCCTAAATATCAAATCATTTCATTTTTTGACTAAATAATTAATGTTGATACTCTCGAGGCTTAATGCATCTATTCCAGGTGACGACAATACTAGTCTGAAAACTTTGAAATAAAATATGGAGATAAGATCTCCTAATTGATAGAAAATCGAGTCAAAAGATAAATATGAAGATAAGATCTCTTGATCGATAAAAATTAGATTAAAAAGCAAATACGGAGATTAGATCTCCTGATCGGTGGAAAATTAGACCAAAAGGCAAGTGCGGAGATAAGATCTCCTGATCGGTAAAAAATTGAGCAAAAAATAAGTGTAGAGATAAGATCTCCTGATCAATAAAAATCAGATCAAAAAGCAAATATGGAGATAAGATCTTCTGATCGGTAAAAAATCGAGCTAAAAGATAAATATAGAGATAAGATCTTCTGATCGTTAAAAAATCGAGCATAAAGGTAAATATAAAGATAAGATCTCCTGATCGATAAAAATCAGAACAAAAAGCAAATACGGATATAAGATCTCCTGATCGATGAAAATTAGGCCAAAAAACAAGTGTGGAGATAAGATCTCCTGATCGATAAAAATAGAATCAAAAAGCAAATATGGAGAAAAGATCTCCTAATCGATAAAAATTAGATCAAAAAGTAAATATGGAGATAAGATCATCCGATCGATGAAAATTGAGCCAAAAAGTAAGTGTGAAAATAAGATCTCTTGATCGATAAAAATCGGATCAAAAAATAAATACGGAGATAAGATCTCTTGATCGATAAAAATCGAGCCAAAAGATAAATACGGAGATAAAATTTTTTGACCAATAAAAAATTGGATCAAAAGACAAGTATTGAGATAAGATCTCCTGATCGGTAAAAATTGAACCAAAAAGCAAATATGGAGATAAGATCTCCTGATCGGTGAAAAATCGAGCCAAAAGATAAATATGGAGATAAGATCTTCTTATCGATAAAAAATCAAGTTCAAAGATAAATATGGGATAAGATCTTCTGATCGATAAAAATCAGACTAAAAAGTAAATACGGAGATAAGATCTCATGACTGGTGAAAATTACATCAAAAAGCAAGTGTGGAGATAAAATCTTCTGAACGATAAAAATCAGACCAAAAAATAAATATGGAGATAAGATCTCCGGATCGGTAAAAATCAGATTAAAAGATAAATATGAAGATAAGATGTCCTGATCGATGAAAAATCGGATCAAAAGATAAATATAGAGATAAGATCTCTTGGTTGGTGAAAAATCAGACCAAAAGATAAGTGTGGAGATAAGATCTCCTGATCGATAAAAAATCGAGCAAAAATACAAATATGGAGATAAGATCTCCTGACTTATGAAAAATCAGACCAAAAGATAAGTGCGGGGATAAGATCTTCTGATCGATAAAAAATTAAGCAAAATGACAAAAATAGAGATAAGATCTTCTGACGGTGGAAAATCAAAGCAAAAGGCAAGTACAGAGATAAGATCTCCTGATCGGTATAAAATTCAGCAAAAAGATAAATACGGAGATAAGATCTCTTGACTAGTGAAAATCAGATTAAAAGACAAGTACAGCGATAAGATCTCCTGATCGGTAAGAACCGAATCAAATGGTAAATATGGAAGATCTCCTGACTGATAAAAATTGGATAAAAAAAGTGAGTACGAAGACAAAATCTCCTGATCGGTGAAAATCGAGCCAAAATAGCTAGTATGGAGATAAGATCTTCTGATCGGTAAAATCCGATCTCAATGGCAAACATCTCCCAAACTAGTGAAAACCCAATCTACAGAGTAAATATGAAGATACTTCTACTTTCTAATCCAATCGAAAGATTATTACCTCGGATATAGAAAGTGGAGGGTAAAGTGTTGGTGCACTAAACCAGTCTCAAGACACGTGACATCATCATATGAGATCAAAGAGGTATCAATCTCAAAGCACCAAATTCCAATAAATCAACTTATCGATAAGCAGATTCAGATTGGTATTTTACCGATCTGAATAAGAGACACCCTGATATTTTATGTCTAGGATGACAAGTCACAGCTGATAAAAGAATATTCAGGTTGGGTATTTACCGATCTAAATCGCGATGCCTCTTATATCCGAGATGATTATTATGACTAGTCTCTATTTTATCCTGGTCATCTACCGAAGTGAATATTATATTGACGGACTTGATCGTTCTGTGAACATATACGGTGGTTTCTGCAACCAAGCCACAGCTGGCCATGATCTCATATACGGTTGGTAGGTACAGTCAGATATGATCTCATGTTCAGCTTATATGCACAGCTGTACATCAGCTCACTTACAGATGGCTTTCTAACCGTCTAATAAACTCCTCTAACAGCCTAACAAATTTTAGAACGGCCTCCTCAATCCTTCTGTAAATAGAGGGCCAAGGATCCTCCATCGGTAAGTTCTGTTCTCTGAAAACTAGAGGAGATTCTGTCGGTAGGAAACTAGGCCAGAATCTTGGCATCTACCCAGTGCTCTTCCAGTTCCATTCGATCTCTCTTGCTTTCCCATTCTTTTCCACCCCTGTTCTCAAGGCTTGAATAGACTTAAGCATCAGAGAGTCAAGAATCGGAGGATTCCCATCCAATTTCTTGACTGATTTTATAGATTGGAGAAATTTCCATCGGATCGCAAGGATCATTCTAGGCCAGTCTCATTCGATTCGATCCGCTTACTCCAGATTTTGAGTCGTGCAGCAACAATCATTATAATAAAATATTTTGATCTAGATAAAAATTTTTTTATTTCTTTATTTTTCATGGGCAATACATCCAATGATTTTTCATGGATATATTTATTTTTGTCTAGTCCTTTTTCTACGTGAAGTAATGAAAGGAGACAGGAACAAACTGCCTTGAAAATCGAAAATCTAATTCATCAACTTAAAAGATATGGTAGTGTTTGGTAGCCCTAAAAGTATTCATGAAATAAGAATATAAATTTTTTTAAAATAATTATTTTTCTGATTAATATTTGGTTGGAAATATGTGGACGTATTGAGAATAAGATAGTAATTATTTCTCATTAAGCATCTAGAATAAGCTATTCTATGGTACAACATAGAATAGCTTATTCAAAGTAGATGGAAATAAGATGTAATTAATGCATAATTAATATTTATTGATCAAAATAATTAAATTTATAAGATTCATCAAAAATATATTTAATATTTAAAAAATAAATAAAAAAAATTATTCTATTGAAAATAACGGCAATCAAACGCTACCATGAAATTTAACAAAATTTGACGAACCACGTTCCCCTGTGCTTCCCCTCCTACGCATCCCATGAGGCCATCCACCGAGATGGGTTGTGGGATGCATCTCATATACCTGGTTCGTCGAGTTACCACCCGTCACCGGTTTAGTCTGGGTTTTTCATCCCATCCGGCCCACCATTTTGATCCGGTCCACTATGGATCCGTTTCCGGACCGGACAAATCCAATGTATCGCAGACCGCGAACTATTTTTTATCTTACGAACTTCCAGGATACCTTTTTCCGCGTATGAACTCCCGGACCCATTCGACCCATCACCCATGGTTTTACTCAGGCCGGTACATCAGCCAAGCGGTCGACGTTTCCGATATATCTTAGAACCATGAGATATTTCGGAGAAAGGACCGCTGCTAGATTATCGATCACATCTCTCCCGATCCCTACCCCACCTCCCAACTCTCTCTCTTTAAATACTCGCCTTCCCGATCCTTGTGTGATCCCCTCAGTCTCTTCCCCTTTTCTCCGCCATTCTTCCCCTTTTCCCCCTCGATTTTGAGGGTTTTTGTTTCTTTCCATTTTTTTTTTCTTTTTTCATATCTTTGTAAACCGTGACCCTCGCTCCTTCGATTCGATTGAATTCGAGCGGTCGCCATATCCGGTAAGAACCCTAGGGCGAGGAAAAATGCAGCAGCCCAGGCTCAAGCAGCAGCAGGCCCTGATGCAGCAAGCTCTCCTCCAGCAGCAGCAGCAGCAGTCCCTCTATCACCATCCAGGCCTCCTGGCTGCCCCTCAGGTTCCCCCAAATCGAAGCCCCTTAGGTCACTTTTAGATCGTTCTCTTCGATTTCGAGTTCTCTGTTAAAGATGACGTATTTGTTTGATTTCCTGCGGTAGTGTTCTCGGATTAGAGTTTTTCGCCACCCGGTGCCCTTTTTCTATGGTTGTTTTGATGCATAAGGGGTTTTTGGTCCTGCGATTAGGGTTTTGGTGGCGGCTTTGATAGGGCTACGAAATTAGGGTTTTTGTTTCAGGAATCTGCTGATTTCCGTTTGTTGCTTTATTCTACTGGTGATTTTTCCCAGTGATTTCTACTTTGATGGTTAGGGTTTTGACTACGAGTTTTGGTTTGATTTGGAAATTAGGGTTTTTACTACCAGTTTGTTTCTTTGATTTGTGGCTTTGCTTTTCATTTGGGGTATATTCTTGTTGTTTCTTTAAGAAAATATGAACTTTGACTTGTGGGACAGCTTGATTTTGGGTTTCGGGTTTTGTGTGATTGCCGTGTTGCTTTTTGATTGTATTTCTTTTCGTTAAGCGAATTATTCGGGGGCACATTTGGGTTTGGAGTCCGAATGAGATTCTTCTTCTTTTTAGATGATCGGTGCCAGAAGTTTGTCTGTAATTCCTTGCGTGATTTTGGTCTGTGAAAATCATATTTTAGATGAATACATTTTCTTTAGATGATCAATGTTCGTATAAATCAGTTGAATACTGCAGCTATCTGTTGTAAAGCGAAAAGCTTTTCTTGAAATTCTAGGTTAGTTTTCCCCAACAAATATCCAATCTATTGAACATGTGGAGGCAGAATTAGCATCGAGTTTAGAATGACCGAGGACTATACTCCTGTATGGTTCTAATTTTGGCCCTTTGTTACATTTTCATCAACTGGCCACTTATTTAATTGCAGTCTGTTAGCATCCAGGCCTGCCTTTTGCGATCATTTCCTCTTTTGCTTGGGCTTCTGTTTGTAATGTTTTCGTAGGTTATGCTATGGCATAGGAAGGTTGCTACAAATAGTTGTTTTACCATTTTTGCATCCACTTATGTAGGAAAATTGAGTGTATGAGAGTGAGAATAGGTATTTTACTTTGGAGTTTTCATATTTTCTTTTGACATGACATGCCATTTGGTTTTTTTTCTGCTATCTCGTAGGGTTGGTATTTTTTTTTTTAAATTTTCACTTGAGTCCTTTTTGTTTCCGTTTTTTACTTGGGGGCGTTGTTGTTCTTTTCTTGTTCTTTTACACTTTTATTTTTGCAGATAGAGCCAATCCTAAGTGGAAATCTGCCTCCTGGATTTGATCCAAGTACATGCCGCAGTGTGTGAGTGTTGTTGGGGCATTCCTTTTATTCTTTTTCATTTTTTTTTAATTTAATGCGCACTATACCAGGTGTCCTTATATACCTCTATTTTTTGGTTAATGCTTTTTTTTTAAATAATTAGCTTAACATTTGATCATGAAACCCCTGCCATATTTGGGGTTAAGTTTTGGTCCATGTTTTTCCCCTCATCCCAAAATGATGGAACTGCTTTTTCGAGTTGTACTTATCTTTGCTAGGTTAGATTGCTTGAAGCCAATGTTCATGTTCAGTTTGCAATATGAGCTCTTTTAAAGTTATGTCATGTTTTCAACAGTTTTTAAGCAACATGCTTTTCAGACTTTCCTCCCTGATGCATTTGCTGTGGTGCTAATTTGGTTCCTGCACTTTGTTTTCTGAGAGAACTTTAGGTATGTTGGCAATGTTCATGTTCAAGTTACGGAAGCACTTCTCCAAGAGGTGTTCCAAAGTACGGGTCCAGTTGAAGGATGCAAGCTCATTAGGAAAGAAAAGGTTTTTTTTTTTCCTCCCCTGTCAAGATGCACTTCTAGTTCAATCCCCTGTTTTCTAATTCAGTTGCATTACTTAATATATTATTTAGTTCATCTGTCTAGGCGTTCATATGTGCACTGAAGGTAGGAAAAAATGCAAGTTATTTGTTAACAACTTTTCCAGTTTGCTGCCTTATAGCATGTCAAAAAGGCTCCCTACTATGTCAAAAAGGCTCATATACACTTTCTCAGCCAAAAAAGGAATTAGTTCGTTTTGTTTTATGCTCTTCATGTCAACCTAATTAGTATCATGCAATTGTCATTCAAGCAGATAATTAGAAATTTGATTGGCATGTACACTTTTTCCTGCAACCTCTTATTGGGTGTTCTTGGATTAGTATAGCCTATCAATTATCAGACCTTCATTGGTTTTAAGAAATAATTAGAGAGTCTTTTGAGTGATACTTGCAAACAGCACAGCAAAAACATATTTGACATTATCTATTAGACTTTGCACGGCCATCTTTTCATTTTTAAATCTTCTTGTCTGATAAGTGGATTGTTTGCAGGGCTGTCAAACAAATTGAGCTACTTGAGTTTGGCTTGAGCGCAGCTCAAGAAAAGCTCGGACCAAGTTTGATTCAAGGCTCAACAAATCAAGCTTGAACATGGATAAAACAAGCTCAAAATTGATTTCAAGCCGTTGTAGAAATTTAGCCAGCTCAATAACTCGACAAGGCTTGAATAGATTCATACTTACGTTATATTGTTATAGATGATGGACCATCAGTTTACGGCTTTAATTGTTTTTATTTTATTTATTCTTTGAAGCAACTAATTATTAATTCAGTCTTGGACGAAGCATGATATCGAACTCAAATCAAGTCATATTTCAAGCTTGAACCAAGCTTGAACTGGTTTCAGCTCACTTTAGGATTATCGAGCTGCTTAATTGGGCTTATATTCCACTTGCTTTGACATTAATCTTGGACTGAGCTCAAAGTAATGACAAACAAATCAAGCTTGATTTCAAAATTCAAGCTTGAAATTAATTACAGACCAAGCTTGATCAGACCCGAGCTTGATCAAGCTCGGGGTCTGATCAGGCTCGGGTTGATCATGCCCCTCATTGTTTCTGCAAATTCCCGCCTCTTTTTTATATTGGGTCAGTTATTTCTCTGCTTGATGGAATATGAAAAATTGTAGTGCAGATGTGGTTGCATCAGTAAGTAATTGCTTCTCATTTAGAAGACCATGAATTTAAAGATGAATACTTAGATTCTTGTATCCAATTTTTTGGGGGATTTTTTTGGTTAAGCAGATAGACATTTTTTACTCTAATTCGTAGCCCAAACAGCCCATGCTTTCCCACTTCAGCAGTAAATGGTATATCACACAGATGTGCTTATTGTGTATCCTAGCCCATTCTTTAACTTTTAAGATACATTGGGTAATACATGATGCCAATCATAATATCATTTTTTTTCCCTATATCAAACAATTTGCTTACATGATGAAACTTGTCGGCATATTTTATATGTCTTCCAAATACTTTTGTCTTCTGCTTTGACCAAACCCTATGTTTCTTCATTTTGCTCATCTGTTTTGCCGTGACTCTATCTATGTCAAACTTCTTGTCATACAATGGTTGTTGAAGTTTCCTTCCACTTTTGCAGTCATCCTTTGGTTTTGTTGACTACTATGACCGTAGATCTGCTGCACTTGCAATTGTGACACTCAATGGGAGGCAGCTGTAAGTAACATATATTATCGTCTTGTTGGCTGTGACTTGTTTTGCAAATTTTTCTTCATTTTGGTACTGTGTACTTTCAGGTTTGGGCAACCTATTAAAGTTAATTGGGCATATGCCAGTGGGCAAAGAGAGGACACATCAGGTTTTATGAATTTTTTTTCTTGATTTTTCCTTCACACCTTTTAATCTTAAGTGCATCTAAGCATCTTGTTCTTAATGATTGATCATGTCTTCCTTTTTTAAACCAATCTGCAGGACATTACAACATCTTTGTTGGTGACCTCAGCCCTGAAGTCACGGATTCAACCTTATTTGCATGCTTCTCTGTATATCCCAGCTGCTCGTAAGATTCATATGGCCTTTACATTTGTTTTACATAATTGCATGCATGTTCACTTAATATATGCTTCATAAATGATCAGTTAAGTACATTTTATGTGTTAGCGCTTATGAATGATTATGTAGAACCTTTTTGGCTGTCCTTGAATATTGATAATAATTTGCATGTTACCATTTGTGAGATCACTCAAGCTATTATTTTATTGTAGAGATGCTAGGGTTATGTGGGACCAAAAGACAGGGCGCTCAAGAGGGTATGGTTTTGTTTCTTTCCGAAATCAACAGGTGAATTGATGAAGCTATGATCCCCCCCCCTCTTTTTTTTTTTTTTTGTGTGTGTGTCTGTGTTCTGGATGTGCTTTTACTAAATCCTCTTCATTGTTCTGTTGACAGGATGCACAAAGTGCCATAAATGATTTAACTGGTAAGTCGCATTTCTATAGTTAGAGTACCAGTGATTATCTTTTTTTCTCCACTTTCTTGTGTGTGCATGCTAATTTGGGCCTATATCTCAATAATTGACTTACATGTTGAAATTGCCATTGAAGCATGTAGGATATTTCTTGTCAGACTCATGAATTTATATGTTTAAATCCACTTGGAACAAATGTGCCAAGATTGTGCGGTTCTATGAGAAGAGGGTCTTTCTATTTGCTTCTCTTTTTAATGAATGTGAAAAATGTGACTTGCAGTCTTGAAGATTTTGGTTTGTATGCCTATAACTTGCAGGTAAGTGGCTTGGCAGTCGGCAGATTCGTTGCAACTGGGCTACAAAGGGTGCCAATACTAGTGAGGACAAACAAAACTCAGATTCTAAGAGTGTGGTGGAGCTAACAAATGGATCAGGAGGTGAGTGTGATTGAGAAATGCAGTCACTGTGAATTGCTGCTTTAACAGCGCTGCAACATGGTGCTTTTATGATGCTATATATATATATATATATATATATATATATATATATATGTACATGTATGTATGTACATGTACATGATACATATACATACATGCATGTATGTATATGTATCATGTACATGTACATACATACATGTACATATACGTACATATGTACACACACACACATATACACACACACACACACGCACACGCACACATACGTACATTATACATATACATATGTATGTATGTTGAGATCATGGGGTTACTATTACCAAATTACCTGTTTCACTGCAATTCAGTAATTATTTTTTTATTTATTTATTTTTCAGAAACAGCTAATTTGATCTTTTTCTTATAATTTTCCGTTTTCAACAATAGCACCATTACCGGACTTGTTATATTAAAAGCCAATTTATGTAATCACCTGATAGAATTTTAAACACATCGGAAATTAATATTTGTTCAGTTTCAATTTTTAAAGTGGCATAACTGCACGAGAACTCAGAATTCCATTTACTTTTTTTTTAATAAAATTTGTCAATGGATAGTTGTGATTCCTAAGTTTACAATTCTCTCTTTTTTTTCATTTAATTCGTTTTAGTTTAGGATTTCCTTGCATTTGCTTAAAACTAATGTTTTTGGCAAAATATTTAACTTGAATTGTGCAGCGGTTGACATTATACCTGACAGACTTGTTAATGCCGTAAAGATGGTGTCCAACCATCAGAATCAATCTATTTTTAAAATATGCCCGAAAACAATGGTTGCTATCTGAAACTTCCGGATGCTATTAGGTCAAAGCTGAAACTTTGATTTTTTTTTCCCAGATGGGTGCAAGCACGAAATATTGTGATTGTTTTTGACTTTTTGGCCACTTTTGATTGGGTACTAAGAATATAGACGGTAGGCATATACATAATATAATATACATACATATTTGTGTATACATATTGGAGTTTTAAAATAAGATTAGAGGAGAAACATGAGAAGCAATTGGTTGAAAAGACCAGGTCTAGAAACTGGCAGAAGCTAATGTAGCAAGACACATGGTTATGATCAAGTATATGTACAAATTCTCAATTATAAACAAACCTAGGTCTAAAAATGGTTGATGTGAAATTTTGTTGATAATCTAACGATATGTAAAGAAGCCATGACCATTGACCATAGCTTGGTTTCTTAGTTTCTTGGTGGAACCTTTACTGGCTGCTTGATTACCTTCCTCTTCAGGGTAGGGTTGGTTTTGGTCTCAATTCATGCCCTAGATATGGTTTGTTATCACTTCCCATGAAAGTTGAAATGCACATTAGTTTTGGAGTCTTTTTTTTTTTTTTAAAAAATGAATATATCTCACTCACTTTCCCTCAACTTAGCAGATAATGACATAAACGTGAGATAAGGTTGCATCAAAAGCAAATTCACTCTTATATGTCAAGCTAGTTTAAGCCCGCAATTATTTTGTAAAAAAGATCTTATCTGCTTGCTTTGATCTTCATATGCTGTATTTGTGCCATTTTTTATTTGTTTTACTGATTTCCTAAGGGTTTATTCAATATTGAATAATTCTGTGGTGTTAAAATAAGTTCAATTTGGGCTTGGTTGACTTTAAGGGTCCGTTTTTTTGTGGATAAAAAATTTACTTGGGAATCTATATTTTTTAAAGTATTTTCTAGGCAACATTTAGATAGAAAAATAATTTATCCATGTTCTTTTATGTATAGAAAAGTGGCTTTAAAATATGTTATCCATGTTCTTTTGCATTACTACTTTCTTGAATAAGTTGCTAAAGCTTATCCATATTTTTCATAATACCCTTTATGCTTTTTAGGTTTGGAGAAAGTGGGTAATTGAGTTATTGAGCATTGAATGATGGAGGCATTGGAAATGATGATAGGGCATTTTAGGAATAAAATTAAATACCTACTTTACTAGCTAATGGGAAAATAATTTAGCCACCTTTAGGTGAGTAAGATTTTTCCTTTAGGGTCCGTTCTTTTGCAAGTAAAAGATTTGCCTGCGAACCTATACTTTCCTGGGTAAATATTTCTTAGACAATATTTAGATAGAAAAATAATTTACCTATGTTCTTTTACACATAGGAAAGTGGCTTCGAAATTTGTTACCCATGTTCTTTTACATTATCACTTTTTTGGATAAGTTGGTAAAATTTATCCATATTTTCCATGATATTCCTTATGCTTTTTAGATTCGACTAAGTTATTAAGCATTGAACGATGGAGACATTGGAAATGAGGATGGATATTTTAGGTACAGCATTAAATGCCTACTTTACTAATTGATGGGAAAATGATTTAGCTACCCCCTGGGTGGGTAAAATTTTTTCCCATTTTATGGGTAAATGTTGCTTCTGGTAAAGTAACTTACCCATCTTGAAAAGTGGGAGAACATGGGTAAGTTGGTCAATGGAAAAATTGACCAACTTTCCCATGGTATTTACCTACAAAAGAACGACCTCTCATTTCATAGGTAAATGCCACCCATGGAAACAACTTATCTATCTTAAAAAGCGGGAGAATATTGGGTAAGTTGGTCGATCGGAATTTACAACTTTTCCATAGTATTTACCCACACAAGAATGGGCCCTAAGAGAATTTTTTAAAAGAAACCTCTATTTCTATTCCTCAGGGTTCTTGGTTGACTGATAATCTTAAAATCTTCTTCTCATTTGTAGGTATCTTTATCTTTATTGTATCTTTGCTAGTTTAGTATGAATATATTTTTACCTACCTGATTTTTCTTGTGCAGAAGATGGTCAAGAGAATGCAAATGATGATGGCCCAGAGAATAACCCACAATATACAACTGTCTATGTGGGCAACATTGCTCATGAGGCAAGCTCTCTCTCTCTCTCTCTCTCTCTCTCTCTCTCTCTCTCTCCCCCTCCCCCCTCTAAATGCATGGATGCATACCACTTACCTATCTTGCCTCCCAGCAAAGTCATTTTTATCCATTATACATTGTCTAGTTACACTCAACTTCTCAGTGTATGAATATTAAATGTGTGATGCTTTCTGGATTCAATTGTCAAACATGCTTAGCTTCCCAAGATCCTTGCTGTTTTGCATTTTGTAATTTTTGGTGAAGTTAATTTTATATTGATTTTTCAACATCGAATAAATGGCAGGTTGCACAAGTTGATCTTCACCGCCTCTTCCATGCCCTTAATGCTGGAGTGATTGAAGAGGTTCGTATACAACGGGATAAAGGTTTTGGTTTTGTGAGATACAGTAACCATGCAGAAGCTGCCCTGGCTATTCAGATGGGGAATGGTCAAATTCTTTCTGGAAAGCCAATCAAGGTATATTTTGATTATTTTCAATAATGGTCTTTTGATAGCAAAGAGTATAGTTTTGTCGTGTAGTTTGAATGGGTTGGTATAATTTCGGGGAAGGTTTTGTGAGTTATGGGAAAATATTCTTTGCTCAGTGAGATAGAGGCCAATCACTGGAAGGCTTGCCAGCCAGTTGAATGTGCTGAGTAGGATTGGTGGGGATCTTGTGAAGTTAAGAAAGAGGGGCTAAGATGTATGGCTTAGTTAATTAGTGGGTGATTCGGACCTTAGTTTAATTTGCAATTTTGCTGTTTTGAATGAATACAGTTTGACCAAGTTGAGATCTTGTGGATGTGGATTAGGATTATACTGATTTGGAAAGGCTAAGGGGAAAATGACTTAGTTACTTGATTTGTGGGTTTGTAATTTGTCATAATTCTCCTCTGCTCATTTGAGTAAATATGCTCGTCATTGGAAAATTCTCCTTCCAGTTTGGTGCATTTTAGTTCCAGAATAGTGACTGATGAATTTCACCAAGAATGTCCTGGGAGGGTTTCAACCTTTTTTTTTTTTTTTTTTTTTTTTGTGCGATGCATGGGGTTTTGGGTGTTAATTTGGGGCCAAGGTGCTAACCTTAAGCCTTGTCGGTCGTTTAAAAAAAAACATGCTTTGCAGCCATATCTGAGGACATTTTGAAGGATGGGAAGGCATTTTTTGTTCCAGAACTAGTACATATCTGATTCATGAGAGTAGATATATATTGAAGGTAAACTTGCAGAAATAATCTGGGGGGGGGGGGGGGGGGGGGGCGGACTCTGTGTGAGATAACAATAAACAGTGAGTGGAGAAAACATGTATGGTATCCTATATTATTGAGAAAAGCTGAGGAAAGAGAGAAACATCTGCTAATTAATGGGTACACATTGCTAATGGTTTGTTTGGCACTGGTTTTCAATTCATCACCCTCTTACTTGAGCAGGTAGCTGCATGGTAGGATGGTTGAGGTGGGACAGGATCACATGAGGTTTGTCGGGAGGTCTCAAGTCACTCACATGCTAACTGGTTGGGCCTGGTTTTCAAACTTCCAGCTCAATTCCCCACCCACCCAATTCGGTGTTTAGTGCTTTAGTCTAATCAGTTTTAAGGACCAGGCAGGTTGAGCTTGGTCAGAAAGGTTCATTCAAATTGTATATTCTTGCACGTTTGTTTTCACAAGAAGAATATGTGATGTTGATTGCGAAAATTGGTGAAATCCATATCATAATATTATCATTTGGTGCTTTAAATATATCTGGTATGCTAGATGTTTATTAGGAAAACCTGTGTTCCTCCTGCATTAGGGGCACTTAGGCCCTGTTTGAACCCTGGTTAGGGGATGGTTATGTGGTGGTTGTCCACTTAATTAGCCAAAGTAGTGGAAAAAATGATGTTAATTTTATTTGGTCGGGACTCCAAAAAGTGGTTTAACTGGGTTAGGTTTTACTTCATAGGAAAATAGATTTAACTACCGCAGATCTCTCCTCTCTGTGCTTTTTTCACCTTTCAACTCTTGAAGGCTAACCAAATAGCAACTAATTGAAAGCCTCTGTTATTTGATTAGGGGGTGGCTAGCAATGGGTTGAGGTATCTACGATTCAGCTAGCTATTTGGGAACCAAACAAGGCCTTAATTTCCAATGATGAAATGTTGTGACTGGCAACTAGATTAAATTGATCTGCAATTAGTTTTCGTTGGATCATAACTTTTTAACTGATTCTAGTGTGTATGAATATAAGTAAATAGGAGTCATTGTCTTTTGACTGCTAAATGTTACTCAGTTGTTTTACCTTTATTTTTGCAGTGTTCGTGGGGCAGTAAGCCCACGCCACCTGGGACAGCCTCAAATCCGCTGCCCCCTCCTGCTGCTGCCTTCCCTGGACTCTCAGCAACTGACCTGTTGGCCTATGAGCGTTCTCTGGCATTGAGTAAGATGGGTTCTAGTCAGGCACTGATGCATGCCCAGAGTCAGCATGCCCTGAAGCAAGCTGCAATGGGAATGGGTGCTGGAGCTAGTCAGGCTATCTATGATGGCGGGTTCCAGAACGTTAGTGCGGCACAACAACTCATGTATTACTAGTTATTCAGTTGACACCAACCCAAACTAGGCTTTATGTACTCCTGGGTTTCTTGGAAGTTTTCTTCTGCTGCTTTCTTCGCGATCTTTTCTTCTGTACCTTAAAATCTTCTACTATACTTTTATTTGGTTGTGCTTGTCCCCTCGCATGCTTTTATGATTGTATGGATATTTTTTAAGGTCGCATATGGAGTGTTTGTAGGGATGATAAAAAGTAATCGGGGAACTCTTGTTCTATTATTTTTCTTGCATATTCAGTTTTTATTTCTTTAGCCCTGAGGTTTTACTCGGCATCATGGTTCGCTGTTGCCATATTATTTTATGGGCAAAGGTCTATGTTAAGCCATATCTTCTATTCCTTTCTGAATTCACTTTGCTTAGGTGGTGTCAAGTACAAGAGTAATATTGTGGTATGTAAGTATGGAGTAAACATTTGCAGTATTTAATTTAATTCCTATGGCTTAAGAATTTGTATTTGGCAATGCTAATGTGCTTTGGTTGTGGCTGTCTGATTTTCCTAATTTTTTGAGGCTTGTTTCTGCGTGAAGGGGAAGAATTACATTAGGGCTGCAGGCTGGAAAACCTGGTTTTCTTAAAGGTTTATGGGCGGATAAATTTCTGTGATCATAAGTGGTGTTTCCGTTTTGGGAGGGGTGTTAATTTAGTTTTAGAGGGAAGAGCTAATCGATGAACTTGTCGTTTGGGCTGTTGTTAACGTCCGCTATTTTGAGTTTGGGCCTAGGATTCTGTCTAATTGCTTTTGCAATTTCAGCACGGCTCGGACTTGAGCATGATTATTTTCGCTGGAAAGTACTTTGTGACAGCATTGCGCATCCCTCCACCCACGATAGAAAATATAAAAATTTTTATCACAGCAATTGCAAAGGGATATATTCGGGAAATTAGCTTCTTAAATGACCATTTTAATTCATAACAATCTAACGTTCATTTTAATTATTTAGATTTGATTTTATGGATCATCATCCACCAAGTATTCCTTTCCAGGATCATGTGTAACGTTATTTCAATTTTTTTTCATATCCTTTTTCACAACCTTCGTTACATTAATTCAGATTTTTATTCTCTTTTTACTATAATTTTCAATATAAAATAAGGTACGTCTTCATGAAGGAGCTTTATTTGATTTTTATTGTGCATGTCTACAATATTTTAATTATTTTTCATTATTCTATTTTTTTATTTTTGCAACTCCTGTATCTCCTCTAATATATCTATATCTTAATTACTTTCATAATTTTATCGCATATCCATCTTAACATTCGTAGTTCTATAGCATTCAATTTTTTTTTTTTTTTTTTCATATAGTTTCTTTATTATCTAGACTTTGAGAAAACAACATTGCAGGCTCCACATCATCCTATAAAATTTTTCTCAAGTCCTCGAGATAAGAGCATGTGATACAGGCGCATCCACCGAATAATGAATATTCACCGGTTAGCTGGCTAGGGGCGGAATATCAATGATTAAATACATTGAAGTGGTGTTAGCTATCCAGGATAGTCTTTGGTTCTTCAGAATTAAGTTGTTTCTTTGCTGAAAAAGTACAGTTTATTGGAGAAATTCAAGGAGGAGAGAGCACGAGAAAATTTCCTCTTCCGGTTAATCCAAAAAAATGACAATGGAAAGGAATCGAATCCTGTAAATAGCTAGGCTCTAGGCTTTTACCAAAGCCCTCGGAAACGGGGTACAATAAGAAGCGGATTACCGAAACCAATCCTCCTCCCATCCCCATCCAACCGGTGCCGTTTCCTGCTCTCCTTCCCCGCCGCCCCGCTATATTGAGACATATCCTTTTCCCCTTGAGATAAAAAAAAAAAAGCTCTAGTGAGCCATGTCAGCCAACACATTGCAGCAACAAGCATCCTTGAAACAGTCCAGCCATTTCCTTGAGAGATAGCCACGTACGATAATTTAAGAGAGAGCCTCCATAAGGTTAAATTGCCCAAGGACAAAAGTTTCATGTTAAAAAATTGACAACTTTGTTGGTTAAGCTTTCTCATTTGTATTTTACTGATTTGGAATTCAATAAATGCTATCAACTATTGCCAGTCAATATGGTGTTTGACGATGAATTAAAAGCCAAGAAGTTGAACGCTGGGAAACTAATCGACAAATTACTCGTCTTTTCTCAGTTACATCTTTTCCTTCCAATACGTACGTTTCCGAGAAATATTTTTTTTTTTTGGAAACCTTTTTGAGATTCACTTTTTATTTTTCTTTTGTCCTCTTGTCCTAAGGTGTTCAAATCAATAGGAAAGGATCCGATTCATTTTTAGTTTGCCTGGATCTTTTGCTCAATCTGGTTTGAAGAGTTAGCATATGAATGGAAATACTCCATCTAGCTCTCCATCAGATCATTTCCTCCTCTAAATGCCATTGAAGTCCTCTTAATTTCCCCTTCTAATTTATGTGATGCAGTTTTTCATCAAAAAAAAAAAAAAAACTTATGTGATGCAGTTATATTCATTCATGAAGACTCCAAACAGCATGGAGAGAAGTATTAACATGATAGTTAGAAGGTCCACTTGCTCAATTATGAAACAAGATGATTTGTGGCAAATGATCTTCCCAAATCTTTTACGAAGAAAATTTCAAAAGGTATATTATTATTTTCTTCAACCCCAAACACAGATTACACGTCAAAGCTCATGTTGCCAAAATTTTGCTCTGCCGATCCTATTACACCTCCTTTTTATGCTAACATCGCCTTGCACGAACCACGTACGTACGGCCGCCAATTCTTATGCTCTCCTATGCCTATCTCTCAATCATCAACCTCTCTCAACACTCCATGATGGATTCAAGTGCTAGGCTGCCACGATGCCTGTAAAGAAGAGCTGTCCACTGGAGTATGGTGAGCTCGAGACATGATCAGATGGCTTCGAAACTTCTGATCCACATTTCTCCTGGTACTCGTCGCTTACGATTTGCCGGTACCGGCACTCCATGCTACAAAACGCCTTCTCCCCTCTGTTGCAATCACAAAACCAATTAAATCCCAATCAGCATATGTACCAAGTACAATTTTAACAACATAAGTCTCAACTGTCTTGCGATTCGCAAGAGAAATATAAGACTTGGTCTAAAGTTTGGTCTTGTACTCCCAAAAAAACTGGGGAGAAGAAGACGGCCAAAGATTAAATCTTACAGCTTGTGACCATCATAAGTTTTAAATATATTTAAAAGTTTTACATAATAATCTTCTAATATTACTTTACTAATTTTGAAAATTTTTAGAGAAGAGAAAAAGGTACAGAAACACATATCATACGATGGACAAAAACTTTAAAATAATTACCTGTACATGTATATATCTTTGCCGTGGAGCCTCTTCCGGCACAAGTAGCAATAGCTCAGGAAGTCAGCCAGCTGGAACGCCGGCGCTTCTTCGGGAACCCTCTTCGTCGACCCCCAAAAGTGACCCAGCTCCCTCCATCTCAAATCCTCACCGCCTTTACCCCCACCACAACAACACCCACTTGTCGTAGTTGCGCAGCTTCCGCCGCATCTCAATTCGGACACATCTACACACCATCTACTTCTCCCGGCGGTCCCCGGAGAATTGATCACTATCGGCGCCGTCGCGTGGAAACTCGGCGCACCCACGACGAGCTTCTTCGAACCCTCCCCGCCGGCCTTCTCGAGGGCCGCCACGATGCCCAGCCCAATGCCATCCGATTCCCGATTCTTCCACCCCTTCGGCGACAGCGGGTTGCGCTCCAGCGGGCTTGGGGACACGTCGGCGGGCCAAAATGGCCGGTCGCAGGCGTGTATCGGGTCCGGTAGCTTCCGGATGGTCGGCCGGGATCTCTGGGCCATCCGGGCCGGAGGGAGTCCAATAATTGGCGAAGGGAAAGAGACGAAAGTGGTATTGAGGGAAGAGTGGAGAATTGGGTTCTCTTGGATCTTTTTAAAGGCTTCAAGGTCTCCATTTCAATTAATATTGTTCCTTCTTTTAGTTGTTTTATATTTTTTTAATGTTATTGGGCGATGATTGGGTGCTGAAACCCATGATCAGAAAAGGTGGGCGATAACCTTGTGAGTCTTCTGCGCAGAAATATCTGTGCCAGAGATTGTAACCCATCAATCTTTGCCGTCCAAATGATGGGATGGACGGTTGAATTGAGGCAATGAGGTGGGTGATACAAATGTTAAGGCTGTGGAAGGATCACATGGTAATCGACTTGGAATCTAAATCATAGTCTGGGAGGACGTCAGAGCTGTCCATCTCCGACGATATAGATGGGTGACCGGAAAGGGTTTGCAGATGCCGGTTTCGTGGGGACGGACGGACACGCGTCGGGAGGATGTGACTTGCTGGGGCTGTGACCGGAAACGAAACCACGAGTCCAGGGGCTGGAAAACGATGGGTTGGAATCCTGGTGGCCGGACGGAGCGGGATGACCAAAATGCCCTCCTGGATTATCTTGGGATATCCTGCAAATATATTAACGACTCACAAATACATTTCAAAGTTATGATGCCGTAGATAATTCAATTCTGAAAAATTAGAATGTAATTTGTGCCCAAAAAAAAAAATATGATATAAAAATTTTATTAAATATATAATAATTAAAAAATAAATTATTAGTCAAATGTTATATATATATCTTAAAAATTGTATGTAAATTCAAACTTTAATATTTTTGATTTGAACAACTGCATAAATTTAAATAACTATTGGTTATCATAGATTGGTCACGTCGAGAGAGGGAGAGCGAGAGATGTAGTCGAAAAATAATAAGGTGCGGAGATTGGCTAGTATGCACCAGAAATTTTTATAGTCAGAGATCTCAATTGATACCTTCCTAGCATATTTGTAAAGTAATGTTAGTAGATCGGTCTCGAGGATGATTGTCATTTGGAAGGTTTATATAGCCGATCACATTTGGCTAGTTATAAATATCTGGATTTTTGAGAGGGGTTCAGTCATTTAGATTCAATATTTTAGAGAGCTTTTGATAGCTTGAGATATTTGGGACTCTTTGTCTTCTCTTGAAGTGATTCGGACTATATCTTTCACTTAGAAGTTCGACCTCCGAGCTTCCATAAGGATAATTTTGATGGTAGTATGACTGACAGCGATAGTAGAGATGGAGCAAGGTTTGTAATTAGACGTTCAAACTTGAGATTCATAGCAGCAGGTGGGAGTCCAATTTTTGATACCTCGATCTTTAGAGCGGAGCTGAGGGTTAAATGGCAGGCATTAGCTATGCCCGCAGGAGTAGACTTTATCCTTTTTGAGGGAGACCCTATTGCGGTCATTACATGAATCTGGAAGCAGAGCAGGGGGATAAGCATACACCTTCTACTATAAGATATTTGGTTTTTAGCGAGGAAGGAGATCGTGTTTTCTGCAAGGCATGTCTATTAGAAAGTAAATGATGGACTAGGTTGTTTTTTTTATTATAGAACACTCCAACAAGTTGCCGTGGATTGATGTCAATGCTACTACAAGATTTTTCGAAGATATTTTGCTTTTCGATTTTTTTGAATATATTTATATTATATTAATATAAATTATAAAATAAAAAAATAGAGAGAAAAAAATATTTCAGCATAATAAATTAACTATTTATGGTTTTTAAATTAAAATTTTTAAAAATTTTGATGTCTAAACGTTAAATCTTGAATGTATTTACATGCTTTTGATCAAAGTTAGAAAGAACAGATCAACAGAATTGCTATCATTTATCAATCTTCCACGGCCACTCAATGAACCGCGCTGCACTAAAAAAGGGAAGGGCGGCCTCGTCTTTTTATTGGGATGGTCCTTCCCCTTCGATTATGACGTCCTCAGGACCCGGAACTCCACTAGCCACCAAAAGGTCCCCCCCACCCTCCATCAGTTCGCGGGGCCCACGTACGTCTCACGTGTAACTTTACACGTCGAAGACCCTCATTTGCTAGGACTCCTCGATCCACGTGACGACTGTGGCCCTACCAGTGGCCACTCCACTAAACGACGCCCACTTCCACGCCATTGACAGGCCCGCGAAGTTGACACAGCCTTTTGTCCTGGGCCCAGACCACCCGTCTGTGTAAGTCCACCACACCGCTGAAATAAAACTCTCATGCTGTGGTTGCTTTCAGTGTCTACCCGCGATCCGTTAACGCCGTTATCTCAGAATACCATTATATGATGCGAACCATCGATCACAGCAAATCGATGGTGTTTCTCAACAAAATCACCGTTCATAGGATATGATATCATTATTTAATAAATATTTATCCTTTAATATAGAAGTAAGACAATACTTTCCTTTTTTTTTTTTTTTTTGGTTATATGTAACCCTGAGGGAGTCTGACAAAGTCAAAGCTAATAGTAGCTATTAGAAAAGGGTTAGATTTGGATTCAACTCTCATGTATAACATAAGAGAGAATTTCCTTCTTTTCAATAAAAAAAAAAGTTAAAAAAACGTTACAGTGGCAAATATAACGTTATGACATTCATAAATCAAGAAAAGCATTCTATGGACCTCTTTTTAAAAAATCTCCAAAGTCTCTGTCCTTGGAATGGACATGTGGGCCCAATTTTTTTCTTAGATGGTGGTAACCCTTGCTCTTTCCGTCAAATCATCGTGCCTTCCATAGTTTTGTGGGCAAGACAAACCATGGCCTGTTAAGGCCCCATACGGGGAGGGTGGGACCCGATGTTCCTGATCAATCAATGGAGGGAGCAGAGACTTAGATGGGTTGTGGTGACAGATGTGGCCCATGGTTTCTAATAGGACCCACATGGGGTTACTTTTCCTCATGATATAACTTTGTATGTTTCTGTAATCTAAATTCTATTTTAGTTGGGAATAATATCTCCCACCACCTTTAAAAAGTATTCCTCTTTATAATTGATGTGAAATTGGATTTGAATTATCATCTCAACCCACACCAGATTCCTCTTTTTTTTTTATTTCTTAAAAAAAAAAAAAAAAAAGGGGACAAACTGATGCATCTACCTCCTCCGTGCGTGACCATAGGATTCCAACCCCACATCAAATTCTTTTGGTCAGAATGTTTGAGTTGAATATGAATATTATGGCCTCATATTTTGAGTTTAAGAGTATTTAGATAAATATAGATTATTTTTTATTAGAAGAGGTTAGACTCTAGAATGGAAATAGAAATATATAGTGGAAGGAGTCTCATTCTCATTCTGATTTCAAGAAAAAATGAGAATATTTCAATTTTGCAAAATTTAATTTTTATCCTCTTCTAGCATTTAAAGCCTATTCCAATTTTGATCATGAACCAAATGCATTAGGAGATGATGATTCTGATTCTTATTCCAATCCATTTCAGTTATGACCCTCGTCGCGAGCTAAACGTACCCGTAATACTACCAATCCTATATCCAAAATTATTGGGTCCGAATCTATATCCGAATCCGACCCATTAATGGATCTTTAGAGCTGAGTCAGCTTGTGATCTACCTGACCCAGTTCCAATCCATAAAAACAATATATTAACTTAGTGCTGCTTCAAAAAGAGGATAGGTTTGATAGATTCAGTGAAGGGTCACTTTCAGAAAGGGCTGTCTTGCCTTTTATATTACGTATCATATTCGCTTGCTTTGGGATAGTTGGTGTTCAATAGTGTAATATGAGAATGATAACGTTGATGTTATAACAATTTAATTATAAGTGAAGTTGCTTACCGGGAATAAATCTTTGATGAAATCTCTAATGAAGGTGACGCTTCTCTTTATTTATTCCCGAGTTTTTCTAAAGTGGCGACTAGTGGAAGCATTTATATTTCGTTTATTCATTTATTTATTGCTAAGATGAGTTCATGCTCCACTGGCTTGTTGATGAGAAGGCTGTTCACCATAGACAACTCATGGCTTGCCCCTCACCCTGTGAACAAAGACTGCTAAAGGCTAAAGCACCTGGAGCTAAGGAAGCTGCTCCAATAGTTTAGGAGGGCTTTTAAAACAAAGGACTAAATACTGATGGCGAGGAACACCACAAAACATAAACAAACACAAGATCAGATCAAGTGGATCAAATAAATATACGAGATAAGTGCATGAGATTTCAGATGCACGATACGCTTAAGATTATCCATCCGTCCCAACTTGCATTATTTGGTAGGCTCAACTTTTTATAAGCAACGCACAAGACCTTAGCTAATTTTATCAAATTTACTCATATAATGATCTCACCAGAACGCAACAATATTCAAGTATGCATATTCTAATTTATATATTGTATATATCTTTCTTGGGGTAAGTCCTTTTTATATTTACCTTTTTGAGTCATATCTTAACATTTTTCACATACTTAGGCTTCTCTTGTTCCTTTCATTTCAATCTATTGTGCTATGAAGCCATACTGCTTGATGTGTAATCATCTTCAACACTGGCATTGTCATCCTTGTGCTTCATTTTTCCAGTGGAAGGGTGCCATAGGAGTTTGCTGTTTGCTCTCCTTTGATTACTATTAATAAGGTTCATCTTCATCCTATTTTGCCCATCTGCTGGGACTTAAGATCCACTATTTATAGGAATAGTCTACTTGATCAAGACCAGCCATCTAACCAGATTTCATCTTCTGTGTGCCACAAAATTAGCGCCAACCAGCTGTTCGCTGGATTGTTTCTGTGCAACCTGCTGGTTGCTATTGCAAAGTGCTAAACCAATCAGCTGTTTATTGGTTACCTTCTTGCGAGTAGCAGCCTGCTGATCTATCTCTACGAAACCATCTGCTTGCTGTCACAACCGCATCTACCAGCTGTTTGTTGATTTTCTCTTTGCAATCAAGTGCCAACTACTGCATAGGAGCTTGTTGGTTTGTCTTAGATAGCTGGAAACTCAACCACCTTGCTGGCTTAGTGGCTTCTGCTATAGTTGGCAGACTTCAGAAGCCGGTCATCTTTTGATCAGCCTATGCCGGCGCCTACTGGGTGTTCGACGATTTGCCCCTTCAGCACATCTCGGCCATGTCGATGTGATTTCTCGGTAGCATCGGTACGTCACACTGATTGTCTTGGATTTGCCACAGCCACCAACTGCTTGGCAAGAGATCTTATTTGCCTTGCAAAGATCACCTCACCACGGTCAAATTCAGCACTCTTGGGGATTGTTAATGCTGCTTGGCTTGGTTGAGTGCTTTTCTGTCAGTATTTCTATTAGAGCCAACATTTCTATGTTTATATGGATGCGATAGTGAATTAACCACCAGACTTAAAGCTATACTTTAATCTAAGTGCAGCTTTAGGTGTGAAAAGTCAAAATAATCACAAACAACTCAGTGCGCGAAGGAGATAAAGCTAAACTCTCTCATAAGCAGGGTGAAGAAGGAAAAATCAAGGCAGTATTCGAGAATGCTCCTCGCAGGAATATCTGGAAAAATCTCATGATCTCAAATATTTGAGCTTTTAAATTTCAAATTACTGCAAAAAACCAGTTCAGCTAACTCTGCTTTTAACTCAATAGCAAAAAGCTATGTCCCCTTGAAATTCCAAGAAAAAGGAGGTGTTTGGATGTTATGAGAGCTCTATTTTGGAAGATATATGATGCATTTGTATCCTGGAGAACAAAGTACATACCAAACTCAAGCTTAAACTAGAACAGTAAAGTATGGTATCACTTTCATCAATCCCTCCACCTGTGACCGCAATTTGGGTTGCAGCAGACAAAGAACAGTGCCATGCCTTCCTCCCCCTTAGAAGGTGCCTGCAAATTCTCCAATTGTTTAAAAAGCAGCCATATGACAATAAGAGTATCAGCAGTGAATGCGAAACAAGTGGAATCAGTGAGCACTTCTTGCAACTAAATGCATGTAAAAGAACATATTTCATTTATCAATGAAATGTTCTTGTGTGTTTCAACCATTTGGCTCGAAACAATGCATATAAAAAAGTGGGACTATGTACTTAAATCCATGTTGTATGCCTGACAGGGATGTAGGTCCATTGCTTATGCTGTGATGAGCTTTCCCACTAAAACATGAAATTCAGATGGTAGGTTTAGGTTCTTGGTAGAAAATAGAATCTTTAAAATACATAACCCGCAAAATGTTCATAAGTCTGAAAGCAGATATTGATCCCAATGGAACTTAAAAATATCTCAATTGTCTAGTTCTTGATCCAATTCAATGGCAGAGTGGCTATTGATGTCCTCATTCTGGAGGATATACGTACACCTATGTTTTGAGTTGTTGTGTTGCATTCCTATTTTTTATATGCCTCATAACGTGTGGTTTGTCTTGTTCACTACAACTGTTAATTTATTAACACTCGTTTCTTTAAATATGCAATTATAATTTCATTTATCTGCTTGTGCTCTAACAATGCCAATGAGATGCTGATTTTTGTTTATGTCTTCTAATAGATATATTCTAATAGATATACTGGAAGGTAGAATCTAACTTTATTAAAGAACATGTGGAAATGATAACTCATATACCTCTCATAGGTAGGTAGGTGTTTAGCTGTCTATATATTCCTACTCGTACTTGTAGAGGTATATGAGGATTTGTGCAATCTGATAGACATAATTGCTTTTTCATGATCAGCTGTTCAGTGTTAATTTCACTATTAATACTTAAAACAATGTAATGGTTGCAACACCGCCTTATTGATGCATTTTAAACTATTCAATTGTTTTCATTTATAAGCTGCAGATAATTGAAGCGAGAAAAACATCATATTGGTTATTTAACGAACATGAAAAAGTCATTTTTCAGTTACAGAAGCCAACTGAGCTTCTGCTAAACAGAACATTACCCTCATTTAAAGGATTTCCACCAAGTGGCAAGTGTTATGGTTTATCATCGTTGAGAGGCCTTTCAAAATGAATATTCACATAGTTAACGTTGCTCTACAATGTCTAAATAGCCAAGAAACCAAAACTCAAGTATGTTGGAGGTTGCTTCCCTATGCATCAAATGGACATGAAACGATGCTTTAGCAATATAACTAGTGAGCTAAAAACAAATCCTACCCGAACTATAATAGTGTTAGATGCTTCTGAATTATAAACCAAATCAACGTATGGTGCATACTATTAGCATTGTCCATTTTGTATCCACTTCATACAAAGGTAAGAAATATCTAACATACATAATTGTTAGTTTCTAGTCAATTTAGATATCATAGATCATGAACAATATCGTAGATTAAAACTTTGAGATGGCTCCATTGATTTAGTGTTGATAAGATATGCAGATGCAGATATGCATGTGATTCTTTTCTTTCTTATTGTTGTTGTTGGTGTTATTATCTTTTAAGCTAGATTCATATGTAAGTTTGACCAGCAAAATGCTCACACTGCTTGCAGTTTAAAAAATTGAGAAGATCAGAGCAATAACATTGACTTTGCACTACTAGTATTTGCAGTAGTTGGATTCTTCTCACCATTAAACAAAACAGGAGTCTATAGAAGTTGATAAAACAATTGATAAAGAATAAGCAAAACCAACAGTGACCTACAAAGAGTATGATTGGAGAAAATGTCAAAAACATATATCAAGGCCACGGTTAGTTCTATACATCAAATATTTGAAGCATCCATGAGAAGCAAGTTGTAAAGACAAAAGTTCCCTTGAAGCACATCATCTTGACAAACTCCTGTTTAAATAAGTGAAAGTGCAGGTACTGGCTTTGTGTTCTAGCTTGTTTAAATACCCTAAGCAAGATAATATTATACAAGAAAATAGATGTAGTGGCTATTTCAAAACTAAATAACATGAATTTCAAAGAAAACTTATCAAATTCACGAAAGTTTTAGTTTAAAAACATGTGCCATTGGACATTGCAAAACTTCAGCAACAAAATCTGGAAGCCACACTGAAATAGCTCATCTTCATTGGTCCTAGTAAGCAACTAACCTACCAAAAAAAAGGAAAAAAGAAGAAAAGAAGGAGAAGAAATATTTTTGTTATCATAAGACCATTTTGCAAGGTTTGCTATGCTGGTTTGTACAGGCATACTGTACCATACCGGTATGCAATCTTGTACTATACCGAGACTCAATATGCCTGCCGTCTCATACCGTTGTGTATCAACACTATAATAGAACGGTACCGGCATGGGGTCTGCTATCAAGATGGTGAATCTTGCTAGTTTTGTCTCTAAGTTGCAATTCTTATTTTGGGCTTAAAACAAACATATGGTTAAAAGAACAATATGAGGTCCATTGTTGGGCAAATCATGCCCAATTAGATAAGCAGCATGAACAAGACAGATTCTTTTGTGAGTGGTAATAGAAGCAGCATAATTCCACCATCCACATGGTGTGCATTCCAGCAGGAATTGTTAGACAAATGACCTTTTTTCCATAAGTGACACAGAAAAATAAGTAGAGCAAGTTAAGCTGATCTGACCTGGAAGAAGACAGCTTCTGGATTATTACACTTGTAGCATTTAACACACTTGGTGTGAGGGAGAGAGGGATCAGCTGTTGGATCCTGTGGGTCTTGCGAGCATTTGCTGGCGGAGTGATGTATCTCCATCCTATAGACACAGCTACTATCAGCCACCTCCTGCATTCAGATAGAAATTTACTCAAAAAATTGCAGGAAAAAATACAAATAGTTAGAAAAGTATAATATTCAATAAGCAAAAATAGACAAAGCACTTTGCACAAATGTTTCTTACTATTGGAAAATTGAGTGAGGAGGAACTGGTTGAGATAGTTTGATAGTTGATAGTGTCAGCCAGAGATGTCTCAAATTCAAGCTCTATGATCAAAGATGTGGAAGGGATAGGAAAGAATACTTGGTTGGGAGTAGTGAGAAGGGTTCTGAAAAAACAGGTATTATTGGAGACCTTGGCCTCTGACTGAAACCAATGCCAAAGAATATCCGGTAAGACAACCCAATATGGAAGGAAATAAGCTGCTTATTGGTGTTGATAAAATATTGAGATCGTCATTCATTACATAAATGCAATCTAATTTCGAAAGGCAGGCAATGATAGCACATATTGAGATGCATAGAGAACCTATTAACTTTTTACATTTACCGCTTAGCATGAAGTGGAAAGAAAGAAATATGTATTCTAGAAAGTGGTAGAAAACTGACGTAATTGAGAAAAATTTGCATTAATAAAGCTTGCTGAATGGATCTTCTCTAAAAATATTTTAGAGATGGGCAAAAAAAAAAAAAAAAAAAAAAAAAGAGACCGCATAAGTTTTAAACCTCCAAGTTAAGGATTCTTAGTAACAGTAGGTAATTATAGCAATGAATGAACATTTGGAAGCATCTAGAGCAGGTGGGAGGCTAGTTCTCATAATAGGTTCAGCACCTAACGTTGGAGACTATGGAAACATTTCTTTTCTCTCTTCTCTTCTCTAAAACATTTCTGTTTACTGCAAGATTATATCAAGGATGATCAAAATGTATTCTCCATTTGCCATATATTCAGCCTAGCAGAGTTGGACTTTGAAATACATTCGTGACAATCACAAGCGGATCTTAGATCTTAAGAAACCAGACCACAATAAGCATGCCAACTGGTTGAGTTGGTAAAGTCACGAGGTCTTGAATGCCAGTGACCTTGGTTTTGATCCTGCCCTCACTCTGATTTTGGCCAGGCTTCCCCTTGTACTTGTTCTTAAAAAAAAATGTAAAGTGATTTTTATCCAGATCTCCAAAGCCAAGTGCCATTTATATATCTGATTTTGAATTGCAAGCTCTTATTCGAACGTCTTTATTCCTGTCATGAAGCAAGTGTAGTCTCAATACTTGGTAAGTAATGTTGATATGCCAAGCATCATTTGCAGTCACATGATCAAGAACTATATGAAGAGTTTCCAGTGAAGGGTTCCATGTCGAGTCTAGGTTTGTATGAATTTCTTCACAGAACACATAGTTACTTGCAGAGTAAATGTTTTCAAATAAAAGAGATAGTACATCCTTGGTAATACTAAGCCAAAGAATGAAAAGAGATATTTTATACCTTGCAGTGGATAGCCAATTGCAACTTGTATGATTGGATAGGCAAGATTATGCTAAAAAATAGCACTGAAATTGTGCTCAGAGACATGGATTTCCCTCGAAACAGACTTGGTATTTACTCAACTCAATGAAAGTTTCAGACTTCAAGGATTAGATACGGGCCCCAAATCTATAGCACCCTATTGGGACCTTGTATGGCTATCCCACAATCAGACACCAACATAATGATAGAATGTCTATTTTAGATGACTAAAAGGATTTTCTTATACCTAGAAAACAACAACTATTAAAGCTGCAACATTCAGATTCCCTGGGAGTGCGACAAAAAAAATGCCTTAGCAACTCTTGACTTTAGGATTCCCTAAACCTATGATCAGAAGCTTTTCTCAAAGTAGGACCAAAACATTATGAGAATAGTCTTCACATGTTTTCTACAATGAAGGTCCTTAATCTTTCCCTAACCTAGGAACCTATACTTCAGCCAGTTAATCAAACAATTAAAACACTTGCGCTCTGACTTAAAACTCCTAGGACTTTCTTTAAATAAATAAAAAGAAATATAAGGATTCCTGCATAAATGAAAAGATCTTGGACAAGGGTTCCTAAAGGTCCGTAACTTCTAGACTTCCATGTGGAGGCCTTTTTTCTAAAAACATTTTGCGTTCACTTTACATTTCTATACTCTGCCCAGCTTAACTAGACACAACAAAATATGGTTCAAATGTCAGGTCAGAATAACATAAACTAACCAGAAATTAAACTGATTTAAACATTTTCAGTCAGTGATCCCTAATCCTCGAAGCCAAGTTTGGGTTGACTGTGGTCCTCAGTTTAGACATGGAGGAACTCCTACTAATCTGATAAGGTACAGAATGCTTAGGAACATAAAGATTGGAAAATAACTCTAAATATTTATTGAGGATTAGCATCCACTACATACACAAAGGTTAAGTATGGAACTATTGAAATCACCTAAGCTTCACATCCAAGCCACATATCTGATAACTTACCATATTTTGTAAAAAAGATTCCAATTAATTGAAACTAAGATCCACTGCCCAGGAAATCAAAAGAAACAAGAGAGTTGGAAGCAGAAAAAAAATTATAGCCAGCCTATACATATGAAATTGAAGAACATTGAAATTAATAAAAATAATTCTAATCCCATAAAAAAAAATAATAATCCTAATTAATGTTTATGGTGGATAAACAAATAAAATCGATAGCACTATTGTCAATGAAAAAACCAGAGTTTTGATAAGCTGCTCGGCCTGTTATTACATACTGTCCTAGCCCAAAATTAAGAACTTGATTGCATGCTTAAAGTATCCTGGGACTAAAGGCAGACCAAATAGCATCATCTGAGACATTGCCATGCGTATCCACTGCCCATAAGCCAGAGAGCATGATCCGAGATCAATTAGCTTCCAGGATTTTCTGGACTTTGAAAAAGTGAGAGGGAGCACAACTTTAAGTCTCATAATTAAGCAGGTTAAGATATTATCTGGCATATGGTTTGCATTAGGGAGCCGGATAACCCAAAAGAATCAGGTGAGGCATGGACCTGTGCTTGAAGGAACAACTTAATGGGAGTAAATTAAGGACCAACAATGTGGAAGAGAGAAATTGGAAAAGAGCATCAGATGCAACATATAGACATGATGAAGTTCTCCACGGTCTAAGTCAGTAAGCTATTAGTTCAAGCGAATAAGAGTACAACGGTCACTAATTCTGATGTCTGGCTAGAGTGCTAATGGCTACTGTTTAAGAGTATGAGTCATCCAAGACCATGGTCGCTCTCATGAACAAGCTGATCAGCTTCAAGAATGTTGTATTAAAGAAAGCATTAGAAATGTAAAATCCGCATTTTTCGAAGTCTGTAAGCATCAATGGAGAGGGTGCCCTGCCAATAGAGATTATACATAAAACATTGAGAATTACTTAATAACGTCAAGCAAGAGGATGAATGGAGAAGGCACATATATTGACATAGCAAGATCAAGCACAAGTTTTCTCCCCATCGACAATAATGAAGATTTGAATGAATTTAAAGGCCTACCTCTCATCCTTTTCCTGCAATGAAAGAGCTTAAAAGAAACTCGGAAATGTAGAACCAGTAAAGAGATAGGTAAAAAAATTCACCAGGTTGACACTTACCATACCAAAAAAACTAACGAACAAAGATGCCAAAAGGGTCAAGATAGTGAATCCCCTCAAAAAAGAAGAAGAAGAAGAAAAGGTTTCTTGTAAATGAAAACACCAAGCACACTCCAACGGCAGAAATGTATAGGAATCCCCTCAACAACAACTCATATTACATGAAAGCGTGCATTAACGAGAGCTCTCCAAGGACTTAATTGTTATATATTTATATATACTGGAGGAGGGCTACCATCATAATTATAATAAAAGACGAAAGCCCGTTCTCACATTATTCCGAAGGATTCTGATACTAATGATAGGATAGGAAAGAATAAAGGCAAAAAAAAAAAAAAAAGTCGGATAAGATGTTAGAGGGATTAGACCTGATGGTCGCAGTTGCGGCAGGCGTAGAGGAGGGTCCGCCGCTCCCTGTCCTCCTTGGGGTACAGCGTGTTGTTGCTGCATTCCATCAAGAAAACAAAGAGAAGAAAAAAAGGGAAACCCTCATTCATCTATCACCGTCTTCGTTACAAAATCATACAGAATAAAAAGAGGGAATAAATCAGGTGTTTCGGAGAGATGAATGATGTACCATTGGCAGCAGAACTTCAGGGTGCTCATGGCCGCTCTCTCTCTCTTTCTACAATCTCTGGAGCAACGAAAGACGCGTAGCGTTGGCGATAGATGGGTTTAAATGCATGCCGTCAATCGTCACATTTTTTAGTCACGTGAGACAAGTGGTGGTATTGCTGAATTGATGATTTTTATTTATTTATTTATTTATTTATTTTTAAAGTAACACGATGTTTAAGTTGTTGTATTTAGCTGGGAGATGGATCAAGCTTTTAGTTGATGATGGATGGTAGAGAATTTTTCTTAGCCAACATTGAAATAATCAAGATATTAATCAATATAGAAAGACCTGGATAACTACCATTTTAAAACATCTATTTTAAAGCATTGGTTTAACAATTAATTATTAGAAGTGCATTTGATATAACAACGATCTCAATCAATATATTTCTATCGAAAATTTGTAATACCCAGCTTATATTGGTCTATGAAATAAAAATCAATACTTTATTTTAAATGTATAGCATTAATTTTTTTAGATGCCCTAATAGCTATTTTCCATATCTCCTCTTCTGATCATCCTCATTATAGATTCACTTCCCTGGATTCTTTTGTTGGCAGCAAAAAATAGGCTCATCCATGGGATTACCCACCCAAGAACTGCATTAGATGTCTTACGTTTATAATAGGCTGATGATATAATGATTTTAAGCAACGACAACCCGAGACATATTCAACATCTTAAGTTTATTCTATATTCCTTTGAAATCATTTCAGGACTGAAGATTAATTTTGACAAAAGTGCATGGTTTGGAATTAATATACTTGAAATTAGAAGCAAGCAATTGGTGGCAATATTGGGATGTCCTCTCTCCTCCATGCCAACCAAATACTTGAGGTTTCCTCTAAATAGCAGTGATGTAAGATCGATGGATTGGAGCTTCTTAGTGGAGAAAGTGGATAAGTTGTTATCTGCTTGGAAGGGTAAGCTTCTATCTCTTGGAGGATGCCTAATGCTAGTTAATATAGTCCTAAGTGCCCTACCTACTTATTGGATGTCAATCTTTCTCCTCCCATCTAATGTGGTAGACTAAATACATAAGAGAAAAAGATATTTCCTATAGAGAGGCGAGCAACATTGCTCGGGAGGTCATTGTCTCATAAGATAGAAACAAGTTTGCAGGCTAAAAAAATTTGGAGGATTGAGGATTCTGAACCTTCGACTTTTTAGCAAATGCATGCTGCTCAAGCAACTGTGGAGATACCATACATAATACCAAATGAAGTGGTGGATATTGATTTCTAATATACACTACAAGAACAAGACAGTACCTTTAAGGGCACCATCTGGACTCAGGCTGGCATCAATTGCATTGCTGCTGCTAACTTTTGGTGCGTTTGGAAAGAAAGAAATAATAGGATCCTCAGATTTGAAGCTAACTCTCCTATTAAAACAATAAAAATTGTCTGCTCGGTTTCGTGAGAATGGCTAAGTCAGACAAAATTCAGCAACAATACTCAACTAATTAACCTGCTTGAAAATCTGGGATAAAGCATATAGCAGGATCTCTGACAAAAATGAACTTCATTCATGCTCATTCTGAATATCTAAATACCTGAAAACCTGTATCCACATACTCTGAAAATCTATAAACAGCAGCTCCGTTCCCCTGTAAATACTCTGTTTACAGGAAAACCTGTTTTCCACTGTACATCTATAGGAATGGATCCAAGCTCTCTGAGCATGATCCATTACCATCCCTCTGTAAATACTCTACCACATAAAGCATCATAAACCATCAATAAAATCAAGGGTGGTATATCCTCCCACTTCATAAAAAAACCAGCTATTTTCCATTTTTGGGAGAAGGAAAAACTCAAAAAACAATTACTTTGATTTGGGAGAGTAATGTTGTTGACTAACCAAGTTAATTTCAAAAACTCAAGTTAATGGAGAAAGGGTCAACGATGTATTTTAAGCTTAACACACTCTAACATATGGCTTGCATCATGCACTTGAAAGAATAACTAAGTCAAAGATAAATAATAATTAGGATCACAGATAATGCGGACGTATAACCTCAGACAAGCTTATACATTTATATTATGTTAACCGAATCAATTCCAAAAATTTAATCTGACAGGAAAAAAAGTCAATTATGTGCATCACACTTAACAAATGCTAAGGCTTAGAGGTATTAGTTTGTCATACAAAGTGTTTCTCTGGCTACACGTTACAAGGAGATTTTTGTGACTCACAAGAATTGGTGCGATCAATGATTGTGATTGAGCCATGATGTCATGCATATTCGATGAACCTGCCATATGTGACCCATTAACCAACAAACTCTTTGTTTTTCTCTCTCTTCAGGGCTCGTTTGGTTGACGAAAAGTGGGGAGAGGGAAGAGGCACTTTCTGGGAAGTAGAGAGGTGGTTTCTTGTTTGATTAAAATTTTAAGAGGAGAAAGAGTGAAAAAAGTTCTTGCCGCGAAAAGTCATCTTTCATTTTTAGGAGAAGTGAAAACCCATGAGGGAGATGGATTTTGGTACTTCCTATGGGATGGAAAGTGGTTGTATTTTTTTTCTCAAAAATATTCTTTTAAAATATATGGCTAAAATTTTATAAAATATCAATGGATGGTTAGAATGAAATACTGAATAATAATATAATATAATATTTATATTATCTTAATATTTATATAAATATAATATTAATATTATAATATTTATTATATTTTAATATTATTTTAATATTTATACTATTATAATATTGTTGTTAATATTAATATAATATTTATATTAATATAATATTATACTTAAATTTATATTAATAAATTTATTATATTAAAATATTAATATTATATTAATATAATATTAATATATATTAATATTATGTTAAAATAATAAATTATTATGATCTAATATTATATTATAATATATTTATATAAATATAAATATAATATTAATATTTTTATAAAGTTTCGAAGCAAAAAAATATGGTCTTATATCTATTAAGGATATAATAGGTATTTTATACAGTCTTCTTAGAAAAATAGATGTTCAATCAAATATAAGTTATTTTGTAATAAGTCATCAACCAAACGTGTCAAAATTTTATTCTCAAAAAATAACTTCTCAGGAAGCAACTATTTTCTGATAAAAAAAAGTTCTTCTCGTAGACCAAACAAGTCCTTAGAGCCTGTTTGGATGACTGGGCCCAAAATTCTATAGGAATGTGGGTTTGAGCCTTTACAACCAACTAAATGAGATTGAACTAAACCTATCTTTGTAAATTCATATGGTTATTTATTTTTTTTCCTCGTGAAATTCGAGCTGGCCCCAACAATAATATTCTGAGAATGTATGAAGACAGATTGAGCTAGGCCTCATTTAAGTAGTTGTATAGCTCAAATCCATAATTCCTGTAGAATTTTTGGTCTTGTCATCCAAATAGGCCCTTGGCCTTTTTCTAATACCATTAAGATCAGCTTGCATTGCCTTTAGATCGGATTGGATGGGGGAGGAGCGCAGCTTTACTCGGCATTACCACCCCCGAAAGTTCGGATGATACTCACTTACAGTACAGGCATCACCACATTGCATTTTTTTAGCTTGGTGATAATTTATAGTTCAAATGCTCGAGTGTTTGGCTAATTTCAATCCATTAGGAATGTTGGTCTAATATGTTTGTTTAGTTTTGCTTGTGTTAGGCAACCTATGAGGTTGTTGGTGGCAATGATAGCATGGTGCTGGACTCGAAAGGAATATGGAAAGGGCATGCATGGGTGAACGGGCAGAGCACTGGGAGTACGAGCCAAGCATCCTTGCACCCGCTATTGGATCTGAGCCATGCGATTGTGGACAAAGATACGAAGACACAGCCTGCCCGAGGTGGTAAGCCGATGTTCTGGTTGCTTCTTTCGTGGCTGGAAGTATTGAACTGATCACTGTCATGGCTTAAGATCATTTCAGCCAAAAGAACAAGTAATACAGTCAAGGTTCTCTTCCTTAAAAAAATGATAAAAAAAAATTGTGAGAACAGATTTTGACAAGCATGAACAGCACTACTGTTTGGCCTTAACAGGAGTACCAGAGAATGAAAACAAAGTTGACCTATATAGCTAGGACAAGCTGGACCATCATCGTTATTGTTTTGTCTACAAGAATGTAGACTCGAATATAGAACACAAGCACGTCTTTTAAATTCTTGCTGCCATCGATCTGTTCTATTTTACAAGACATCTAATTTTGGTACTTGAGATTTCTAGAGGCACTATGTTCTTAGATCCCTTATTATTAAGGGGCCAGGCACATTAAGTTTATCCTCAAGTATGTGGGTATGTTGCTGAGGAGAGTGCTCTGGACTAGTCATGCAAAGGCAACAGAACATTCAGTGAGTTCCAATTTGCTATCTTTGGAGACCCTCAAGGTTCGTGTGGTTCATTTAGAAAGGGCAGTTATGACTTATAAGGCTCCTCACGCCATAGATAGCAGTAGTCCAGAAGGTAGTACAGCTTGCATGATGTATAGAATTAAATCCCTGTTTAATTAAGTTGCAACGAACCAAATTATGTTTTGAGTTATGCTTTCTTTTCAGGCATGCAATGGCTAAAGACGTTGCACGATTAATGCACCTGAAAGATTATTTGGATCAAGTGGATGTGGCAATACAAGCAAGAGCCTTGCAGTACTGCCAATACAGGCAATTCGTTAAGAAAAAATCATCCTGGTTCTTTGGAGGGATAGCTATACCTAGTCTCATAGCAATACCTGCATAAACTATAATTTTTGAGATACAAGTCTTGGTTTTGTCATGTCTCAATCTAGCATTGCTAATGAGTTACAGAGCTTCTTTTTAAGTCATCCAAGACAAGCTCAATCTTAGTTTTTTTTTTTTTTTTTTCCTTTCAATGGTTGAAGGAGGCTGACAAAGCAGCCACTTGTCCTTTATTGATGAAAGCCTCAGTTTAATTTTAGTAATCATGGCAATAAAAGTTAAAGGGCAGATATAGGAGAGCGTCGGATTAGTTTTTAAGTAGGTTCAAGAAGATCAGCAATTTGGGCCCGCAAGTAATGGGAAGGATTTAGTCCCAGACAACTTCGTACAACTATCAAAGACTTGGCCAGCTTGGTAAGCAGGCGTCTTCTTATACCCATCTTATTCAAAGAAGGATGACTCCACCATTCAGTCATCGAGAAACTGCTATATATGAACAGACGACAATAGCCTCTGCCGACGAAAAAATCATGTAAAAAGAACGAAAAAGTATTTTTTTATTACATAAAGAATATGAGAACACTATTTCAGTGTATCACATTACTTGAAGAGTACTGAGGAGTGGAAAATTTCAACATGGTAACCTGAAGCTTCCATAACGTGGCTGACGGTGATTCCAAAAGGAGTCTTCTGCTGATGCAGCCACTTCCCGCAATCGATTCAGTTCTGGTGATATAACGCGAGCTAAATCTGGACGATCTTTGCGTCGAAGCTCAGCACACTTCAGAGCTAACTGTGCAAACTTCACTGTCTCCTCCATTGGCCAATCTGGCACGTTAGGATCCAATAGCTTACCAAGAGTTGCGTTCTCCAAAGCATGTTCAACATTATGTGCAAGCCCCATGGGTGGCTGTGCAGTGATCAACCGTAGGAGGATGATTCCAAAGGCATAGATATCAGATTTAACGCCGAGCAATCCAGTTGTCTGGTACTCAGGGTCGATGTAACAGAAAGTTCCAGCTGCAGCAGTCATGCGATATTGAGTAACAGCTGAGTCTGCAGCAGGAGGAATATGGCGTGCAAGGCCAACATCTGCAATCTTGCTAACAAAGTTCTGGTCAAGGAGGATAT
The DNA here is from genome assembly GCF_000442705.2 of Elaeis guineensis. Classification (NCBI taxonomy): domain Eukaryota; kingdom Viridiplantae; phylum Streptophyta; class Magnoliopsida; order Arecales; family Arecaceae; genus Elaeis; species Elaeis guineensis. The sequence goes on along the minus strand of NC_026005.2, from coordinate 12,810,408 downwards.
TGCCAGGCTTGAGATCACCATGGACAAGCGGCTCGGGCTTAGTCTGGTGGAGGAAGAGCAGGCCGGTAGCTGTTTCTGCCGCAATCTTGAAACGCAGACGCCAAGAGAGTGGTGGAGTGCCATTTTGGCAGAAAAGGCGGTCCTCAAGGCTGCCATTGGCCATATGCTCATACACCAGGCATCCATATTCTGGGCATGCACCCATGAGGAGGACCATATTTGGATGGCGTATGCAGCTCAGAACCTCGATCTGAAGAATTTTTGAATATTAAAGGTGAGTTTTTAAAAAAGTTTCAGGGTGATACAGTGACTAAATACTATTAGCAGACTAGGCAATCAAAATAAACATGGAATCTGAAAAATGAAGTTGAAAATAAAAGCAAAAAGGTAACCAAGTAAGTGTGAGAAGAATTATGAGTGGTTCAGCACAAAATACTGCTTCATTGTCCAAAACACAAGGGCATTCACATCTACAACACTGTCAATTCTCTACATGAGCTTTGGACAAATTAGTAATCTTGATAAAAGAGATTAGTTTCGATAAGAACCACTGATGAGGAAAGAATACAATTTCTGAATACAAAGGATAAGACCTTTTAGTCATAGTGACTGAATCATGATTGTGCTTATTAGATACAACATAATAAGATGATAAAGTATAGAAGCTTAAGAAACAGATCTGTGAGATTGCAACTGACATTTCTACATAGAACCGCAAAGATGGGGTATTTTAGCAAATCTGCATATATGTTACAGAAATGAAAGCAGATGCAACACATAAAACTACAGCAATAAAATCACATACACCAGTTGTGGTTGAAGCTTTATCAAACCTGCAAGTGGTTAGCCAGTATTTAACACTCGCTGATACCAATGGATTTTGTTAAGACTGGATTTTCTTATTTCCTGTTTACCTATATTGATGTGGCCTCTTGGTTTGATGCTCTTTTTTATTCAATTAAGACAACGAAACTGTCGTAATGTGGCCTCTTGTCTTGATGCATTTTTTTATTCCATTGAGACATCAAAATTTTGATGTGCAGATCATATATAAGAAACAATTGAAGATTGTGACTAGGCTACAGAACATAGGAAGGGAAAAGACTTGAGAAAAAGAAAGATAGCATGACATCTCTGCATACCTCTTGATGAAATTGTTTCATTCCTTGAGTTGGATCAGATCGAAGAATCTTAATTGCGACAACAGTATGATCAAGGTTACATTTGTAAACAGGTCCATATCCTCCCTCCCCAATCTTTAACGCATCTGAAAAGTTGTGTGTCGCCTTCTGAATCTCTTCAACAGTATATCTCCTATAACGAATGTTTGAATGAAAACAATCTGAAAAATTCCTTTGAAGCAATGCCTTAGATTTCTGCTCCTTTTCTGCCACATGTGACGTCATTTCCCCAGCCGACCTTGTCTCTTCCATTCTCAGCCCTCCATCAGCCTTGCCATAATTTGCCTGTATGTGCAAAAAGACTACCTTATACTGACTGCAGAAAACAATTTCATAAATTGGAGGCACAGAAACTTTGTCGGAGGGGAAAAAGAAAAGGTGAGTACTCATCAATGAGAAATAAAAGGTGAGCATGCAACTGCTTTCAGGGTACACTTGATGCTAAATATAAGCTGCTATTTGCTTCTATAGAGTGTAAAATGCCATATAGTTATGTTAAAAGTTTATTTACTCAAGCCTCGATGAAAGAAAAATTAATTTCTATATAGACGAATTATTAGTCTTGGGAAAATATTGCTTCTATATACAATATACCTATCATTTACCCCCTATCAACGTTCGCCAAACCGTCCTAAACCAGACGGTTCGGAGCATTCCAAGCCGTACGGGCAGCAAACTGGGATAGTTTGGACAGATAAATCGGAATATCGAATGAGGAAGAGGGAAAGAGAGAAAAAGAGAGAGAAAGGAGGAGAGGGAAAGAGGGGATGATGCCGCTGGAGGCTGGAGGTGGCCTGTCGAGGCCGTTGGAGGGCTGCGGAGGCCTTTATAGCTTAGTGTCACCAAATATGACGTTTAATTGAGAGAGGTAGATAGAGAGAAGGGGGGAGCGATGGTACCAGAGGGAGGTGCAGCCGACGAAGAGGCTGTCGGAGGGTGCCAGGTGGCCACCGTGACCATCAGACAATGGAAAAATGCACGGACGGAGCCGCAACCATGGAACAGGAGCGACCGTCCCCATTCAGTTCATCATATTTTTTTAAAAATGATAATAAATAGTTCACGATTTTTTTAAAAAATCAGAAAAACAGTGAAATCAGCAAACCCATTATCGGCTTCACCGTGGTTGGAACCTTTTAAACAAATTCTATGAAACAAAGGCGATCGCCCCTGTTTCATGCCTGCGGTGCTGTAGACCACGATCGCACAGTCCGGAGGCCCTCTGCGGCCTCTTCAGCAACTTCCTCTTCCTCGTTTTCTTTCCCTCCTCCCTCTCTCTATCTCTCTCTCGATCGAGATTTGGCGAAGTGGAGGCCTTGGCGGCCCTCCGAGCACGCCCGTGGCCCGCCTATGGCCACCGCCGGCATCTCCTCTGGCCACCCTCTTCCTCCCTCCCCATCCCTTCCCCTCCCAGATTCCATTCTCTTCTATGTCTGCTCGTGTCGGTCTGGTCCGGTATGGTACGGACCTATACCAACTCGTATCGCTAGCCGACCGGTACAGATCTCGGTTCCGATTCTGTGGACCTTGCGTCCAACCGAGTGGTGTTGCATCATCTATGAGTTAAGATTTTTTACACAAATAATAAGTTTCACCTAATATTTTGCATTACATACCTCTTTATCAGTGACTTCTGACATATCCATCATCCGCCTTGGCTCAAACTTTAGCTGTCTTATCTTAACTTTGATGTCTTCCTACAAAATATTGATATAAAAAAGTTTAGTGAACAATAGTGGTGAATGCAAGCATAACCCAAAATGAAGGAATAAGAAAATCAGCATGACAATTCCAAGCAATTAGACAATATCTAAGGAATGATGTAGAGAGAGCTTCCCAGATTATTGTTTGTCCCTAACATTTCTACATGCCTAAGTCAATTTTGCAGTGCAGCACTTTCTATGAGAACTATAATATCTAGAGAGGTATGTATAGATGGCAAGTGCTTAATTCTTTGTCTATAAGAAAATGATGTTGAAGGATAAGTGGAACTACCAAGTTATCAATACCTTACACTATGGGACAAAAGCCTAAGAAAGCAGTGACCTGATTTACTCAAATCTCATCTGGCCAGCATCCGAAACTGCTAGAACTCATTGCCACCATCATAAGATTTTGAGCGACATTCTATTAGCATTTACTTGTTCCACTCTTCCATTACATTCAAGCAATGTCACTAAATATCCAACCCATTAAAATTCCACCAGTGGAATTATTTAAATTGGCATAAGAGATGTCATCAAACACCCCCTCCCACTCCCCTCAACCAAAAGAAAATGTCCCTATAGGGTGGCTTCAACTATTTAGGGTCAGTTTGGATATTCTTGCAGGAATACACTGTACGAATCAGGCCTGTTCACCCGCCAGCCTGCATCTTCCAAGCGCCTGCTGAAGGCCTAGCCTAAACCCTAGCCTATGGGCCTGTTAATCTGTAATAAGAAAACAAGACTCATTCGGGCTAAAGTGTGTTTTTCTTCTTTCGATAGTTCGGGCTAGGGGGTGTTGGGTTGATATGGACCGTGCTCAAATGACTTCCCTGTCCGTGAATTTAGTAGGAAATTCAGCTCAAATCTTGTTGGATTATCCAAACAAGCCCTTAACAAGTTTAGTTCTCAATAAAGTATTAAATATTTATCCTTTGAATTCAAAGGGTTCATTGGCACCAAAACTTGATATTAAAGTGTATGGAAGGTTAGTCAAGAACCTAAAATATTCTTTTGGGAAATGTGGTGAGAATGAACCATCTGAATTCAAATGCAGCACCTCTCCCTAGCATTACATGGGTGCAGGTTGTACCTTTCATGCGAAAGAATGATTGATCTTCTTTTGCGATGTGATCCATTGGATTGCACTTTGCACATCTTTCAAAGGCAATGTCTACTTCATGATCTATGCTGGCAGATGGAAGGAAGAGGTTTGGAGGGCTTTGAAAGCTATGCAAAGCGCGATCCAATGGTTCACATTGCGAAAGAAGATCAATCATTCTGTGATGCGAAAGATACAATCCAAACCCACATTACACTGACTTGCCAGCTCAGGCACCATGAAGAGGGGTGCCAAGCAATGAATCCAAGTCTTGTTCGCACTCGAGAAGCTGAAATAAATGACCTTGTTGACAAGACATACTGACAATCCACATAACCATGTCCTTATACATAGAACAGAAGAATGCCCTATTTTGCACTAGACATAATAAAATACAAGCATGGCTCCGAAAAACAACTTGATCTTCTTGAAGTTAAGTGTGTGAGCCTACAAGCCCTCTAGGGGCAATTGCAATACTTAAGCACACATACAACCATCAAGGGAACATGTAAAGTCTTATAAGGCACTTATACAAGTTCACAACTACAAGTAGGCTGTTATAAAAGCCTTTATGAAACTTATGCAAGTGTCAATGACACACATATGAGCTGCCTAGAACTTGTACAATCCTGTGGGGCACATGTACTGGTATGAACTTTCAAAGTGTTGTACCAGTCTTCAAGGCAATTTTGCAAGCCATGAGGGCTCTTGGTACTCATCAAGGTGTTGCACTCAAAAAGCCTTTTGAGCAGTCATACATATTCCACTATACGTGACAAGTCTCCTAAGCAAGGTTTGTGGAATCGTCATCGAGAGTCAGCCGGCCAGCAATATGAGTTGGTATGCATCCGTATCGGACCGGACTGGTGTGAACCGATACAATAGCGAAGAAAGGAACCGAGGAGGAAAAGAGAGAGGGGAGAGGGAGGGATGGGGAGGGAGAGGGTGGCTAGGGGAGACGTCGGCTGTGGCCACAGGCCAGCTGTGAGCGTGCTCGGAGAGCCACCAAGGTCTCCACTTCCTCTGCCAAATTGTGGCCAAGAAAAAGAGATAGAGAGAGGAAGGAAGGAAAGAAAAAGAGGGAGAAGTTGGCGGAGAGGCTGTCGAACAGTGAAATTGCGGACCGCAACTCCGCGGGCATGAAATAGGGGTGATCATCCTTGTTTCATGGAGTCTTTTAAAAAATTCAAAAAATTTCTAAAACAGTGAAGCTGGCAAACCCATGGTCAGCTTTACTATTCATTATCATTTTAAAAAAAATATGATGAATAGGAATGGTCACCCTTGTTCCGCGGCTGTGGCCTTGCCCGCACGTTTTTCGTCGCTCAGTGGCCATGGTAGCCACCTGGTGCCCTCCGACAGCCTCTCCACTAGCTGCATCTCCCTTTAGTACACTTGTTTTTCCCTCTCTCTATCTCTCTTGATTAAATGCTCTATCCAGCGACACGGAGCCATGGATGCCTCCGTAGCCCTTCAGTGGCCTTAACGTGCCACCGTCGGCCCTCCAACGGTGTCATCCTCTCTTTCCTTCCTCTCCTCTCTCTCTCTTCCTCTCTTTCTCTCTCCCTCATCTGGTGTTCCGATTTGGAAGATCAAACCATCCTGATTTCCAATCAATACGGCTTGGAACGCCCCGAACCATTTGGTTCAGGATGGTTCAGCGAACCATGCTTTTGAGACTTGCATAAGTCAGAACATTTGTGCAAGAAACATTAGCACTTGTTACAATATACAAAAGCATTAGCCACCATGGCATTTCTCGATGTTTATATAACACTTGCGTGAAAAGCCTCCTTGGACATCTAAAAGAATATCGGTCATACCCAAAAGCCTCCACCGACTTTCATATCTCCTAGGCCATTTGAAAAGGCCCCTAAAATTGAAGGAAAGTGTGGTGGTTTTGTGCGTTCATTTTTAAAATTTTGCAGCGGAACATACATAGATTAAACAACTTAATCTATAATACATGCATAGATCAAATCTAAAACTACCATACAGGAACTACGACACGAACTAATATGCATGTATGTGAATTTGAAATCTAAAATTCAGCAAGTATAGATCATATCTATATCAAATTAGATCATATCTAAATTATATTTAGATCATATCGAAATATGAATTGAGTTCAAAACTCCATACCTGAGCACGGATAATAGATCACCGCATTTGAAATCCGTGGTAATTGATTTTTCATGATGCTCAGCAGCCGCATACGTGTTTGGCCTCTATAGGTATCTACATGAAGCCCTTATGCTGATCGATCTCCCCAGGAGTGCTAGCTCACGAAGACACCATGCTTTGGCTGATCTAGAAAAAACATGAAGAAGATGAAGAACAAGGAGATCCTCTCCTATTCTTCCTGGATCCACGCATCAAATTTCTACGATAAAGATTAAGAGAAGAACCTTTTCTTCTCAATTCTCCCATGCACATGAGAGAACCTTTCTCTCTCCTTTCACACCTTTAAAAAGAACTTTTCTTCTTTGATTTTTCAGGATAAAAATCAGATTTAATCTGATTTTTCATGTAGAAAATAACATGGAATCCTAAGCTCTAGAAGAACCCAAAAGAGAGACCCAAGAGAAGAACCATTCTTCTCTCTTCTTCTTCTTGATCTAGAGCCTTAGGAAGCCCCAAACATTCAACCAGATTTTTTTGGTATTTTTTCTCTAAATTCTCATGTTAAAAATCAGATCCAATCTGATTTTCATCTTAGAAAAAAATAAAAAAAAATCCGAGAGCAAAACTCCTCCAAGGCTGCGCACAAGAAAGAAGACTTTTCTTCTTCCTTCTCTTTCTCTCGTTGGGAAGAATTTTTCTTCTCCAATTTTCTGCTGTAAGACCAGCAAGAGAGCCTCTCTTTGACGCTTAAGAACCAGCAGCAAAAGCCTCACAAAATCACGTCAAGATGGGAAGGAGAAGAGGGGTTGGCATCATGTGGAATTTGGGCGTCCAAGAGGAAGGAGAAGAGGGATTGGCGTCATGTGGAATTGGAGTTGGACGCCCCTCCTTATTTTTTTCCTTTTGGCGACAACAAGGGAGAGAGGGATGCCCAAAATACTTTCACGGAAGAGAGGAGATGGTGCACATCTGATTTGGGGCGTGGGATTTCTCACGGTGAAGAGGTGGGGCGTGAGGAATTCTTGAATAGATGGGTTATGGATTGGTTCAGTTCTATTCCAAATAGGGTTCATGAATCTTATTCCAATTCTAACTAATTCTTAGACCCAATCCTAACTAATTTAGGAATTAGTTATAACAAATTAACTAATTAGGTCCTAGCCCAATTATGAAACTAATTAGGCCTCAACCCAATTAGAAAATTAGTTAGGTTAAGACCTTGTCTGTGGGAAGCATTTTTATTCAATAGGACTTGATCCAATCAAGCCTATTGTTCAATAAGATTTGATCCAATCAAAGCTTATATCAAACTAAATTGAATCTTATTCAACTCAAAATTTGATTTGCATCTCTGAGATCAATTGGAACAAGTCCTGTTATCCAATAGGACTGCATCCAATCAATCCAAAGCAAACATAACTAAATCCAATTCAATTAAATCTGATCCAATCCCCATAGCTCAATCAAATTGAGCCAATAACAATCATATTGTTAATTAATTGTTCCTCTAATTTATCAATTATTAGTAAATAATTTATTGCAATATTTATATAGGATTAATCATCAATCACATTGATAATTAAATCCTTCAATGATTTATAATCATCGATCAGTCATTTGATCAGACAGGTACTTTTATGTGTGTAACCCCATAGGTTCGAAACTAAGTCGATAGCAAAAGAACCGATTCCTGTACTAATTGAAGCTATCATCTAGCAATGATTCCTGACGTCCAGATAGGTCGAATGTATACCTAGCAACACTCTAGAATCCATGTGGATATAGTTACCGTATAATTCATCCCTTTGACTCTCGATGCATAAAGATGACTTAGGATTAAACTGTCAATCCTAGATAAGTGGTCCACATTGTGTCTCAACCTCAAAAATCCTGACTCCTCACTGGGACTACTTTGACCAGAGTTTTGTTGAATCGAAATACAGTGATGCATCATTTCTAATTTTATTTAGAGCGGTCAATCCCATCTTGTCTTGCACTCAGACTTCATAAGTATTTGACTGTACCCAGAAATCTTTTATCACCGAATTAGAAATTCGGATAGTTCGGCACCAAAGCACAGTGAGTTGCTTGCAAGTCACCGAGGCAGGTTTAGGTCAAAGGAACATTTATACCTATATCCCATTAGAGCAACCCTTGACAGTAGAGTACTCCGAAAGTGGTCACTCTCAGTGAAATATACTCCTATATATCATCCGTATGCCATACCCATATTACCATACATTTTGATTAAAAGGACAACGAACTAATATGACACACAACGACCTACAATCGATACAATTATCGTCTTTATAACAATTGTATCATTTGGTCATGAGCAAGATTTAAGAATCACATGATAAATCTTTCTTTATCATTTTGGAAGTAGCTCTAAGGACTTCATCATAACATATGAGTTCTATTTCGGAAGATGTTTTTCTTATGATGAATCTGTCAGATAACATTTATCAATTTATAATTCATATACATGTATGGAGCACAATCATCTACAACCTAGATGATTGGCTTTAGGATATATTTTTCAACAACTTCCACTTGGACGAAAGCCAATCAAATTGGTATCAAATACCCATCTTTCATTGAGATCATCGAACTCATTAGATCCGATTGCTCTAGTCAATAAGTTGGTCAAGTTCTCCTTTCAGTCAATCTTCCTAATATCGACTTTATTTCGATCTTATCGAACAAGATGATAGCGATACAGAAAGTGTTTGATTCTTAGATGGAACATCAGTTCTTCAGCTTAAGCTATGGCTCCAGTACTGCTGTCAATATAAAAGAATTGGACCATCAATGGAGGATGCCACTCCAAACTCACTAATAAACTTTTATAACCAAACAACTTCTTTATTAGCATCAAATACTGCAAAGAACTCCGTATCGCAAATAAATCTAGTTACTGAATACTGCATAAAATCTTTTCAGCTTGTCGCTCTTCTTTTTAGGATAAAAATATAACCAGATACAACTTTGTTATTTCGATCCAATTAAAAACTGGAATCAATATTCCACAGATTTGAGTCAGATTCTTCATAAATGAGCCATTGATCTTTAGTATTTCATAAATATTTAAGGTAATTCTCATAACTTTCTAGACCTTTATGGAGAATAGAGATGACAATCAACCTTGTATTCTCTGTAATGTAGGGATATCATTCTCTATTAAGAGAATTTCATCCAAATAACACAAAGAATACTATTACAGAACTATTAGCCTATTTGTATATATATTTTGCTTCGTTCTCAATGAAGCCATACATTCAAAACATATGTTCCAACTCCGAGAAATTTGATTCAATCCGAATGGACTTGAGGATTGCCACAAGAAAAATATCTCATCATAGTCAACACTATAACTTTGATCAAATCTTTTGACAATCGGACAGAATTAATAGGTCTCCACCTTTCCATCTGTGCCTCTTATCCATCTAAAATCCACTTACACCCTATGGATCTTACTCTTTCAGGTAAATCAACGAACGTCCATACATCGTCGATCTTCATGGACTTCATTTCAGATTTAATAGCTTCAAGCCACTTCTCAAAGTTAGATCCCTGTATGGCATCCGTATGGGAGATCAAATCCCCATCTCAAACCTGAAAATCGAAATATCGTCCTACTGACACGGTACTCTATTGTATCTTCTCAAGGATGCCTTTACATTGGACTTCGGATTTGATCTAATCAACTCTGATTATGTTGGTTTGTGTCAGAATCATTTTCTCTACCTATTAAGCTTCACTAAGCTTGCTCTTAACGGCATCAGTTTCTTCACCAAAATTTTTTTTTTTCAAAAAAAATGCCTTAAGATTCATGAACATCTCATGTCTATCAGAAAGGTAAAAAAAATATCCCTAGTATGATATTTATCAGACCAAGATCCAAGCTAGTCGGTTTGTAAATATTTCACATAAGTTCGATCCCCTAAATCCTAAGGTAAGAGAGTATCGAATTACGCAAGTCCATATCTCATATGGAGTTTTGGTTATCAGTTTGCTCAGAACATTCTCGAGCATATATTAAGTAGTTTCGAAACATAATTTCAAGCAGACTAGCAAACTCTGCAGTGGACCGAACCATGTCTAACAAAGTTCAATTCCTCCTTTCAGACATCCTTTTTAAATAGTGATATCCTAGGAGAGATCCATTAAGAGAGAATCCAATTCTCTCCTAGATATGTCTAAAACTTACTGTAAAGATATTCACTTCATCAGTTAAACCGATGAGTTCTAATACTCTTTGTAGTTTATTTTTCTACCTCATTACGGAATCATTTGAACATTTCAACCGATTAGGACTTGTGCTTCATAAACAAGACGCACCCATGCCAACATAGGTCGTCAGAGATTTTAATGAAGTAGTAAAGCCTTCTTTTGACACTTATGTTTATGAGTGCAAATACATCAATATGTATCTAACTTAGAACATTACTGACTCATTCACCCTTTCCAATAAAAGGTGACTAAGTCAACTATGCTAAAGAGAGGCTTCAGTGATATTATCTAATCTAGGATGCTAGTTTGATGTGTACTTTACACCAATAGGCTATGGTATTGAGTTTATATCATTTTTAATTGTTTCCTCGTTATTGCAGTATCATTCACAATGATTTCATAATAATCATTTTTATTGACACCATCAATAAGATTGGATAATAGTGACAATCACTTAAAATGACATCTTCAGGATTGAAAATAAGCTCGACGATTCTCAATATTAAGACTGGAACAGACTTCCATCTCTTACATTCAGGAGTCTCTTGCCGTTTTCAAACCTTTTACTATCTCGAAGTTTTTTACAATTATTTGCAAACATGACTTATACTGTCAGCATCCAATACTCGGTAGTAGTATTACCAATAAAAAAATTTTAAGGAGTTATCATATAACTATCTTGACCAGCAACCATTTGCTGATTTCTCTTTTAAACCTGTTTGGGTTAGCCTTAGACTTCTTGATCAATTCAACTCAAAAACTACATTCAACTTTTGATACTAGCTATCGAAGTTAGGTCTGATAACGTTGTCACTGTTTAACAGTGAACAGAGTGACAATTTCTAGTCATTTCTGAAAAGAGAACAATTGACCTATTAGTATATGAACTGTTTTAAACCTAAAGACTTGGACTTTAATCTAAAGGTTCTCCCACTATTTTATACGAATTGGTAGCCTCTACCTCCAATCCGAGAAATTACTTTAATTCCTTAGAAGGTACTGGAATCCACACAGACTGCATTCGGATTCGAGTGTGGCTTGGCCAACCCTAGTGCATCCATGGGTAGGTTCATAACCAATTATTTCTCCAAATAATTTCTAGCAATCAGATTTTGCCCCAGGTATATCTTCAGCAGGCGTGTGGTGCCTCCACTAAAAAATTTGATTAAATCCAACCATTAATATGACTGCATCAAGTGCATCCAGCAAACGAATGTCCAGACCCGAGTGTGGCTCGGCCAACCTGACCATTGATCTGAAGGATACAACAAGACGATTATATGATAAATGATAGTTTCAATACCCAATAGACACTAGGCGTGTGGCACCTCTAATACCTATTTAGAATATTGGACACATTATCATTCACCTTAATGGGAGGTTATGATCTAGTTATCTCCATAACTAGCTCATTTTATAGACCTAATAATTTAGAGGATTTGCTTAATACATTTTAGACGACATTAGTCGACCTGCAAGTCATAAATTCTCTCACTGACTTTACCAAATTATGAAAAAGACTAGTGATTAGCTGGTCCAACCGGTAAGTCATAAATCCTCTTACTGACTTCACCAAGTCATGAGAAGGATTAGAGACAAGCTGGTCTAACTGACAAGTCATAAATTCTCCACTAACTTCATCAAGTCATGAGAAAGACTAGAGACAAGTCGGTCCAGGGCACCTAAATCAGTTATACTGATTAATCTTAACGATATGGGTCAACTCGAGTCACTTAGTGATCTAATCAATCCAATGACTCAGGCTCAACCATTGAGCCTCAATCAAAGTTCATTTGGTTTAGTCAAAGACATGTACTCGATCAACTACAACTATTGTATTTGATCTAGAGTATCCTTAATCTAATCTAAATCAACTATTGGTTAGATTTGATCAACTACTATTGTTAGTCTATTAAGTCTTTGAATCTAACCTTAGGTCTAACCTAATTAAAAGGACCTGATTTGAGCTAACCCATGCCCCATGTTTTATGCAATATCATTAGATCTTTAATCATAATTCTAGATCTAAAATATATTTCTTAATTCTTAATTAAGTATAGCATTAACATGAGTTAAGGTTATTAATTGAAACCATTTTAATTTTGTAAAATAATTTTACATTATTTTTATGCAAAATTTTTTGTTCTGAAAACTACGTCGGCTCACCCCTGAACTGAGTCGGCTTACTTCAGTGGGTCGACTAAATCTGATACTTGATCGACTAACTGATCATGAACAGTAACCATTACTATTCGGCCTGAGATAACTGGGTTGGGTCAGTCAACACTGAGTCGATTAAACTAGGGGACTGGATCGACTTAGTTCAAAATTGAGTCGGCTTAGTTGGCATGCCAATAGATATCATATAATTTCGATCTAAAAAATCTCGCATAAACTGAAATAAAATCAATCATAACGAACTTTAGATCATATCTAAATATTTTATGATTCCAAATTTTATTTTTCACAATTAAAATAATTTTAATCATACAGATTAGATGTTCTACTTTTCATACAACTCAAGTTTTGTATCATATACAACAATTCTTAGGGTTTTAACATCTAGAATTTTGTAGAAAAGTAAGTTCTTCCTTTCGTATTCTTCTTCATGGGATTAAATCACGTGGCATCTCTACACGCCATAAGAGCACCCTATCGAATAGGAAGAGAGGGCCTTTAAATTTTTTTTGCTCCAATGATTGGATGGCTTGGTGATCAACCCAATCCAAGTACTTGCTAACCAGATCATCTAATCTACTCATATATCATATATGCAAAAATTTAAATCTAATCTAAATTATATAGATCTGACTTTTACATTAGATCATATCTAAAATCAGATCATAACACATCTCATGCATTACTAAATCTAGATTTCAACTCTACATGCATATATGTTCATGTCATAACGAACCTTCGCTCTGATACTACTTAAAGAGAAGCGTGGTGGTTTTGTGCATGCATTTTTAAAATTTTACAGTAGAATATATATAGATTAAATAATTTAATCTACAATGCATGCATAGATCAAATCTAAAACTACTATACAGAAACTATGACATGAACTAATATACATGTATGTAAATTTGAAATCTAAAGTTCAACAAGTATAGATCATATCTATATCAAATTAGATCATATTTAAATTATATTTAGATTATTTCTAAATATGAATTGAGTTCAAAACTCCATACCTGAGCGTGGATAGCAGATCACCGCATTCGAAATCTGTAATAATTGATTCTTTATAATGCTCAGCAGTCGCACACATATCCGACCTCTACAGGTATCCACACGAAGTCCTTATGCTGATCGATCTCTCCGGGAGTGCTAGCTCACGAAGACACCATGCTTTGGCTGATCTAGGAAGAACATGAAGAAGATGAAGAACAAGGAGATCCTCTCTTATTCTTCCTAGATCTACGCATCAAATCTCTATGATAGAGATCAAGAGAAGAATCCTTTCTTCTCAATTATCCCACGTACAAGAGAGAACCTTTCTCTCTTCCTTTCACACCTTTAAGAAGAACTTTTCTTCTCTGATTTTTCATGATGAAAATCAGATCTAATCTGATTTCTCATGTAAAAAATAATATGAAATTTTAAGCTCTAGAAGAACCCAAAAAAGAGATCCAAGAGAAGAGCTGTTCTTCTCTCATCTTCTCCCTTTTTCTCCTTAATCTAGAGCCTTAGGAAGCCTCAAACATCCAACCATATTTTTTTGGTATTTCTTCTTTAAATTCTCATGTTAAAAATGAGATCCAATCTGATTGTCATCTTAAAGAAAAATAAAGAAAAATATGAGAGAAGAACTCCTCCAAGGCTGCGTACAAGAAAGAAGATTTTTCTTCCTTCTCTTTCTCTCGTTGGAAAGAACTTTTCTTCTCCAATTTTCTGCTGTAAGACCAGCAAGAGAGCCTCTCTTTGACGCCTAAGAACCAGCAGCAAAAGTCTCACAAAATCACATCAAGATGGGGAGGAGAAGAGGGGTTGGCATCATGTGGAATTGGGGTGTCCAACTCTTGGATGCCCCTCCTTATTTTTTTCCTTTTGGCGACAACAAGGGAGAGAGGGACGCCCAAAATACTTTCATGGAAGAGAGGAGATGGCGCACATCTGATTTGGGGCATGGGATTTCTCACGGTGAAGAGGTGGGGCGTGAGGAATTCTTAAATAGATGGGTTACGGGTTGGTTCAGTCCTATTCCAAATAGGGCTCATGAATCTTATTCCAGTTCTAACTAATTTTTGGATCCAATCCTAACTAATTTAGGAATTAGTTATAACAAATTAACTAATTAGGTCCTAGCCTAATTATGAAACTAATTAGGTCCTAATCCAATTAGAAAATTAGTTAGGTTAAGACCCAGTCTGGTGGGAAGCATTTTTTATTCAATAGGGCTTGATCCAATTAAGCCTATTGTTCAATAGGATTTGATCCAATCAAAGCCTATATTAAACTAAATTGAATCTTATTCAACTCAAAATTTGATTTGTATCCCTGAGATCAATTGGAACAAGCCCTGTTATCCAATAGGGCTGCATTCAATCAATCCAAAGCAAACCTAACTGAATCCAATTCAATTAGATCTGATCCAATCTCTATAGCTCAATCAAATTGAACCAATAATAATTATATTGTTAATTAATTGTTCCTCTAATTTACCGACCATTAATAAATAATTTATTGCAATCTTTGTATAGGATTAATCATAAATCACATTAATAATTAAATCTTTCAACGATTCATAATCATCGATCAGCCATTTGATCAGACAGGTACTTCTATATGTGTGATCCCATAGGTTTGAACCGAAACTGGTAGCACAGGAATCGATTTTTGTACTAATCGAAGCTACCATCTAGCAATAGTTCCCGATGCCTAGATAGGATGAATGTATGTCCAACAATACTCTAGAACCCATGTGGATATAGTTACCGTATAATTCATCTCTTTTGACTCTCGATGCTCAAGGACGACTTAGGGTTAAATTGTCAATCCTAGATAAGTGGTCCACATTGTGTCTCAACCTTAAAAATCCTATGACTCCTTACTAGGACTACTCTGGTCAGAGTTTTACTGAATTGAAACACAGTGATGCATCATCTCCAATTTTATTTGGAGCGGTCAATCCCATCTTGACTCGCACTCAGACTTCATAAGTACTTGACTGTACCCAGAAATATTCCGTTACCGAATTAGAAATTCGGATAGTTCGGTACCAAAACACAGTAAGTTGCTTGCAAATCACCGAGGCAGGCTCAGGTCAGAGGGATATTTATACCAATATCCCATCAAAGCAACTCTTGACAGCAGAGTGCTCCGAAAGTAGTCACTCTCAGTGAAATATACTCCTACATATCACCCATATGCCATACCCGTGTCACCACACGCCTTGGTTAAAAGGACAATCAATTAATATGGCACACAACGACCTACACTCAATATAATTATCGTCCTTGTAACAATTGTATCATTTGATTGTGAGCAAGATTTAAGATCATACGATAAATCCTCCTTTATCGTTTTGGAAGTAGCTCTAAGGACTTCATCATAACATATGAGTTCTATTTAGGAAGATATATTCCTTATGATGAATCTACCAGATAACATTTATCAATTTATAATTCATATACATGTATGGATCAAATCATCTATAACCTAGATGATTGGCTTTAGGACACATCTTCTAACAAAAATATGCCCTAGTTGGTATTCATACATCCCAGTGGGACATGTACAAACCTACTAGAAACTCATGCGAGCTTTGAGGACATCAGTATAACCTTGTAGGACACATGAACCATCTCTTCTTTAGAAGTACAAGACTTATGTTTACTTGAAAATTCTTGTGTATCAAGCATAGATGCCTTCTTTTGCCCAAAAAAGGCAACAACAATGTGCATGCTTTCTTATGGGAGCAACTGTGCCTAAAAAGCATAATATCAAAACCATGCCAAGCATGTACCTTACCTTGTTTTCTGACCATGTATCAGGATATATATGGTTTCTTCTTCGACGTGGATCCACCAAATTGTCCTAGATCCTCTCTCAGTTTTTCACTTATAACTTTAATAAACTAATATCCATTATATAAATGATCATGGTGAATATTCATGACTCAAGTAGTTGAATTCATAAATTAATCATAAAATTTAATGTAAGAAACAAAATTTCTGAGTCTACAAATGATATATATTTGAGAAAAGGTTTGGACAGAATCCACTAGGAAATGAATGCAGAACTTTCAAGACATAGATTCTATCATTCTAGATAAATATGCCTCAGCCCCTAAAAGTTGTTCACTTACGTTACAAAGACTTGGAAATGAGTCAGGTTATGGTTGGTGTATCCAAGTCTCATGAAAATATCCTATGTAACCATTATATGTTAGTCCATTGTTCATAGACATTTTATCTAGGTTACTTTGAAAGCTAATAGTATTCTATATGACTTTTTCCCAAATAGAGTTTCTCAGTTTATTTCATATCACTCTGATATATTCTTTCTTTCATTTTTGTTCTCTATACGTAGATACCATAAGAATGTGGACAGAGTTTCCATCATCAACCATCTGAGTCCTAGTCAACCAATCTGCAGTTTCTTTGACCATACGTCTCATCAAGGGAATCCTAAGTTTAGTTCTATCAACATTCAAAGCTTCACCTTAATGATAGACCGGCCAAAATTATGTTAGAATAAGGTAAAATGCTAATGAACTGGTGAATTTATAAGTTAGCAAAATAGACTGCAATGTTTGGTGTCCAAGGGAGAAAATTTAAGCCCATCCACGGGAAGACCCAAGACCATGCGAGTTAGGCACTTTGCTCCCAGCCTCCATGTTTATGTATACATTGTATGAATTTAAAGACAAAGGGGAAACAATAGTTTATATTACAACCCAAAAAGTTGCAATTTGGTATATATGATGACCGATATACTCAGGGGACTGTAATGTGAGGACAACATAAGATGGTGTATAAGCAAGCACAAGAACTAGTTTTAGCCAGACACGCTAATTTTCTACTAGGCTAATGCTACACCAACATTGGCACGAAGCACTTATTTCTTTACAGTTTGCATGCAGTACAGTTCTAAGAAGAAAACTAAAACAAGAGCCCATTGAAGGTCCATTGAGAAGAAATGTCCAAGAATGATGTCCTGAGCAGTTTCAAGGACAAATATAGTTGTTGGTATACTAAAAGAAGATCAGGTGCAGCATCAGTACAGGAGAAAATGATAAAAATAATACTACCATAGATAGCTTCACAAGGATCAAATTCATGAGAAGGGATCGGCTAAAATGTGGAATGCAATAAAACGTCAGGTGGAAGTTGTGAGAAAAATGTGAAAGGACTTCCTCTTACTGATGAGCAAGTCTTTGCCATGTATAGCTAATTCTACCAACAGATATATATTTAATAGAGTCTCTCAAAGATATGAATTGAGTCTTGTTGGTCGTTATTCACAATATAGAAGAAACATAATGATAAAGAATCCTCGGAAATATTAGAAAGTTTATGAATCTAATATCGGAGAAGCAACTGAGCATACCACTGAGTGGCTGGACAAAGAAGATTCCTCCTTCAAGATCTGAAATGAACGCTCATAGCTACTGGGTCCTGAACCACTTGAACAATAGGCACTAGTATTCTTGTTTGAAGATTAGGCACTAGTATTCTGTTGCTTATCATGGTGGCTATGAAAACTGTATTCACTGATTGCATTAGACATAAAAGATTGAGGTTCCCCAGTAGGACAAAATTGTTGAGGAACATAATTATTTGATTGGTCGATACTTGTCCTACTCGGGCTGGGACATGAAGCTACACTCTGATATGAAAAGTCAAGACAACCCCCTGCATGGTTGTCCTTTCTGATCTTCTCGCTAATTCTGGCTTCATAACTCCTTTCAAATGACCCATTTTCACCACCATAACCAATTGCAGCTGGATGAAACCTGATAAAACATTTAGCATCAGCAAGATGAACTTCAACATAAGAAGGCCTAATAAATAGGAAGGAATGAAGCAACAATCCCAAGTTCCTCATAGGATGATAATAGCATCTATGTATCTTTCATAATGGATAAAGAGTATAATAATTTAGTAACAATGCCAAAACAGATGAATGATATTTGTCTAAGTCTGATACACATTGAAACCAGTCAGAAGATCCTTGAAGAAACAGATAAATGTCTTGTTATCTGACAACGAAAGCCAACAAAGACATCATGTGCATATTCCACCACCCAAAGATCCAGATCAGGTAAAAGATCCCAACAGTGACTAAGAGTACTCTTTTTTCAACAATAGCATTCGTACTTGGATTTTTTTTTCTTTTGTTCTTGGTTGACTTTGGATTATCACTGGTCAGTACACAATTTCCCAATAATATGAAATGGTCCCGGTTCAAATTCAGTAAGAGGAGGTTCAACTGCCTGAATTGATTAACTTTACATAGAAAGAATTTGTAGCTAGGAAAATGTTCATTAGAATTTGTGAAGGTAACCATCATTGGTGTTATGGTTTAGAAAGCAACATAGCAAGTGGAAATGAGGGTACCAACTAGCTCGGTTGGTAAAGTCATCGAGTGCCAGTAACAGCAACCTAGGTTCGAATCCCATTCTCACCCCAATTATGGCCAGGTTTCCTCCCATCATAGTTCTCAAAAAGAAACAAGCATAAATTTCTATGACAGCTCTGATAAATATGATAACAAGTACTCTTTTAAATCAATATTTATGAAAATGGAGTGAAGACAAAGTGGTCAGCTAACCTTGCAGGTACTCTGGTATGGTGCCTGGCATCTGGTTCACCTGCAAACATTCACATGCACTGGGACAATCAGCATAAAAAGACATAGTTGTGTTAAACTACAGGTCAGATAATACAAAAAGTAATTATGTCAGATTGACAAACTTTTGATAGACTGGAATTGATTTATGGCACTGTCAGTTTCGAACTTGGGAGCTGGTCGTCGTACCATTGAAAAAGTAGCAGGCCTAGTTGAAGATAACTTCCCCTTTGATATAACATATATACAGCAAAACTCTGGTGCAGTCTTGGAAACAGTGGTAGGCACATCAGGTGCCTTAAAAGATCTGCTACATCAGAAACTAAAGTGAACAAATCTTTGAGGAAAAACTAAAATGAAATTGTTAAAAAGATTAGTGGTAACATGGAACTAAAAAAAAAGCAGAAAGGTTATAGGATGTTTAAAATTGGAAAACAGGTACCTAATCAAAACATTCCTAGATGATGCCCCCAGGAATAGTTTGTCAATGATCTGGTTTTCAATAAAATCAACAATTGCCTTTGGCACATCAGTGTCATCCAAAATAACTTCCTTGAACTGCAACTGCATTTACAAAAGATAAACAAACATGAAAACAATAAAAGAAGCCAATGTACCAACCAAACAAAAAGGAAAAATGGAAGAAAAACATGCAAAAAAAAAAAAAAAAAAAGAAGAAAGAAAAGAAAATGTACAATCCTATGAAAGGATTAGAAAATCCATATAACCACAGGTGAAAGACATTCTATAGGTTGAAAGGACAACAATGTATAAGCACTTCAAGAAAAATGCATCTAGTAAGTCTTGAAGGGACCATAGCCTATATTGACCATTCCTAAGAATCAGATACCACACAAAAATTGCATCGGTTCAACAGAATTTTTTAATGAGCTTCTTTAGAACAAGCTTAATTCAAAGCCGAACCTCATCTATATGGTTTAGCTATGTGGATCAAAGTATAAATGCATGATAAATTTTACTTTAAACAGAGGACAAACTATGAGCACCTGATATAAATATAAGGATCTTCCACTGCTAGCTTTTTCTCTCTCTTTAAAAAAAGATCTTGCTCTGTTGCCCCTTTTAAGATGATGCAATTGCAAATTAGAAATGACCCCATCTGCAAGCCCTAAATAACAATTGAAAACTTCATAGATAATTTGTTAGGAAGCAATAATCTGCCCAGATTCAAGGTTGCAATTCCTGAGTAACATGACATATTCTGATGTAGCAAGGTCTACGTGCTTCTGAATTTGGAATGACCTATATAGGAAAGTGAAGGTGATATATATAATCTGCTCTGTAAGTATATTGCTATTTCAATGACAAAACAACATATCCACTCCACTGCCCTTAACAACATGACCCCTCTAAGCAGGGACTTTTTGATGACATGCACCCATCAATATCTAAATGGCCCTAAATGAAAATCAAGCATACGAGCACCTATGATTGCCAATACTATGTAGGAAAGGTTGAGGTGTAAGCAAGATTCTTAACTGTAACCAATAGTATGAAAAAATCTGTAATTTGAGACAAAAATACAAAGTTTGAAGCCAGATTCCTAGCTACAAAATGTAATACATATTTGTATATAAATATAGATATATAGAAATGTCTTCCTCGAAAAGAGGATATTAAAAAAGCAGTGCAGCCTGAAGTTTACAGATACAATGCTTCTTTTTCAAAAAATTAAAACAACAGTTCAGAGGCATGAAATATAGAATCACTATAACAGTAGAGAGGGAAAAAAGCTGTGTAAATCATGCAGAACATAATTTAAGAAAAAAATGAAAGGAGTGAATGATATGGATTCTTACAATTGCTCTCTGCATCACTTTTAAGTGAAAATGTCTTATAGAAATACTTTAAAATTTTAATCACATTTCTACATAAGGAATAAAACATTATAACTAGTTCTATTGATTTGAAGTATCAAGAATGCTTGACTTGTATTTCTGTTCTATCCTATAAAACAATTCAAGCCATTCAGGATGGTGTACTCATACTTTCTGAGAGTATAAACTTTCCTCAAAAAAGATGACCAATTACATACCCCTCTTCTGTTGCAGAAACATTGAAAAGGAAGAAGTAGTTCTTTAGTTTGAAAGTCCATTTGTTCAAGAAAGCCAAGAGCAACACCATCATTCACTTCTGATATTGAAGGCTGCTGTCCAACTGTACATTGAATAAATATCTCCAAAGAATTATGTAATTAGAACAAGGAAAATAATTAAATATAAACTTTAGAAAACAAAGAAAAGTATATCATAATGACAATCAATAGGAATTCAAAGAGATCAATTTAACTGCAGGCACAGATTATTGAAGAGTTTTCCATTTTAAGCCAAAACAAAAGCAGCTTACAAATAAGATATCCTAATCAGCATATACAAGTTCTATCCTTCCAACAGAATAAAATATTATATATGAGTGCACTTCCAACTAATACTTCTCTATTCAGGTTTCTTAGCTGCAAAAGACAGATCCAACGAACCAAAATCTTCTTCCAGCATTATTTCTCTTGTCATCGAAATTATGATCTATACCTCCACAGTAAAATCCCTGGCAGATCCAAACAAAGTGCGTGCCCTTTTTGCCGCACCTTGCAAAGTTTCCTCTATACGCAGTTGATGCACTAATATTTGTTAAAGCATCAATGAGCTTCCTCAGCAATCAAAGATCCCAAGCAAGATGAAGTAACTCTTGATTACTAAAGTGCCATTTTTTTCAGAGCAGTTTAATGGAAATAAACTAGCGAGAGATAAAATCACTGGATACTGGGTCTGTTCCAGTTTTTTGGTCCAGATTGCGAACTGAAAAATCTTCAGATTTAGCAGAGATGTTTAAAAAACAGATTTATTATTTGACGAGCAGGATCTTTCCAGCATAGTTATTCTTTCAACTGATGTCCTTGTTATGAAGATCATACGATCTCCACATCAATTCTTGTAATGTGATGGAGCGAAAAATAAGTTGCCAAATTTCAATTATTAAAAACTAAAGAAAGAAGACAGAGTCAGAGGATAGAATATATTTGGTGAAATAACATACTTTAGTCCAGAGGTAAAATATTTTCAACTCAGAGTGAGCATTCTTTAACCATAAAATAAGCCCTATTGAAGTTTTAGATAACTTTTCCAGGTCAACATCCTATAAATTTGTTATATTTCCCTCCAAGATGACTTCTTGAGATAATCGGCAACAATTTTCCTAGCTGATTAGAACCATATTGTTAAATATATAGCTTAAACATATCTAAATATATAATACTACTGCTGATGCTATTATTATTATTATTATGCCAAAAGATCAAATTTTGAGCTGCTCGTCAACACAAAACACCGATAAAACACACTGAATGCAATGAAAATCAATTTTTTATGTAACAAAACAAGACAACGGAGTGGGCTGACTTGGAGATTGGATGTCACGGATCTTCCGGCGGACATGGAGGAGATAGAAGATCTGCCCCCGCGTCAAGACATGGTCCGCCGCCCATTTTAGCGCGTGCTGACTATTCCTATCGTCGTCAATCGCCACCGCCACCAGCGGCGCCCGGTCAGCGTCTTTCATGCTGGCTGCTCGGTGGTGCCCTGGTGCTTCCCGCATCGCCAATCCCTCCCCCCCCCGCCTTTTTCTCCCCCTCTCTCCCAAACCTAAATCTAGAGCCTCTAGAAGCTAGATTCTTCTCGAATTCTAGCAGTGAGCCAGGGGGTGAATCGTGCTCCCCATTGATCTTACTCTATAGTTCGGTTGGGGGAGGAAGAAGGGAAAAATTAGAGTCAGGGTTTCGGTTGGGGAGTTGGGGGTGGAGAGAGAGACAAGGGGATTGCTGCCTTGAACTAGGATTTCCGGCAACGCGGTTGGGCATCCGTTGCCGTTGCGACCCCCCGTTGGCAGACGGCGGGAAATAAGAACGAAATGACGTAAATAGCCCTGAGAATTTAAGGGCCTGGCTATTGAAGCACTCCGAAGGTACGTGGGGAAAAAAATAAGTTAAAGCAAATTTTATTTTTTAATCTTTTAATTTTTTGTGCATGGATTATTTGCTTGTTTTAATTATTTTCCATCTGTTACGTATATCGTTATTGTCGCTTTTTAGTCTTTCTTTTAAATATGTTATTACTGGGATACTTCATTTTATCTTGTATGGGACATGAACCTATGTTCAACTAGGCCTACCACTGCATTGGGCTAAATTAGGTTGTGCATGACTTGACGTGAGGTAGTGGACCCAGTGAGCCTAAAATACTTTCTATTAATTTAACTGGAGATTGGTTGATTAGTTGAAGGTTAGGTCTTGATTTAAAATTACTAGATATTAAAATCCATCTGATGCACGGGTAACAAAAAAAAAAAAAAAAAAAAAAAAAAAAAAAAAAAAAAAAAAAAAAAAAATATATATATATATATATATATATATATATATATATATATATATATATATAAAATTATATATTTTTTTAAAATTAAATAAAATAATAATTGAAACTAATTAATTGATCTAATATTAAAAATTATTAATAAATAATTTTTAATTTAATAATTAATATAAATTTTTTATTAATATAATAAATAATATTAAATATTCAGAATGTCATTTTTCAAATACTCAAAATGCCACTTATCAAATACTCAAAATGTCACTTATCAAAAGGTCATTAATATGTTTCTCTCTATCAAATTATAATAGATCATGCTAAACACTTATAATGTCACTTATCAAATATTTAGAATGTCACTTATTAAAACGTCACCAATTTGACTATTTCTTTTATTATTATACTAGCTTAGAATCCTATACCATACATGAGATATCAAAATCAATTATTCCTTATTGATCGAAATTGACACTTTCTCAACAGAATCAATTACATATATTATTAAACACTTACACTATAATAATATAATTAATATATATAATAAAAATAAAAATTTTGATAATAATTGTTCAGATCGTTTAACCTTTCTCTGTATATTAGACCGACTCAACAATATTAAACTTTCTCAATAAAAAAAAAAACTATATTAAACTTTATATATAATATCTTGGAACCATATCTTTCTTCCTCCGTGGAATCCAGTGAGACGAACAGTAAAAATCAAGTCTCGAAAAGATAAAACAAAAAATAAAGAGTGTCTGAAAGAAAAAAAAAAGACACGTCTTTTAATTTTTTACTGTGGAGAATCATAGGGGAAAAGGAAGATAGAGAAAGAGAGATTGCTACCGATACTGATGTCATTACCCTTGCGGTCACCGTTCCTCCTCCACTTCCCTTTGCGATGGGCTCCTCCAAAACCCCGCATCATAGAACTGAGCCTGCACCTCCTTCTCCATCTACGTCACCTCCGCCATACTAATTGACAAATCCCACCATCTATGTGACTGAAAATATATATCAGTGTTTCCTACTTTAGTTTAAGTCAATAGCTTACACATATGAGACTTAGAAAGTATGACTAAAGGCGCAAGAGATTACAGGCTACCGCAGCATCCCCTTTGTTCAGAAAATTGAAACAGATGTCATGGCATTAGTTTCCTAATAACCTCATTGAGAAGAGTTAACAACATCGGACTAAGGTTTCCAGCAACAAAACTAAGATGCTGCTTTTAATGAGCCAAAAAAAAAAAAAAACTTCCCCTTCTCACTCTTTCCCCTTTGTTTCTGCTTTTTAACCTTTCTCGCCCTCTTTTTTTTGCCCCCCACTTTTTCTTCCACCCTCTTTATGGACTTTCTGTACAGTAGGCAGCAACCTCACTTTCTATGTTGCTCCCACTCCAAGGAAATCAAAGAAGGGCAGACTAATCTTCTCCCTCTCATTATCTGTTTCACCACGCAGCCAAGCACTGCTCGTGTGGTTGGCCACTGATTCAGTTGCCGAGGCCTCAGTGGTTGAATCAGATAAACCAGAATGATCAAAACAAGGAACCAGCATCATTGGAGCACCATGTGGGAAGCTACTCCCATGGTCACCAAATTTCTCATAGCATCCATTCCTCCCAGCCACCAGCTTTTCATCAGAACCTGCACAAAAAGCAAACAACAAGGAAAAGATGCCCTTGAGCAAAACACTGAAACATCCACCAAGGAAGAGCAAAGAGAAAAGAGTGAAAGATTCATTCATCAAACTTGGATGATACAAAGAAAAGTGGTTAAGATATATATCTCTTGTTCATTCACCTCTGTTGGGGAATACCCACCGACCGACCGACCGATGGCCGGAGGAACCAACCGACTGCCGAAAGGACCGACCGACTGACGGTCCGACCGACCGACCGACGGCCGGACCGACCAATTGGCGGTCGGAGCGACCGACTGACGGACGCCATCACCGACTAATTATCGGCTCACGACCGACTGAGGATATGTCGGGCGCACCTTTCCCGACCGACTGAACCCAGAGGTCTGATGACCGACTCACGAAGGACTCGCCGACCAACGGAGGGGCCCGACGCCACTCAGCTGGCCACCGACTTAGGGTCGGTCGGCTCCTCCAATCGCCATACAGCCGCCAGACTTTGTCAGTTCTGACAGCAACATGCGGCACGGCTATCTAGGGGCATTGTCCCGCCGAGGGCATTGTCAACCGTGGTGATTTGACGGCCACACGGCGACATGACACTTTCACGGCGACTCTGACAGTCTACAGTGAGTTGACAGTTCCTCACTTGTCTGCGCCATTAATGACGGCGCCATACCGTGCTCCACTATATAAATCGGGGAAGGCAACAGTGCAAGGGATCCGGTCCGCTCCCTCACTTCTCGACTTCGAAACCACAGGCTCGCTCCTCTCTCCCTCTCTCCCTCTCGATCGAGCTCTCTGTCTACATTTCACTGTTGCCCAGTCACCTCTCTGACTTGACCGTCGGAGGGTCCCCGTCGGAGCCGCCTCCGGTCAGTGTGGACTTCTCATTTTTGCAGGTGCACGTCCCCCGACGATCGATCGACGAGGCGATTGGCTGCAATAGATTGGCGCGCCAGAAAGGGGACAGCATGACAAAGACAAGAGCTCAACGATCGAGAATCACTGGATCGGCAAGGCGCTCTTCCCGCCGGGAAGAGGCCTCCCCGCCACCACCGACGGCGGAGCCCAGCTCTCCGCGCCCTGCAGTGACCACGGAGGCGCAGATTGCGGCCACCGTACGGCAGATGACCGTACTGACGGACGCAGTCAAAAGCCTCCAGCAGCAACCGGCGGCCCGTCCGATGCCCTCCAGGAGCAGCCGCCGACGACCGCACCGATCTCCGTCGCCTCCGCGCGAGCGCCCTCAACAGCACTCCCACGGAGAAGAGGAGGAGCGGCCCTGGCGTGACGACTGACGGTCCCAGCAGCCCTCCCTTTCCCCGCTGGAACGGGCAAGGAAGGAGAAACGACCGCGCGCGCCGTCGGCCTCCCTCTCGGAATCTTTCGGAGACTCCACTCCCGGGGTCTCCCAGCATCGACGAGCGGACGACTACGAGCGCCGGTTCGAGGAAATCGACCGCCGACTCGCCCAGTTGCAGATGGACGGCCAGAAGTCTTCGAACGACGTTGACTTCCAGACCGCCCAACCTCTCTCCCGACTGGTCCTCGACGAGCCAATTCCCAGTCGGTTCAAAATGCCGCACGTGGAGCCATACGACGGCTCCACCGACCCAGTCGACCACCTCGAGGGCTATAAAGCTCTCATGACGATTCAAGGGGCAACTGACGCTCTTTTTTGCATCGGCTTCCCCGCTACGCTCCGCAAGGCTGCCAGGGCCTGGTACTCTGGCCTCCGGTCGGAAAGTATCCACTCCTTCGGGCAGCTCGAGCACTCGTTCGTGGCCCATTTCAGCACCAGCCGAAAGCTGCCGCGAACGTCGGACAGCCTTTTCTCCCTCAAACAGGGGGAAAATGAGACGCTCTGACACTTCGTGGCGCGATTCAACACGGCCACGCTTGAGGTCCGGGACCTCAACGAAGACATGGCTGTCTCAGCCATGAAGCGGGGCCTGAGGGCGTCCCGATTCACCTATTCTCTGGACAAGACCCTCCCCCGGACATATGCCGAGCTACTGGAGCGCGCATACAAGTATATGCGCGCGGACGAAGGAGCGTCCGACCGACGCTTGGCCGAGCCCAGAGGCCTGAAAGAAAAGCGGAGGAAAGGTCGGGAGCCCGCCGAACCTAGCAGGCCCCCGACCGATAGTCGGGTCTCGCCACCCCGACGAATCCAAAAGTCACCCCGGCAACAGACTCCGAGGCCGGCACGCCCCAGGTATGACTCCTACACTCCTCTCTCCGCTCCTCGTGCGCAGATTCTAATGGAGATCGAGGGGGAAGAATACCTACGACAGCCTCCGCCTCTGAAGGCAAAAGGCCTCGACCGTCGGAAGTACTGCCATTTTCACCGAAGCCACGGCCACGACACCGAGCAGTGCATCCAGCTGAAGGATGAGATCGAAGCTCTCATCCGCCGGGGGTATCTCGATAAATTTCGGAAGGATCCGCCGACCCAACCAGTTGCCGATCGACGATCCCAGCCGACTGAAGAAGCGGCGAACAATCAGCCAACGGCCGGAGTCATCAACATGATCTCCAAGCGGCTGGGCCCGGGGACGTCTGCGGGAGGGGAGCTGATTTATGTCACAAATTGACATAAAAAGTATCAATTAATATCTAAATTATCTAACTTTATTAAGAAATTGATACTTGTTATTATATTTTGCAGAAGAAGAGATCATCAATAGAAAGAACAAGGAAAGAGGATTCCAACGGCGCAAATTTTATGCAAAACGGAGTTAAATTGACCCAGGAATTGAAGAATGAAGAAAGAAGACTCAATTGGGTCAAACCCGAGTCAAATCAGATCAAAATTGGTCAAAAATCAACTGATTTGGTGATCTGGTTAGCCGCCTGGTCCACAGCAACAGGCGCATGGACCATGGACCTATCGGCGCACCATAAACCCCCTAAAACCTCTTAGTCCCACATCGGAAGTTTTGAAAACCTTATAACCCCCAAATGCCTATAAAAAGCCCCCAAAGGCCCTTGTTTTATATATTCTTCCTTCTGATCAAGCTTGTAACCCTAGATAGTGGGGTTTTTTTAGCTCTCTTTTCAAGCCTCGAGCTTTGAGGTTTTTGTAATAAATTTTTTTTATATATAAAATCTTATTTTTATGCAATTTCATCTCTTTACATTATGCAATTTATTTTTCTTGCAATTAGGATAGTTTAATTTATGCAATTTAATTTTATGCAATTAGGTTAGTTTAAATTATGCAGTTTAAATTTATTAGGATAGTTTAATTTATGAAATTAGGATAGTTTATTTTTCTGTATTTAAATTTTGCAAGTAGATTTAGATCATGTCTAGCTAAGCATCCCTTCTAGGGTTTGCGATGAAGCTAGATCATGAGTAGAGATTTTACATAGGGTTCTTTCTTTTTCTTAGGGTTTCTTTTTCTTCCTCTTTTGCCAAGAATTTTTGATGAACTACAGTTGGGTCAGAGTCCCTTCATAGTTCATGCTTGATTCAGTGCATAGGAGGAGAAAACCCTAAGGGATCCTAGTTACTACTCCCCTGTAAAGAATCTTGATGGGTTATCGTTGGGCCTTAGTCCCTTCATAATCTATGCTTGGGAAAGACAAGAGGAGTAGTCGTTAGGATCAATAAGAAAAATTCTAGGTAGAATTTCCTAATCTAGATCTAGTGGATTCAAAAACCCTAGATCCTTAGTCTTATTGTCTTTAGCAAACAACTTTCGACTTTCGATTTTTGTTAAAGCTCGCTTGAGCATAGATTTGAAAATTATTTTTAAAACCAAGTCTCTGTGGGATCGACCCGTACTCGCTGGTCGTGCTACTCTGCACACCGTGCGCTTGCGGTTTTATTTATAAATTTTAAGATTTGAACGATCAAGTTTTTGGCGCCGTTGCCGGGGATCTGGCGTTTTAAATTGTTTTCAAATATTTGTTCTTCGTGCGTTATAACTCTCTTTTTTTTTTTCTTTAGATTTCTATATTTAGTTGGTGATTGCTGGAAAACTCAGGTACGCTTCTAATTTCTCTTTTATTATTTTTAGTTAATTACTTTTGCTTTTAGACCTAATCATTTGAATTTACTTAATCACAAAAAAAAAAAAATATAAAACAAAACAAAAGATATTTCATAATCGTGAAGTAAAATATCAAAATAAAAAAAAAATTCTAAATTAAAATCTTTTACATTCTTGGTCATCTTGTTTATTTGTATTTGCATTTTCATAATTAATCTAAGGGCATCAACCCATTAACAAGATAAGGTGGGGATTTCATTACCCTTCCTTAGCCCAAAAACCATCTCCATCATATTGCATTACCTAGACTTTTAATCTTAAAATCAATTAGATGTCAACCTTAAGGAATTCGAGCTCAATAGGACAAGGAACCCTAAGAGTTCTACCAAGTTTGAGTTGTTTGATTAGTTGGTGTCTAGGCAAGTCCCTGAGGGTGGTTTGTTAAATTGGTTCAGTTGCTAGCCTGGCCAACTCGTTTGGTGTCTAGAAAGGCAACGATGAGTGAACCTCCCACCTCTTATACTTACCTGGCTAACTAGTTGATCAATCTCCACTTGGAAGGTTTGAAGGGTCATCTTGGAACAGTTAGGAGCTGTCTAGATTTAGGTTAACCCTAGGATAGATTGAGTTTAATTTATTGATTCACTTGTTTGAAAAAAAAAAAAAAATTTAAAATTTAAATTAATTTGGTTACTTTTCTTTAGATTTAGGACTCCTTAGGATCTTCTCTTTAGAACTTTTTCTCTTTTCTTTCTTTTCCTTATACATAAAAATTTTATTAAAAAAAAAAAATTGTATAAACATCGAGAACTGTACACTTCGTGTGTGGAGAAGAGTGTCAGGTCGTCTAGTTAGAATTGAGTCAATTCCTGTTGTTCCAATGGCTGAACCAATCCAACCCATGACCCTTAAAGATTTGTGTTATCCAGTTGGCTCCATCCAACCATCTTGTATCAGGTTGCCACAACCCACAGCTAACAATTTTGAAATCAAACCTCAAATCATAAATATGCTTCCAAAATTCACAGGATTAGAGGATGCTATATATTTATTAGAGAATTTGAGGAGGTATGTGCAACCATGAAACTACAATTAACAGAGGATGAGGTCAAACTTAGATTAATCAACTTTGCCCTTAAGGACAATGCTAAGAAGTGGCTTTATAGTCTGCCAAACTATTCTGTCACTACCTGGGAGGGCTTTGTGAGAACATTTTTAAAAAAATATTTTCCCCATCATAAAATAGCTAGGATTAGGAATGAAATAAATCAATTTTACCAACTAGCTGGTGAATCATTTTGGAAGTACTTTGATCGTTTCAAGAATCTTTTGACCCAATGCCCACACCATGGAATAGAAACTTGGAGACTGTGTCAGATCATCTATGAGGGGTTAGATTCAAACTCAAGAACCATGCTAGAGTCCATGTGCCAAGGCCAATTTATGGACAAAGAAACTACTGAAGCTTGGCAATTCTTAGAAGACCTAGCCGAGAAAAATTTACAGTGGGAAACAACTAGGGAACCTGATAAAGCTACACCTTCAAGAGGAGGAATGCATCAAATTCAACCAACCCTAGCATCAGAGGCCAAGATTGCAACCTTAACACGTAGATTGGAAGCCTTAGAATTACAGAGACCAGCCAATGTAAATCAAATATCTGCACCCATGTGTAAAGGGTGCAATGCACCAGACCATGTCTTAGAAGAATGTTCCTACTCGAATGAGTGTGCACAGGTGAATGCCACCTATCAAGGACCATTGAACAATCCTTATGCACCCACATATAACCCAGGTTGGAGGAATCACCCGAATTTCTCATGGTCCCAGAATCCTAATGTAGGTAATCCAAATTTCAATCAGCAAAATCTAAGGTCCAACCCAGTGATGAACAACCCGCCAGGCTTCCATGATAATGACAAAAAAATTACCTCTTTAGAGAAAAGCCTAGAAGCCATGATGAAAACACATACCAGCTTTATGCAAACTATGGGTCAATTCATAAATAATAACACCCAAGCTATAGCCCGTCTGGAAATGCAAGTAAGTCAGCTGGCTTCGACCATTAGTGAACGAGAACATGGTAGGTTACCTAGCCAACATGAGCCAAATCCTAGGAACCAAAATGGTCCACGACCCCAACAAGGAAACCAAGTTAATGGTATAAATGCCATTCATACCTTAAGATCAGGAAAACAAATAGACAATAAGGTAGTTGCACTTGATGATATAGATGACTCATCTGTCGAGTCACCTTCTAAAACTACTACCTTTCAACCTCAAGCACCAGAAACTGAAAATTCACCTAGTCCAGTACTTAAAAGTCCTAGAGCTCCTTTTCCAAACAGACTGAAATCCAATAAATCTGAACATTTAGACAAAATTTTAGAGGTATTTAAACAAGTCTAAGTTAATATTCCTCTTTTAGATATAATCCATCAGGTTCCAACTTATGCCAAATTTTTAAAAGATCTTTGCACTAGAAAAGGACCACTAATGTACCAAAGAAAGCATTTTTGGCTGCAAGTGTCAGTTCATACCTATCTAGCCATGTGCCAATTAAATATAAGGACCCTGGAGCTCCAACAATTTCTTGTGTTATTGGAGAAACCAATATAAAAAAGGCCTTGCTAGATCTAGGAGCTAGTGTGAATATCCTTCCATATTCGGTGTATGAACAACTAGGATTAGAAAAACTTCAACCTACTGGGATCACATTACAGTTAGCCGATAGATCTCTCAGGATCCCTAAGGGAATGGTCGAGGATGTTCTGATAAAGGTTGAAAATTTTATTTTCCCTATAGATTTTATTGTTTTAGAGACTGAGCCAGTTGCGAATCCTAAAGGACATATACCTGTCATTTTAGGAAGACCATTCTTAGCTACGGCCAATGCTGAAATCAATTGTCGAAATGGTCTGATGAAGTTATCCTTTGGGAATATGACCATTGAGCTTAATGTTTTTAACTTAGAACAGAATCCTCTTCTCATGCTGATGTCAATGTAGTCCAAGATGGTATTTATGAATCCATTGACATTAGTGATGATGAAGTCGACCTAGAGTCTAACCCCTGGTTAATCCATGAGTCTGAGGATGTCAATGAAATACTTAAAGAAAATCAGATTAATCAGGAATCGACACTTCCTACTGAACCAATCATTGAGATGGTAAAACCATCACCTAAACCATCGATAGAGGAAGCACCCATTTTAGAACTGAAACCCCTCCCAGAACATCTCAAGTATGCATATCTAGGACCCAAAGAAATTTTGCCTGTAATTATTGCATCAGACCTAGATCCCAAGCAAGAGGAGGAGTTAGTGTCAGTTCTAAAAGCAAATCAGGAAGCAATAGGTTGGACCATAGCAGATATCAAAGGAATAAGCCCTTCTATAGTTCAACATAGAATATACTTAGAGGAAGAAGCTAAACCAACAAGAGAAGCCCAAAGAAGGCTTAATCCAGTTATGAAGGATGTAGTTAAAAAGGAGATTCTGAAACTCCTAGATAGTGGAATAATTTATCCTATTTCTGATAGCTCTTGGGTAAGCCCAGTTCAAGTAGTACCCAAGAAATCTGGGGTAACAGTGGTCCAAAATGATGCAAACGAACTTATCCCAACTAGGACCCAAACGGGATGGAGGGTCTGTATAGACTATAGAAAGTTGAATGCTGCGACAAGGAAAGATCACTTTCCTTTGCCATTTATTGATCAAATGTTGGAAAGACTAGCCGGACAAGAGTTTTACTATTTTCTTGATGGATACTCCGGTTACAACCAGATCCCCATAGCCGCTGAAGATCAAGAAAAGACTACATTCATCTGTCCATTTGGTACTTTTGCCTATAGACGAATGCCCTTTGGACTATGTAATGCACCGGCAACCTTTCAGAGATGCATGATCAGCATATTTTCAGATATGATAGAACGATTTCTAGAAATTTTTATGGATGACTTTTCTGTTTTTGGTCTAACCTTCTCCGAGTGTCTGAATCACCTGCAATTAGTTCTAGAACGATGTAAGGAGAAGCACCTAGTTCTCAACTGGGAAAAATGTCAGTTTATGGTCAAACAGGGAATAGTTCTTGGCCATGTCATTTCTAAAAAGGGGATTGAAGTGGACAAGGCCAAAATAGATCTAATTGCAAGTCTTCCACCACCTAAATCTGTGAAAGAAATACGTTCATTTTTAGGTCATGCTGAATTCTATAGAAGGTTTATTGCCAACTTTAGCAAAGTAGCACGTCCACTGACTAATCTTTTGGCAAAGGATACTAAATTTGAATTTATTCATGAGTGCTTGGAATCTTTTGAATTTCTAAAAAATGCACTTGTATCAGCTCCAATCATTCATCCTCCTGTCTGGTCTGAACCATTTGAATTAATGTGTGATGCGTCCGATCATGTTGTGGGCGCAATCTTAGGTCAACGAATAAATAAGCTGCCTAGAGTGATATATTATGCAAGTAAAACCTTAAATGATGCGCAGCTTAACTACACCACAACTGAGAAGGAGTTCCTTGCCGTTGTCTTTGCTTTAGAGAAATTTAGATCTTATTTGGTTGGGACCCACACCATTGTTTACACCGATCACTCAGCCATTAGACATCTCCTAGCAAAGAAGGATGCCAAGGCACATTTAATCAGATGGATTTTGCTCCTTCAAGAATTTGACCTAGAAATTAGGGACAAGAAAGGCACTGAGAACGTTGTAGCAGATCATTTGTCCCGAATTCCAGTTGCACCATCTAGTGAACCACCCATCAATGAATCTTTTCCAGATGAGCAACTCATGTCTTTGTCTACTGAACCTTGGTTTGCTGATATTGTAAATTATTTAGCCATAGGCAAGATACCTTCTCATTGGACTAAGCAGGATAAATATAAATTCTTTGCCCAAGTGAAGTATTTCATTTGGGATGATCCTTATCTTTTTAAACAATGTCCTGATCAAATTATTAGAAGGTGTATCCCAGATAACGAAGTCATGAATATTTTATCTTTTTGTCATGATCAAGCATGTGGGGGTCACTTCGCGTCTAAGAAAACTGCTGCTAAGGTTCTCCAATGTGGTTTTTATTGGCCCAATTTGTTTAAGGATGCTCACGAATATTGTAAAAATTGTGCTCAATGTCAGAAAATGGGCCGAATCACCAAGCGACACATGATGCCACTCAACCCAATCTTGGTAGTTGAAGTTTTTGATGTTTGGGGGATCGATTTCATGGGACCATTTCCAAATTCCTTTGGAAATGAATATATTCTAGTAGCAGTTGATTATGTTTCAAAATGGGTAGAAGCAATTGCATGTAGAACACCTGATAGCAAAATGGTCATTAAGTTTCTTAAAGAAAATATTCTCTCCCGTTTCGGTATTCCTAGGGCAATCATTAGTGATCGGGGAACCCATTTTTGTAACCGACCTTTTGCAACATTGATGAAAAAGTATAATGTCACCCACAAATTGGCCACACCATATCATCCTCAAACTAGTGGGCAAGTTGAAGTGTCAAACCGACAAATCAAACAGATCCTGGAAAAAACTGTTAATGCCAATAGAAAGGATTGGTCTTTAAAATTAA
Source organism: Elaeis guineensis (assembly GCF_000442705.2). Lineage (NCBI taxonomy): Eukaryota > Viridiplantae > Streptophyta > Magnoliopsida > Arecales > Arecaceae > Elaeis > Elaeis guineensis. The sequence goes on along the minus strand of NC_026005.2, from coordinate 12,775,657 downwards.
TTGATGCACTTTGGGCATACCGAACCGCTTTCAAGACCAATCTAGGAATGTCTCCTTATAGGATTGTGTTTGGTAAACCATGTCACTTGCCTATTGAGATAGAACACAAAGCCATGTGGGCCATCAAACAACTAAATACAAATTTGAACGATGCTGGAAACCATAGGAAGCTTCAATTGAATGAATTAGAAGAACTTAGAAATGAAGCCTATGAAAATGCAAGGATATACAAGGAACGAACCAAAGCATTTCATGATCAATCAATTATAAGAAAAACTTTCAATATCAGACAAAAGGTGCTCTTATATAACTCTAGATTACATCTGTTTCCAGGAAAGCTTAGGTCTAGATGGACAGGACCATTTTTAGTAAAGGAAGTTTTTTCACACGGAGCTGTTGAGATTGAAAACCCAAGTAATGGTGTTATCTTTAAAGTTAATGGTCAACGATTAAAACCATTCTTGGAATTACCTGTCAAGACTGTTGAAGATGCCATGGTTCTTTATGAACCAACTTATTCTGATTAAGTTGCTTCGAGGTTTGGTCTGGCTGAAGACATAAAACTTAGCGCTTCTGGGAGGCAACCCAGCTTATTTAATTTCTAATACTTTCTTTGTTTTCAGTTTGCTTAGGACAAATAAATTAGATAAACTCCATTGGGGACAATGTCGGTCAAGTTGAGGGGAGAGCTTGAACAAAATCAGGTGTTATCATTTCCTTTTCCTTCCACTATGAGTTATTTCTTGCATTTAATATATTATGTAAAAAAAATAAAAAAATAATAAAAATATATATATATATATATATATGAAATAAATTAATCTATAAAAGAAATAAGAGTAAGTTAGAAAGTATTTGCTAATGTAGTGAGTCACGGAGAAGATTAGCTGGTTAGACTCTTGGTGGCTTAGGTCATTTAAAGACTATTAGCACTTCCAATTGCACATGCACACTAACAAGGTAAAGTAGGTGTTAATTGTAAGGTCAATTAAGGATTTGAGTATTATTTAAATTAGATAATTTTTTCTACACCCCAATTGAAGAAATTTGAATTTAAGGAAAGAGCTACCTGCCTGAAATAAAATGCAAAACACAGAGTAAATGTGGATTGCCCTAAGCCTAGTAACCGGGTCTCTTCACCTAAGTCAAGTGTTGAGATTCGCGTCAAACGGTGGTGGGAAGGCCAGGATGCTCAGCAAAAAAAAAAAAAAAAAAAAAAAAAAAAAAAAAACAGTGTGAAAGCTACCTTAGTTCTTTGTTTAATCTGGGGTGTATAGAAAATTAATCGAACTAAGTTATGAAAAATGATACAATTGGCCTGTACAAGTTAATACTGAAATACTAAGTTAGTTATCACTCACACAAGTGCTATAAAACTTTAAGTGTACTCTAAGAAAGCTTCTAAGTAGACTGACTACCGATTCTAATTCGAAGCTCATTACTTAGTAATACTAGAAAACTTCTTGAATTTCGATCTTAAATTAATTTGCAAAGGAAGGATCTTTTTGGAATATGATCTTATTTTGGTACATTGCTAAGGGACTAGCAATGATTAAGTTGGGGGGTGTGATTTATGTCACAAATTGACATAAAAAATATCAATTAATATCTAAATTATCTAACTTTATTAAGAAATTGATACTTATTATTATATTTTGCAGAAGAAGAGATCATCAATAGAAAGAACAAGGAAAGAGGATTCCAACGGCGCAAATTTTATGCAAAACGGAGTTAAATTGACCCAGGAATTGAAGAATGAAGAAAGAAGACTCAATTGGGTCAAACCCGAGTCAAATCAGATCAAAATTGGTCAAAAATCAACTGATTTGGTGATCTGGTTAGCCGCCTGGTCCACAGCAACAGGCGCATGGACCATGGACCCATCGGCGCACCATAAACCCCCTAAAACCTCTTAGTCCCACATCGGAAGTTTTGAAAACCTTATAACCCCCAAATGCCTATAAAAAGCCCCCAAAGGCCCTTGTTTTATATATTCTTCCTTCTGATCAAGCTTGTAACCCTAGATAGTGGGGTTTTTTAGCTCTCTTTTCAAGCCTCGAGCTTTGAGGTTTTTGTAATAAATTTTTTTTATATATAAAATCTTATTTTTATGCAATTTCATCTCTTTACATTATGCAATTTATTTTTCTTGCAATTAGGATAGTTTAATTTATGCAATTTAATTTTATGCAATTAGGTTAGTTTAAATTATGCAGTTTAAATTTATTAGGATAGTTTAATTTATGAAATTAGGGTAGTTTATTTTTCTGTATTTAAATTTTGCAAGTAGATTTAGATCATGTCTAGCTAAGCATCCCTTCTAGGGTTTGCGATGAAGCTAGATCATGAGTAGAGATTTTACATAGGGTTCTTTCTTTTTCTTAGGGTTTCTTTTTCTTCCTCTTTTGCCAAGAATTTTTGATGAACTACAGTTGGATCAGAGTCCCTTCATAGTTCATGCTTGATTCAGTGCATAGGAGGAGAAAACCCTAAGGGATCCTAGTTACTACTCCCCTGTAAAGAATCTTGATGGGTTATCGTTGGGCCTTAGTCCCTTCATAATCTATGCTTGGGAAAGACAAGAGGAGTAGTCGTTAGGATCAATAAGAAAAATTCTAGGTAGAATTTCCTAATCTAGATCTAGTGGATTCAAAAACCCTAGATCCTTAGTCTTATTGTCTTTAGCAAACAACTTTCGACTTTCGATTTTTGTTAAAGCTCGCTTGAGCATAGATTTGAAAATTATTTTTAAAACCAAGTCTCTGTGGGATCGACCCGTACTCGCTGGTCGTGCTACTCTGCACACCGTGCGCTTGCGATTTTATTTACAAATTTTAAGATTTGAACATCAGGAGCCGATGAAAAAGCCGCACCCGGACGACGTAATCACCTTTACGGAGGACGACGTTCGGGGCATCCAAACTCCCCACGACGATGCTGTTGTTGTGTCGGCGACAATAGCCAATTATGATGTAAAACGAATTTTTGTTGATAATGGAAGTTCAACGAATGTTTTGTTTTACTCGATCTTCTCCCGAATGCAACTGTCAACTGACCGACTTAAGAGGGTCTCCATGCCCTTGATCGGCTTTGCCAGAGATGCCGTCACGATAGAGGAAGAAATCACCCTGCTCGTGACGGTCGGCACCGAACCACGGCAAAGCACGGTCTGCCTAACTTTCGCGGTCGTCCAAGTTCCTTCGGCCTACAACGCCATACTCGGACGACCCGGATTGAACGCCCTCAGAGCAATCGTCTTGACGTACCATCTCCTTGTTCGGTTCTTGACCAAAAATGGGATCGGAGAGATGCGCGAAGATCAACAGCTCGCCCGGCGATGCTTCCAAATCTCTGCTCAAAGCGACGAGTCGAGGGGTTCTTTGACAATCGACAAGCTGGACCAACAGGAGGAGGAAGAACGAGGTTCGCCGGCTGAGCAGCTCGAGGCGATCCTGATAGGAGAACATCCTGACAGGAGAGTTTGGGTCGGGTCCCAACTGTCCGACACCGAACTACGCCGACTGACGGAGCTGCTGACGGCCAATGCCGACATATTTGCTTGGTCAGCGGCAGATATGTCAGGCATCCCCCCAGAAACCATAACCCACCGACTCGACATCGACCCGACGATGAGACCGGTGAGGCAGAAGAAAAGGTCCTTCGCTCCAGAAAGGCAGAGGGCCATCGACGAAGAAGTGGACAAGCTACTCGAAGCAGGCTTCATCCAAAAATCCACGTATCCCGATTGGCTCGCCAATGTCATCATGGTCAAAAAAGTCAACGGGAAGTGGAGGATCTGCATCGACTACACCGACCTCAACCGAGCCTGCCCGAAAGATAGCTTCCTGCTTCCCAAGATCGACCAGCTGGTGGATGCGACGTCCGGATTTCGACTGCTCAGCTTCATGGACGCCTTCGTTGGGTACAACCAGATCCGGATGGCGCCTGAAGACGAGGAGCACACCGCGTTCGTGACTCCCAAGGGCCTCTACTGTTATCGGGTGATGCCCTTCGGACTGAAGAATGCCGGCGCCACCTACCAGCGACTCGTCAATAAGGTCTTCAAAGATCAGATCGGCCGCAACATGGAGGTGTACGTGGACGACATGCTGGTGAAAAGCACGCAGATCCCGGACCACGTTCAGGATCTCGAGGAGGCCTTCCACACCCTTCGACGACACCGAATGAAGCTCAACCCGACCAAGTGTGCTTTTGGGGTGACCTTAGGGAAGTTCCTCAGATTCCTCGTTTCTCAGAGAGGGATTGAGGCCAACCCTGAGAAGATAAAGGCAATCCTCGACATGCATCATCCGAACACCAAGAAGGAGGTCCAACAGCTGAACGAAAAAATTGTCGCTCTTAGCCGATTCATTTCTCGATCAGCTGAAAGGTGCCTCCCATTTTTCAAAACTTTGCGTCATGCAAATGGATTTTCTTGGTCGGATGAGTGCCAGCGGGCCTTCGAAGACCTGAAGAGGTACTTGGCTTCCCCCCCGCTGCTCGTAAAGCCGCAGGTCGGGAAAACCCTGTATCTCTACTTGGCCACATCTTCTGAGGCGATCAGTTCGGTGCTCGTCCGAGAAAATGAGTGCCGAACCCATCAGCCTATCTACTACACCAGCAAGGTGCTTCACGACGCCGAAGCAAGATACTCGGAGATGAAAAAGATGATTTTTACCCTGACCGTCTCCGCGCAACGACTCCGTCCGGTGCTCACCAACCAGCCCCTGAGGGCGATACTGCGCCGACCCGACACATCTGGATGACTCGCGAAGTGGACGATGAAGCTCAGCGAGTTCGACATTCAGTACCGACCAAGGCCTGCCCTGAAAGCTCAGGTCTTGGCTGACTTCATCGCCGAATGTCCGACAACCGACCAAGGGTCGGGAGCTGAAGACCCAGGATGAGATGCGGTCTCTAAGCCAGACCCGATCTCCACCTGGGTACTCCACATCGATGGAGCCTCAAATGCTCAAGAAAGCGGGGCCGGGCTCCTGCTCACGAATTCGGATGGGGTGGTCACCGAGTACGCCCTCCGGTTCGACTTCAAGGCCTCCAACAACCAAGCCGAATACGAGGCACTCCTCGTCGGCTTGAGGATGGCAAGGGAGCTGGGCGTCGACGGCCTCCGGGCATTCTCCGACTCTCAGCTGATCGTAGGGCAGGTCAAGGGCGAATTCGAGGTGCGAGATCCGACCATGGTCAAGTACCTTCAGAAAGTGAAGGACCTCGTGGCACGCCTCAAGTATTTCGAAATTTCCCACATCCCAAGGTCGGAGAACGCCCGTGCCGACGCACTCTCCAGACTGGCGACTTCGGCCTTCGACTCCTTGGGTCGGACGTTCATGGAGAATCTCGAGCACCCGAGCATCGATCGGGTCGACGAGGTACTGCAGCTGACATCCGAACCAAGTTGGATGGACCCGATCGTCCGGTATCTGACCGACGGGATCAGTCCCGAAGATCCCACGGAGGCCAAGCGACTCCGATGGTCGGCCTCACAATATGTCATCATGGACGGCCGACTCTACAAGAGGTCGTTCTCCCTTCCCCTGCTTAGGTGTTTGGGACCGACCGATGCCGACTACGCTCTCCGAGAGGTTCACGAAGGAATTTGCGAGAATCACTTGGGGGGCAAGTCTCTGGCCTACAAAGTCCTGCGACAAGGCTACTACTGGCCTACCATGAAGAAGGATACGGCCGAGTTGGTCCGGAGGTGCGAGCCATGTCAAAAGTACGCCAACATCCAACACCAACCGGCCAGTCAAATTGCTCCTATTGTCGCTCCGTGGCCCTTCGCCCAGTGGGGAGTCGACATTCTCGGCCCATTCCCACCAGCGTCGGGTCAGAGGAAGTTCATAGTCGTCTCCATCGACTACTTCACCAAATGGGTGGAGGCTGAGCCCCTGGCACAGATCACCGAGCGGAAGATGGAGGACTTCATCCAAAAGTCCGTCATCTTCAGGTTCGGGTTGCCGCACACCATCATCACCGACAATGGACGGCAATTCGACAACCAGGACTTCAGAGACTTCTGCGCCAGGTTCCACATCAGGCACCACTGACTTCAGTCGGGCACCCCCAGTCCAACGGCGAGGTCGAGGTGACCAACCGAACCTTGCTCTACGGACTCAAGACCCGACTAAACGAAGCCAAAGGCCTCTGGGTCGACGAGCTAGGCTCCGTTCTGTGGGCTTACCGAACGACCCCCCGCGTTCCGACCGGGGAGTCGCCTTTCAGTTTGGCCTATGGAACGGAGGCCATGATCCCGCTCAAGATTGGACTACCATCTTCCAGGGTCGAGCGGTACCAAGAGTCGGACAACTCCGAGAGTCGGAGGGCCGACTTAGACCTCCTCCCCGAACTGCGGGATGAGGCCCAAATTCGCATGGCTTCGTACCGACAAAGGATCGCCCGGTATTACAACGCCAAGGTCAGACCGAAGCTTTTCAGGCCTGGCGACTTGGTCTTGAGGAAGGCAGAAGTGTCGAGGCCCTTGGACCAAGGGAAGCTGGCCCCCAATTGGGAAGGACCCTACAAGGTAGCAGACACCTACGGTCCGAGAGCCTACCGACTGGAGACCCTTAAAGGGAAACCCATTCCCCGAACTTGGAACGCCGACAACTTGAAGCTGTATTACCAGTGAACTTTGTGATTCAGTAGTCGGAATACAAATTCAGTTTGAAAGTTTGGAGTTTTAACTCTTCGACTAATGATCGGTGCTCATCAAGGCCAAGCCCCGACATGCCAAGGTAGACTTAGTATCCTCTTGGAACCAACGGCCTTATCGCCGGTGATCCATCGGACTCTTGCGAGGACCGACTCATCTACATGGGCGGGAGTTGACACTCCTTCGACGATCGATGATCGACGATGCGTCGGACCCTTACAAGGACCGATGAACTCTTATTGACGGGAGTCGACACTCCTTCGACGATGCGTCGGACCCTTACAAGGACCGATGAACTCTTATTGACGGGAGTTGACACTCCTTCGACGATGCGTCGGACCCTCACAAGGACCGATGAACTCTTATTGACGGGAGTTGACACTCCTTCGACGATCGACGGTACGTCGGACCCTTACAAGGACCGATGCGCCCTTACGGACGGGAGTTAACACTCCTTCTACGGTCGAACTTTCGGGCCAAACCATCGGCTGACAAGCCGATCGGGCCCCGATCAAAGAGAGGCGAAAAGCCTACGCGACTGACGTCGCAATTTCCGATCAGGCCACGGCCAGTCGAGGGATATTCGGCTTACCACCGTCTATCGCACAACGCGACCTTAGTCGCATCCACGACTTGCCGACCGACCTGCGGCCGACTGGACGACGTTCGGCTTGCTACCGTATGTCGAAAAATACAGAATGAATACCCGACGCAAGAGCATGGGGATCCGACTTACTGTCGTTCCCTCGACACTGCGCCGGACGACATTCGACTGAACGCGTCTATGGAAGCCCGACTACCGAACCTTTACCAGGTTCGGTCGGCTCCCGACTCAACAAGACGCGCCCGACTGATGAGCTCGACTATCAGAAGCCGACCCAAAGTCGGGACTTACCCTTCTTTCGTAGCGGCACGAGTTGCCGAACGTCCTACCGACTTATGTGAGTTAGCGACTTACACAAGCTAATGACTCACTAAGGCATTCAACTATACATTTGGAAGAAAGAGACGAAGGGAAAACAGGAGAAATTTTCATTCAAAATTTTCATTCAAAAGTACAAAGCCGGGTCGAAGCCCGATTACTTGTATTTCAAAAAATAGAAAAAGCAAAGGAAAATCGGTATGGCCCGATCAGCCATCTGAGTCGATCTCCTCGACCGATGGGAGATCGGGGATGACTGGTGTGTCGGCCACGAGCGGAGCCGGGTCGACGGCTGAAGCTGGTCCTTCGGTCGGCGGGGGACTGGCAGTCGGCGCCGCTTCCTCCGGGATGACTTCCTCCGCAGCAACTACGCCTCCCGACGGCTGGTCGGCCATCTCCTCGGTAGCTTCCTCCTCGGCCCCCGGTGGGACGATGCTGCTAAGGTCGAGCTCCGGATACAAGGCCCGGACTGCCTCCCGACCGTCCTCGTACCCCACCCGGTACGAGGCGAAACCCGACTCGAGCATCTCCTCCCGAAATTGGTCGGAGACCCGGAAGTCGTCAACCGCTCGGTCGGCCGATTCCCTCACCGACCTTGCCTCTTCCTCCGCTCGACCGAGCGATTCCTTCGCCGACTCTGCCTTCGCCTTTGCTATGTCGGCATCGGCCTGGGCGATCGAAAGCTCCTCCTCGGCCTTGGCGAGCTTCTCCAGGCTCACCCGAAGCTGCTCGCGCTCTCCTTGGAGTTCGGCGGTGGCACCGTCTCGTTCGTGCCGAAGACGACGCACGGCCCGACCCTTATGTCTGGCCTCCTTCTTGGCCGACCTAAGCTCGGACCCAAGTCGGGAGACCTCGTCTACTAACTTGGCCTCCCGGTCGGCCGACTGCTGAAGATGGTCGGCCAACATCGCCCTCTCGGCTTCGGCCGCCGCCGACCTCTCCTTATAAGCGGCCCGGACATTGCCGAACCTCCGGTACCCGGCCTCCAGTTCCGACATTGTATAGATCAACTGTCGATTGCAAATGCTTCGTCAGGATCACATAACAAGAAAAACTTCTAAGGAAAAGAGAAGGTGATGCGAAGCTTACCTCGACCATAGTCGGATAGAACCTGGACAGCATCTCGGTTACCTGCCGAGATCTCAGCGACTCAACGTCGGCCGGAAGAAGAATCCCCTGGCACAACCTCCTCGCCAGGTTGTGGTCGGCCAACGCCGATGCACCCTCGGGGAACTGCGTGCTGGGCGGCACAGATCGGCTCCCCGACCTTGTCTCATCCGCGGGGTCCATCGGGGCTTTCCCTCGATCGGCCGCCCCGACCGACGGAACCTGCAGCGAGGGGATGCTCGAAGTAGAACCAGCACCCCCCGCTGCGGCCACAGACGCCGCCGGATGATGTTCGGTTTTTCGAACTACATCCGGCTCCATCGCCTCCGGTGATGCCGCCGACGTTCCTTCGGTCGCTTCACCCATCGGCCTCTCCTCCGAACGCGTCGTCGGAGCCGCGAGCGCGATGACGGGCTCGGATTGATCGGTCACCGATGCTTCGATGATCGGCGCCGCTGGAGCAGGCTTCTTCGGTGGATGCGAAGGTCCGGCCCCCGATGCTGGCCTCTTCCTTGTCGCGAATTGCCGAATCTCCGCGTCTGTCGGCCGCATTCTTGGAGGTGTCCCTACAATACCGACAAAGGTGTTAGCTAAAGAACCGGACTAAGGGTCGGATGAGAAGGAGACCGAAAAATCGGACGATACCTAATCGGGGGACCAAGCTTAAGCCGGCGTCATAGAGAGCTTGTTCGGTAACAAGCTCCCTCTGCTTCGGGACCGACATATCTTTTAGTCGGTGGAAGTCCTCCCGGTCGTCCGCTTCCACCCGACTGTTGTCATTGGCTTCGGTTCGGGGCACGCCCCAGTGAGAAGGAAAGCCCCAAGAAGACGGAGAAGAAACAAAGAAGAATTGGTTCTTCCACCCATGAATGGACGATGGAAGACCGGTGATGAAGGAAAGACCCTTCCGGGGGTTGAAGAGCCACCACCCTCGGGCTTTAGGGTGGGGTCGGAGCACAAAGAAGGCCCGGAAGAGAGAAATGCGAGGGTTGGTCGGCAAGAGCTGACACAACAACGCAAAACTAATTATGAGCCGGACAGAGTTCGGCGCTAGCTGCGCCGGACAGAGTCCGTAATAGTTCAGAAGATTCCGGATGAACTCCGGAATCGGGAGCCGAAGACCTGCGCGGAGGTCCTCGACATACAGCGCCAGCTGACCAGGCGGAGGGCTGTTAACCCGACCGCCGGCCCCTGGGGCGGACAGTTGAAACTGCTCCAGGATGCAGTATTGCTCCCGAAGCCAATCAACATTCGGCCCCGAAAGCGAGGAAGCCTCATCTTCCGGAGTCGATCGGGAGTCGTCGGTCGGGTTCCCCGACCGAGCTCCCTGATCGGATTCCTGGCCATTGTACCGGAACCGAATAAGAAAGGAACGGGGAAGAAGAAGAAGATGAGGAGGACGAAGAGGAGACCACGAACCGGAGGAGCTCTTCTGGAAGCAAGAAAGCTCTGCCCGCGACGACTGAGAAATCGCCCGGACAGAGTTTCGGCAGCAAAATGGCAATGGTGGGGTCTTGGGTCCGAGAGGTCCTATATATATAGGCCCGACCGACGGCCAAGATGACTCCGTGCCGACCGAAGCTCCATGGATGCGCGACACATGGCGGCCTCCGGGTGGCTGAGGATTCGGCGCGCCCCGTCCCGGGACGGCCGCACCGCCCATATTAAATGCGGGGGGCGCCGGCCAACCACCTTCGACACGGGGCACGCGGGGACGCGGTTCCGCATTTATGCGCCTGCGCCGATTCGCATTCCCGATGGGACGCCTGCCAGCGCCCCACGCTCCCACGATCGGCGTCGGATATTCGGTCGTCTGACACCGTATCGTCCGGCGTCCGATCTCCTGACACCGACGTAACGTCTGACGACGACAAGACGCGACGCCTGACATCAGACGCGACGTCTGACACCTGACGCCGACGTGACATCTGACACCGACTAGACGTCCAGATCGCTTGGCATTTATGAGACGTCTGACATCGGATCAGCCGGCGGTGCGGTCGGATCTGTCCATACGACAACCCCACTCCTAGTCGCCCAGGATTGCTGCCCGAGTGAGAGCATCGGCCAGCTCACCGTCCGACTTAGGAGTGGAGGGGGGCAACTGTTGGGGAATACCCACCGACCGACCGACCGATGGCCGGAGGAACCGACCGACTGCTGAAAGGACCGACCGACTGACGGCCCGACAGACCGACCGACGGTCGGACCGACCAATTGGCGGTCGGAGCGACCGACTGACGGACGTCATCACTGGCTAATTATCGGCTCACGACCGACTGAGGATATGTCAGGCGCACCTTTCCCGACCGACTGAACCCAGAGGTCTGATGACCGACTCACGAAGGACTCGCCGACCAACGGAGGGGCCCGACGCCACTCAGCTGGCCACCGACTTAGGATCGGTCGGCTCCTCCAATCGCCGTACAGCCGCCAGACTTTGTCAGTTCTGACAGCAACATGCGGCACGGCTATCTAGGGGCATTGTCCCACCGAGGACATTGTCAACCCTGGTGATTTGACGGCCACACGGTGACATGACATTTTCACGGTGACTCTGACAGTCTACAGTGAGTTGACAGTTCCTCACTTGTCTGCGCCATTAATGACGGCGCCATACCGTGCTCCACTATATAAGCCGGGGAAGGCAACAGTGCAAGGGATCCGGTCCGCTCCCCCACTTCTCGACTTCGAAACCACAGGCTCGCTCCTCTCTCCCTCTCTCCCTCTCGATCGAGCTCTCTGTCTACATTTCACTGTTGCCCAGTCACCTCTCTGACTTGACCGTCGGAGGGTCCCCACCGGAGCCGCCTCCGGTCAGTGTGGACTTCTCATTTTTGCAGGTGCACGTCCCCCGACGATCGATCGACGAGGCGATTGGCCGCAACAGATATTTTGCTCCTTTGTCCTTAGGAGTGGATCATATTTTTCTTCTCTATTTTCTCTTTTGGTGTATTTAGTTTCTTATTTTTTTTCTTTTTTATTAGAGAATATAGAAAATATTAAAAAAAATTCAGTTGATATTAGAGAATCTAATGGAAGCTAAAAATTTTTCCTAATATTTCTTGATATTCTCTGATACTTTTGTTTTGATGTGCATTCTTTTCTAAACCTTTTGGATGGGATATAATCTTGTATCTTTTTGCCCTAATAATAGAATGACGGATGTGGCCCAGTGCTGATTAGTCTCCTTTTTACTCAAAAAATAATAGTTTGTGTTATGCCTTAGCAAGCTCATCTACTTGTCAATGGAAATTCAACCGATCAGCTACCAAACCACTAAATTATTCTACATATTTACATATTATGGTCTCCTAATTTATGGATTTTTTTTTTAATACGACAGTGCATTTAAACAAATTTTATATGAATATAATCAAAATAATTAAAAAATAGAATATTTTGAAATCATTTCAAAATAATATCTTTTATAGTTCAGAGAGTTTCTTGAGTGCACTCAGCTACACAAGACCATGGATTCTTTGTTATCTATTTCCACAGATAAGTATTTTTATTTGAGAGTGCCTAAAACTCATAAAATTATGGTTTTGCATGGGCATCTATAATAATGCGATGACAGCGTAGTGGCAGAGTTCAGGCTTGTTGTTACTGATTGGACATAAGAAACGGTGCGTTGCGTCTTAAAGTCACCCTCCCCGATGACAACGGAAATGCATTATTAAGGAGATGTAAAATGTCGAAGGAAGACACGAAGGAATAAGTCATTAGTAGATGATGGGACCTTATACGTGCATCATTAATCTATCCATTGGAACAAAAGGCATATTCAGTAAAAAGGTAAACTTTTACTTTTTTTTTTCGCCCCCTTTTTTCCGCCAATGAGTTCCTTCTTCCTATTGTTGTTATTTTAATTTAATTTTATATTATAAAAAAAGTACTTTAAATTTTTTTTATCTATTTTATATATTCTATTCAATAGATATATTTTTTTCAATTATTTTTACTGCACGCGCGCGCGCGCGCACACACACACATATATATATATATATATATATATATATATATATATATATATATATATATATATATATATATATATATAGTATGATTTGGTCGAACAGTTCACGAAATTGGAAGATGATATGGACCTACCAACAAGCCCAATATGTGCTACGTTCTCAAATTTCAGGTTTGTAGATTGAAATAACAAGTTATGCTGCACACTAATCCTATATGGATCATGGTGCATTAAATTAATAATATTAATATCAATTAATATATCATACTAATCCTAAATCGGCACAGGGAGATATATATTATCATACTAATTGACAGTCTCCATGGATTTTTATATGGATCAGCCAACCAAGAGCTTATCGTGGGATAGTTCGCCAAGAGTTTATATCTGGGACAATCTTTATGACTTAAGCAAGACATTTGGATTAGATGGAGATTGAGACATGATCTTGGTTAGTTTAGAGCCAAAAAAAAAGGGGTTAAAGATCATATGATCATGAAAAGAGAAATAGAAGATAAGACATGAAGCTAATGCTGAATAAAAATATTTCACCTGTTAATATATGATGATGCATCTCTTTTGACAAGATGGATAGTTTATGGATATTTACAGTATTCTAGATATTGAACATGAGATTTTATATTTATTTTTATTTTTAGATTATATTATTATACTGGTGTGATATGTGAAATTCTTACAGGACTGTAAAGCTCATACCCCTCCATTTCTCTTTTCTTCTCAAAATTGCAGGATACTTATAATTTACTATGGTATGAATTTGCGAGTAAGCGGATGCATAGACAGAGTGATATTGATACCTGATCAGAGGATTGAAGGAATTCAATTTGTAATTATACAAGTTTCACTAATTACTGAAATTAGACATTGTAGATGTTGAGGTTGTAATGAATTATTTTAGGTCTTGCATATTCTTTAGGGCATCCTAAGGAGTGTGCGGCTATCATGTATCCAATTCGGATGTTGGATTTAGGACGTGACAGAATGGTATCAGAGTATAGATTATGATCATTCGGGGGCTATGATATAAGTAAATAGAATGTGACAGAATAGTATCAGAGCTTAGGTTTGAGATCACTAGAGATTATGAAGTGATATCAAAACTTTATGTATGATCAATAGGATGTGACAGAATGATATCAAAACTTAGGTTTAAGATCACTAGGGACTGTGACATAAGCTATATTAAAGCTTTGGGTTATAATCAGTGGAGTATGATAGAAGGATATCAAACCTTAAATTATGACTACTAAGGATGGTGACGTAAATGGTATCAGAGTAACAAATTATGATTTTAATTGGTTAAAGATTATTTAGTAAATCTTGAAAAAATTTGATAAATTTAAATTAGAGTGCGCAATGAAAGTATAGTGATTTAAGTGAAGATGTTATGGTAGAGGATTTGAATTTCATTTTCTCAATAAAGAAGGTTATCTTAGAGCATGAAGATAAGATGAAAAGTTTGTACCCTTAAGATTTTGACTTGTAGCATTCTAATTTCGAGGACAAAATTATTTTAAGAAGGGAGAGAATGTAATAATCCAGATTTTTATTTAAAAAAAAGAAATAGAATGGAAGAGGACTCTCAAAGGAGTCCTTCTCTTTGAAGTTCGATCGATAGGGAGTCCAAGGCCCATTCAAACTCCGGTAGGCCCTAGGATCCAGATCTATAAATCCTTCTCCCCATCCTCCTCAATACTTTGTCTAACACTTCCCAATCAAATTATCGGCAAAAACCATAAGATCTTTCCTGAATTTCCGTCAAAGTCCTTCGGCGATTCACTGTCGATTTCTCATCAAAGACAAGGTAAAGACCACTTCTTCTCCTTCTTTCTTTTTTCAAACCCCCTAAAGCTTTTGATGGTCAAATTTGATTGTCAGCTGTTAGATTTCATAGAGGGCCGGACATCCTCTATTTTTGTTTCTTTCTTTCCTCTCTACTGGATCGGCTGCCATCGCTGAATGACCTTGGTCACTGAGGATCCGAGACCGTCGGACAGTCCGCCACCACGAGAGGTCACCACTCATCGGGCCATTGCTAGGGAGGTGGTTGGGCTCATGTCTTTCCCCTTCCCTTATTTTCAATGAAGAAGAAGAAGAAAGAAGGATATGGGAATAAAAAGAAAAAGAAAAGAAAAGAAAAAGAAGAAAAAGAAAAAGAAAGGAAAAAGAAAAGGAAAGAAAAGAAAAGAAAAGAAAAAGGAGGAAAAAAAGGGTAGAAAAAATGAGAGAGAGTTCTCTCTCTTTACTCTCTCCTCTCTCTACCTTCTCTCTCTATTTTCTCTTTATAGATTCTCTCTCTACTTTCTCTCTCTAAAATTTTCTCTCTCTTTGTGAATTTTCTCTCTCTAAAAATCTTATGGACTAGTGGAGAGTCCAGATTCTTAGACAAATCTCAATCTTGATTGATCCTGAGAGAGGTCCTAGATTTATATTATTAAGATGGTTTATCTGTAATTTCTTCATATATAATTTTTATATTTGATTATGGTCATGTAGAGATGCGACTGTCTATATAAGATATCGAGTAAAATATCTTGATTTTGGATTCGTAGATTGAGGAGCTCATCAATTTCTGTATTTAGACAGTCAGCGATAAAGATAAGAATCTCTATATATGATCACCATTATATATACTACTTTTATTGTTGGATTTGTATCTTTGGTTTCATATCGTTGGATTCGTGTTGATAGATTATCATGTTGAGATACTATTATTTCTCGTATGATTTTTCAATGTATATATATTGTGTGTTAATATGTATGCATGGCAGTGATTGATGATATGATTATATAGATATGACATATCTATTTTGATCACACTATAAATCGAAATTGATTTGGTGAAATCAATATATAATAATTAAATGAAAAAGATATGGTTTGGACTAGCCTCGTCATATAGAACAGTTCGTCAGGAGCTTATGCCTGGGACAGTCTGATAGGAGCTTATGCCTAGGACAGTCTCCATGGATATATACGTAGATCAGCCGGCCAGAAACTTATATCTGGAATAGGCTGCCAGGAGCTTATACTTGGGATAGCCTCTACGGACTTTTATATGTGGGACAGCCGGCTAGGAGCTCATCTTGGGACAGTTTGCCAAGAGTTTATGTCTGGGACAACCTTTATGACTTAAGCAAGATATTTAGATTAGATGGAGATTGAGATATGATCTTGGTTAGTTCAGGTAAACTAAAACATCTTAGGCTCCTTGATTTGTCGCAAAATAGAATTGTAGCTTTACCTGGCTGGATTACCGACCTTCACAACTTGCAGAATTTGAACCTCGTACGGTGTTCTAGGCTTAAAAGTTTGCCAGAGGGAATGAGTAATATGAGCAGTCTCAGACACCTAGACATCAGCAGATGTCCATTGATTTGCATGCCCCGTTGGTTGGGCCGGTTGACTTGCCTGCAAACAATGACCATGTTTGTCGTGGGCAAAGAGCATGGACGTACTATTTCCAAGTTAGAGCACCTAAATTTGATCGGTGGCGACCTAAAAATCAAGGAACTTCGAAATGTGCAGAATCCAATGGAAGCCACGAAAGCAAACCTGGCATCAAAGACAAACCTGCATTCCTTGGGTCTGATGTGGAATAGGGTCTCATATATGGAATTGACCGCATCCCCCGTAGGAGACGTGGAGCAAGTATTTGAGAGGCTTCAGCCTCACTCTAATCTGAAGGACCTATCTATATGGTCCTATCCAGGTGTCAATTTCCCAACTTGGATGACAAGAATGGAGCTAGCATCATCACCGATCCGCAATCTAGTTAGGATCGAGCTAAGATTTCTCTGGAGATGCGGGTGTGTTCCAACGCTTGGTCATCTACCTTTTCTTCAGAGAATCATTATAGTAGGAATGGCTGCTGTAAAGAGAATCGGAGTGGAGTTCTATGGTGATGGAGGTATGTTTCCGTCTCTACGATATCTCGAAATGATGTGGTTCCGGAATTTGGAGGAATGGTCTACAGAGGCAACAGCAGCAGGAAAATCAATGATGGGGCATTCCCTTGCCTTGAAAGATTTTCTCTAACAGGATGCACCAAATTGAGGGTAGCACCATGTGTCCCACCATCAGTCGTGGATGTTTCTATCGAGGGTGACCGGCTATTATCAGCAGTGAGGACTGGAGGATTGTACAAACTGAGAGATCTGACTATCAGTAACTGTGAAGCACTATTGTTGTCGTCCTGGTGGGAGTGGATGCAGGACCTCACCGCTCTTACTAGGTCGCATATTCGTGACAATAAGCTGATGTATTTGCCCGAGGGCATTTTGCAACTGCGCATGCCCTTCTGCTGGGAGTGGATGCAGGACCTCACTGCACTTACTAAGCTGCAAATTTCTGACGATAAGCTGATGTATTTGCCCAAGGGCTTTTTGCAACTGCGCATGCCCTCCCTCCAAAACTTTAACTTGTGGTGCGGGAGCCTGAAGTCCATATCGGGGGAAGAAAGGGATAAGCAACAGCAGCCTCCCACCTTCTTCATGACCATCCAAAATCTGCGAATAAATTCCTCCAAGGAATTGACCGCTCTACCAGAGTGGCTTGGGAGCCTCATCTCGCTCAGGTGTTTAGAACTTCATGATTGCAGCAAGCTAGCGATGTTGCCCGATGGCCTGCGATGCCTTACAACACTTCAGCAGCTGTGGATTATCTCTTGCCCCCAGCTGGAGAGGCGATGTGACAAGGATAGAGGGGAGGACTGGCCCAAGATCGCTCACATCCCATACATCCGCATCAACGCAAGGAATGCAAAGGAAGAATAAAAAAAAGAAGAAAATAACCAAAAATCTATTACTAGATCAATCAAAAAGTTAAAATTAATGAGTTGCACGGGCCGTGACTGATGTGGCAACCGTACCATTCGGTGAAAATTTATCTCTGTTGGTGCGTCTTCTTCCTTTTCGTTTCTTTTCTTCCTCTTCATTTTGTTGATCGAAACATTGCTGTGTTTGCATTTACTGTTTCTTCTATATCCTCCAATAAAAACAAAATAAAAACCTGGTCCTCTAGGCTTTGACATCTTGGAATCTCATGAACTATTTCAAAGTTTAAAAAGTTGCGTAAATTTTTCTTTAATCTTATTTAATTTTTGAATCCTACTCAGCATGCTTGTTTCTAAACATTAAATTAAAGTCTCTAAATGGAAGCCTACCATGATCTTTCCTAGAATGCCATTACTCAAGAACTAATTCTTGCTGCTGTATCATGTAAGAATATCAACTGAAGCCTGCCACATTTACACCTCAGAAGCTCATTGCCTGATCTAAATATTCGTTTTATAGGACAGTACTTAAATTTGAATGCCACATGAGCCTGCTCTTCTCAAACTGCAGAATTAGTATCTACAATCCAAGATCTAGCATGCAACCAGATTGGAACTTTTTGTTCATTTCTATGCATTATAATCTTATGTTTAGCATGCTGATGCAAAATGTTGTTTGTTTGTTTTCGATAATTTACAAGGCAAATGCCTTCTTTATTTCCACCTCACCATTTTCATGAACTCTATCTGCATGAGTTTTTCGAAATTGCTAAATGGGCCATTATCTTTTGGTCTATGGACAGCTAATTAGATGCTATAGCACTCTGCAATCTAAGGCTGGGTTAATTCATAGAAATGCTGATTCCCCAACCTTACAAAGTTCAACAGACTTAGCAAGCATACTTATCGCCCTTTTATGTTGGAAATATAATGCCGAAAGGATGGATGCAAGGACCAGTATATGAATGCTCAATCCAATTGTGGGTACTTCATGCTTAATCTTCTGTCAATATTTGTATTTTTCTGAACCATGTCACTCAAGTGTTTAATTTTCAATTTACTTTATCTTTGATTATAGAAATAATGTACATATAGATCATTTGAATTGTACCAACAAGAGAAAATTCTAAGAATTTTCCTGGTTCTTAGTTCATCCGCCTATATACTTTTGTTGTTCAATCAGCATTATATTGGAATGGATTGTGACAAATTGATCTTTACATATTTTGTACGCCTGAAAGCAATGGAGCATAAATAGTTTATAAATGCCATGTACCTTACCATTCTGTGCATCATATTGTTATTAACCCAAAATCATATTGTGGAAGATATTACTTGAGCTTCTCCGCTCCTTCCATGAGCTTCTGGTCTTGACCCAGCACCATATTTGGGATGAATAGTAATATATTGGTTGTTACCTACCTTTTATGCTTGATAGTGATCGAGCATAAATCACTTATAGATACCTTTTACATTATCATCTAGCATATTTTCTTCACTTTTCTATGGGGACCTTTATGCTTATCTTGTTATTTAACCACAAACTACACTAAAGACATTACTTTAGCTTCTGCTCTCCTGTCCCATATCTTCTTTTCTTCCTCTTGCAGTGCCGTATCAAGGTATTTTAATCAGGAGCACGGGTTAGCAAGAGAATTGACCAGTTAGATGGGACCATTAGGATATGACACCAAAAGTTTGTCAATCTAGAAGACCAGGAACCACCTATATACCTATCATTAATTGAATCAACTTGCAGTTTTAGTGGCTTGGGATCATGCTCATGGTTTTATTCCATGATGCAGGATTAGATTTGTAGGTGATATAAGACTCTGTTACCAAAAGTTTTTTAATAATAAAAAGAGCATTTCCATGTCAAGTTAAAAATTTTCTGATTTTTTGCCTCTCATTGCCCATTCATATTTACTCAAACTAGAATTCCAAGATTTCCTCTCAAACTAAATTCAACTACAAAGGGAATTAAACAAATATTGCTGCTTTTTATGGCTATTGGTGTATAAACCCATGAATGGCATTAAGTCAATTGATAATCTAGTAGATACTTTGCTGCATTCAGAGGGATATCGAGGGGGTTTTCTCGCCCATGCAACCCATTAGCTGGTCCGATCACATTAAATCTTCTTGTAACATGCCTGTTTTATCTTCTACTAGCTTTCTATTATTTTGTTCATCTATTCCTTGAGTTGTAGCATGTGTTGGCTTATTTCTGAATAGAAATCTTATAATAATTAAGAAAAAAATTTTAAAAAAAAACTATGGTAGCATTATGGTAATTATCTTTGGATCTAATGTATAATTTAGCTAAGCATTTAGTGCTGTGGCTTTCATATAACTTGCTGACGGTATTTTATGATAGCAACCAAAGAAGTTACAAAATGTTACTTGTGCTTATCTATAGAATACTAACCCCTTCTCCAAGAATTTGTGAGTGCTAAACAATTTTTATTGATTTTTCAAATGACTAACTTAAGGCTTGTTGCTTTAGGTACTGCAAATATTTTGTTCTTAATACCAACATGTGAGGTTTTATATATTTTGATGGTATATTACTTTAGGGTAATTTCGTGATACTTCTACAATTAGTATGCATTCATGTGAACTGTGGGTGTTTCTGCCGCTGGCATCGGTCAAGGACAAGGAATTACTTTTATCCAAAAAAAAAAAAAATTGTTGCTCCTTGGATTGATTTTGATGATTACAAAGCATTTGAAGGGGTACTAATGATTTTCGCTTGAAAAAGACTTATTGCTCTTCAGGGGCAAAATCATAATTTTATCAAAATCCTAATTTGAAAGCATCAAATGATAGAACAAAAGATTTGTGATCCATTGGTAAAAATTTTATTATTTTTGGACTTGTATTTTGAAAGATATGCATGTTTGAAAATCATGAGTCGACCCATGAGTCGACTCATGGCACATGAGATGACTGGCACGCTGAAATTCCTGGCCGGCACAGACTTGGCACACCCTGTGAGTCGACCCATGAGTCGACCCCCAAGGCATGAGTCGACCCATGAGTCGACCTCCGTGGGTTTTAAGCCAATTTTACAGAACCTTGCATCCCGTTCAATTCTCTGATGTTTTTCCACAGAGGTCGACCCATGAGTCGACGCCCAGGCATGAGTCGACCCCTGTGACGGGATTTTTCCGCAACGGCTAGTTTTTAACCCATTTTAAATGCTTTTAATGCTCATTTAATGTGGTCTAACGGCTCTATTTCAGCCTAGAATATTTTTCACTATTTCTTGAAGCTATAAAAGGGACAAAAAGGTAGAAATCAAAAACAACAATCAAGAAGAGAGATTTTAAAAAAGAGATTTCAAGCAAACTTTTCAGCCCTAAGCAAGAGCTCACTCAAAGCATTCAAGAAGCTTTTAATCCAAGCTCACCAACTCCTCAGGTGCACATTCAAGTCTCCAACCACCTTGAGAAAATCAAAAAGAGTCTTCTTCTCTTTGAGTAAAGTATATTTAAAGCATCATACACTCATTAAAGGAGCTTTCTTTGTACTTACTTGTGCTATTCACTGTTATACTTTGATTGAGTTATTATTTTTATTTTGGAAGGGTTCCAAAATAAGGGAAGGTTGATCCGAACCTTGAATCGGAGTGTATTGGGTTGGTTTGTACCCAGAAAATAAGTGGACTAGCTTGGGATAGCTAGAGTCGGAGTTTTTGACGTTTGTATTCGGGTTGAATACAAGATTAGTGGATTGAAATTTTCAAGTAGGAGCTTGGAGAGTGGATGTAGGTGCAAGGTTGGCACCGAACCACTATAAATCTTTTTGTTTGTGGTGTGCCTAATTGCTCTTCTTTAACTCTTCATTATTCTCTTGCATTCTTGCTTTTAGCCATTAGCCTTGAATTAATTTTACTCTCCCTATTTATTTAGCTTTTGTCAAATATTTTTCATAAGTCATAAGTTAAGCTTAAAATTTTTAGAAACCCAATTCACCCCCCCTCTTGGGTTGCATAGCTGGGCAACAAGTGGTATCAGAGCACGGTGCTCTAGCCCTACTTTGATCTAAACAATCAAAGAGCCAAAGATCTATGGCAACTCAAGTCGGCACTTCTCTAGCCGAGGGGCAATCCACTAATCGACCTCCACTTTTCAATGGGTCTAATTACACTTATTGGAAAGCTCGAATGAAAATATTCATTCAAGCACTCGACTATGATATGTGGAGTATTATAGTGAACGACCCTCACACACCCACTAAAATTATAGATGGTGTGGAATCAGCCAAACCCGAGAAAGAATGGGATGAGGTTGATAAGAAAATGATCCAATTAAATGCTAAAGCTATGAATGTTCTTTATTGTGCTCTTGATGCTAACAAATTTAATCGTATTTCTACTTGCTCATCTGCTAAAAAAATATGGGATATGTTAGAAGTAACCCATGAAGGAACCAATCAAGTAAAGGAGTCTAAAATCAACATGCTTGTGCATAAATATGAATTGTTTAAAATGGAGCATGATGAGTCCATAACTGAAATGTTTACTCACTTTACTGATATTATAAATAGTTTAAAGAGTCTTGGTAAGTCCTATACTAACAGTGAGCTTATAAGAAAGATTCTCAGGTCCTTACCAAGAACTTGGGAAGCCAAAGTGACCGCCATCCAAGAAGCCAAGGACTTGAACATTCTACCCTTGGAAGAGCTTCTTAGATCATTGATGACTCATGAGCTAAGCATGAAGCAACATCAAGAGAAAGAAGTAAAAAAGAAGAGAACAATTATCCTCAAATCTACAGCTCCACCAGATGAAGAAACTGATGACACTGAAGATGAAGAACAGGATGAAGAGATGGCACTCATTACCCGAAGATTCAAAAAATTTTTGAGAAAAAGGAAACAAGGGATGAGGAAGAGGCCATTCACAAAAAAGAAACAGAGCAAAGAAAAAGAGAAAGACCAACCCCTTATCTGCTACGAATGCAAAAAGTCGGGACACTTCAAGTCCGAATGCCCACAACTGAAGAAGGGTCCCAAGAAGTACAAGAAGAAGGCTATGATGGCCACTTGAAGTGCGAGTGATGACTCAAGCTCCGAAGAGGAAAACTCGACTGAACAAGCCAACCTGTGCCTTATGGCACACGAAAATGAGGTAATTTTCGAAACTCCTAGTGACTTTACATTTGAAGAACTACATGAAGCTTTTTATGATTTAGTTGATGAATTAAAGAAACTAGGGATGCAGAACAAAGATCTAAAATTAAAAAATCAATCTTTATTGAAACAAAATGAAAGCATTTCAATTGAAAAATCCACCCTGCTTCAAGAAAAGCAAAGCTTACAGAATGAAATTGCCAAGTTAAAACCATTAGTTGAAAAATTCACCTTGAGTTCAAATAAACTTAATATGATTCTTGAAAATCAAAAGGCTGTGTATGATAAGGCTGGACTTGGCTATAACCCCTTGAGAAAATAAAAATATCTGAAAAATATTTATGTAAACTCTTTAAGTAACAAGTCTTCTAATATTACTTGCTTCAAATGTGGTAGAGTAGGACATAAGTCATACACTTGCTTCTCTAACAAGTCTGCAAACTCAAATATAAAGAAAATATGGGTTCCAAAAGGAACCATTATGACTAACCAAAAAGGACCCAAGAAAGCTTGGGTACCTAAAACAAAAACTTGACTTTTGCTTGCAGGTGTGTCTAGCATCCCAAGGAGAAAACAGGAAATGGTATCTTGACAGTGGATGCTCGAGACACATGACTGATGATGAATCTCAATTCATCACTCTTGATGCTAAGAATGGAGGGATGGTCACCTTTGGAGACAATGGCAAAGGAAAGATCATCGGTATAGGTAACATTGGTATCACTTCCTCCAAATACATTGAAAATATTTTGTTAGTAGATGGTTTAAAGCATAATTTACTAAGCATTAGTCAATTTTGTGATAAAGGATATAAAGTTGTTTTTGAATCTTCTGTTTGCATTGTAACTAGTCCTATTAATGATGGCATTAAATTTATTGGACATAGACATGGTAATGTTTATATGGTAGATTTAAATGATCTATCCAAAATAAACATGCAATGCCTAGTATCTTTGAATGCTAAAATTAATGAGACTAGTTGGCTTTGGCATCGTAGGCTTGCACATATTAGCATGCATTCACTTTCAAAATTAATTAAGAAAGAATTGGTTCTTGGTTTGCCAAAATTAAATTTTGAAAAGGATAGAATTTGTGATGCATGCCAACTAGATAAACAAACAAGAGTTTCATTTAAATCCAAAAATATTGTTTCAACCTCTAGACCTTTAGAGCTTTTGCATATGGACTTATTTGGACCTACTAGAACTACTAGTCTAGGAGGAAAACGATATGGTTTTGTAATTATAGATGATTACTCTCATTTTACTTGGATTTTCTTTTTGGCACACAAAGATGAAACTTTTCAAGTTTTCACTAAATTTTATCGAAAAGTCACTAATGAGAAAGAATTTTCAATTCAAAATATTCGAAGTGATCATTGAACTGAATTTGAAAATAAAGACTTTGAAAAATTTTGTGATGAAAAAGGAATAGGCCATAACTTCTCTGTACCTAGGACACCCCAACAAAATGGGATAGTAGAAAGGAAAAATAGAACCATAGAAGAAATGGCCCGTATCATGCTATGTGAAAGCAACCTTCCAAGATACTTTTGGGCGGAAGCTATTAACACAGCATGTTATATTTTAAATCATCCTTTGATTAGATAAATTTTAAAGAAAACCTCCTATGAGCTTTGGAAAGAAAGAAAATCTAATATTGCATATTTTCATATTTTTGGTTGCCGATGTTTTGTATTAAATAATGATAAAGAAAGACTTGAAAAATTTGATGCAAAATCAGATGAAGCAATCTTTCTTGGTTACTCCTCCACTAGTAAAGCTTTTAGAGTTTTTAACAAAAGAACTTTAGTAGTAGAGGAGTCAATACATGTTGTCTTTGATGAATCTAACGATCTTCCTTCAAGGAAGAATGAAGGTGTTGATGATGCAGATCTTCTTATAGAAGGAATGAAGGAAATCACTCTGAAAGATTCAACAATTCAAGATGATGAGGAACATGAAGACAAACAGGATGAGGGAGATGAAGAACATCAAGAACAACCTCAAGGTACAAATGACCTACCCAAAGAATGGAGGTATGTTCACAATCACCCTAAGGAGCTAATTATTGGTGATCCTATGCATGGGGTAAAAACTCGTTCTTCACTTAAAGATGTATTTAATCATTGTGCTTTTGTCTCTCATCTTGAACCAAAAATTATTGAAGAAGCTGAAAATGATTATAATTGGATTAATACAATGCAAGAGGAACTTAATCAATTTGAAAGAAATAATGTATGGACTTTAGTATCAAGACCTAAAAATTATTCAATAATTGGCACAAAATGGATCTTTAGGAACAAATTAGATGAACATAAAAATATAATAAGAAATAAAGCAAGATTGATTGCTAAAGGTTATAATCAAGAAGAAAGAATTGATTTTGATGAGACCTTTGCACCTGTTGCTAGATTAGAGGCCATTAGACTCCTACTTGCATATGCATGCTTTATGAAATTTAAATTATTTCAAATGGATGTCAAAAGTGCATTTTTGAATGGATATATTGCTGAAGAAGTCTATGTAGAACAACCTCCAGATTTTGAAAATCATACTTTTCCTAATCATGTTTTTAAATTAAATAAAGCTCTATATGGTTTTAAACAAGCACTTAGAGCTTGGTATGATAGGCTAAGCAAATTTTTACTAAATAATAGTTTTTCAAGAGGTAATGTAGACACAACCCTCTTCATTAAAAGAAATCAAAATGATATGTTAATTATACAAATATATATTGATGACATTATTTTTGGGTCTACTAATGAATCTCTTTGTCAAGACTTTGCTAAGCTCATGCAGGGGGAGTTCGAGATGAGCATGATGGGAGAACTTACATTCTTCCTCGGACTCCAAATCAAACAAATAAAGGAAGGAATCTCCATCACCCAAAGCAAGTACACCAAGGAATTACTCAAAAGATTTGGAATGGAGAACTCCAAAGCAATTGGCACACCCATGAGCCCTTCATGTAAGCTTGACAAGGATGAATAAGGTAAATGTGTAGACTTAAAATATTATAGAGGTATGATTGGCTCTCTATTGTATTTAACTGTAAGTAGGCCTGATATCATGTTTAGCGTTTGTCTGTGTGCTAGATTTCAATCTAATCCTAAAGAATCTCACTTGAATGCTGTTAAAAGAATCCTTAGATATTTAAATGGTACTCAAACTCTAGGATTATGGTACTCAAAGGACTCATTAATTGACTTAATAGGATATTCAGATGCTGATTTTGCTGGATGTAGATTAGATAGAAAAAGTACTAGTGGAACTTGCCAATTTTTTGGAGTTAACCTAATCTCCTGGTTTAGCAAAAAATAAAATTCGGTAGCACTGTCTACAGCTGAGGCCGAATACATCGCAACCGAAAGTTGTTGTGCTCAAATCTTGTGGATTAAGCAACAACTCGAAGACTTTGGTATCAAACTTAATGAAACACCCATAAGATGTGATAATACTAGTGCTATAAATCTTACTAAAAATCTAATTCAACATTCAAGGTCTAAACATATTGAAATCAGACATCATTTTATAAGAGAACATGTTCAAAATAAAGATATAATTCTTGACTATGTTTGCACTGAAAATCAATTAGCCGATATCTATACAAATGCCCTAAGTGAGGATAGATTCTGTAAAATTAGGAGAAATCTAGGAATTCTTGATCCATTTGATTAAATATCTCTCAAATTCCAAGGAATCAATGTCAAAATTTTCTTGAGCTCAATTTTCATCATCTCTCTTGGATCTAAAAGCTCAAGATTATCATTCTCATAATTTGTCATTGAGCAAAAATTCTTCACCCAGAATTCTAAATTTTTTCGAAATTTATTCATAATTTTTTTAAAATTTTGTGAATCATGAGTCGACCCCCTAGGGTCGACCCAATGGCATACTTGCAATTTTCGGCCAACATCCCACGGGTTCATCTCCTTCTTAAGTAAAAACCCGTTCATGAGCTGACCCCTCCATCCTCATCTTCCTCCCTCCAAAACCCATAGTCCTCTTCTTCTTTCTCTCCAAATCCAAGGTTTTAGCCTAAGATCCTTCTCCCATCACCTCTCCACCTCAAATCACCCCTTGGGAAAGGAGCTTTTCGCATTTTTCTCCCTTGATTGAAGCAGTTGGAGTGTGCCCTAGCTTCCACCATTCTTCTCCAAATCGGGATTTCTCTCCTCCAAAAATCCCTTTCCATCTCCTAATAACCCTCATTCTCCTCACCCATTTGATCTTCCAAGTCTCCTTGCTTGCTCTTGTGGTGAGTATGGCTCCAAAAATGAAACTCCCTCAAAGAAGGAAATCGGTCCGTGAGTTGGAAGAGGGCGTGCGCAGGAAAAGGCAAGCTTCTCAGACCTCTTCTGCTCCCATTCCTGCTTCAGCATCTGCTCCAGGTTCCTCTCAGTCTCCTCTCAGCCCTAGTAAAATTCCACTCTCTGTCAGAAAGGTAGAAACTGGAAAAAATGTTGACTTCAGATTTTTTGAAAAAGAGGATTTCTCCATTGGTTCAAAGATAAAAAACCAAGGTTAGAGTTTTTACTGTTCTCTTAAAGAAGTTACTTATGTAGATTTGGTTAGAGAGTTTTATCTGAATCTGTGCTATGGCAATGGAACAGTAACTTCTACTGTTAAGAAAATTGATATATGCTTAGATCCTATTATTTTGGGAGAGATTCTTCATTTGCCCTGTGAGGGATATTCAAACATGGAACTCCCAGTGAAGGAAGAAGGGATCAATGTGATTTTAGGAGGAACCTACTCGAGAAGCCTAAATAAATTAGAAGCCAAGATCCTGTCAATTGAAATGAGAATTCTACATCAATTGGTAACAAAGCTTTTCTTCCTAAGAAGTGGTAGACATGACCTCCTTTCAGGCCGTGACATATGCATCATATTTCATGTGATCACCCAAACCCCCTTAAACCTCCCAGCTTTAATGATTGAGGCCATGAGAGAAACACTAAATAGATCCAAGGCATATCTACCTTTTGGTATGGCCCTCACACTGGTATTCAGGAGGTTTGGAGTTAGTTTTGATGGGGAGGCTTCTGCTAGGCTTTCTCACTCTGACACCATCAATCAGCACACTTTGCACCGCATGGGATTCACTAGGACCGATGGTGGTTGGATTAAGGGTGCAGAAGAGAGAGTTAAGGACAGAGCTGATGACAGAGCTGAGGAAGAAGGTCCTTCATCACCTCTCCATGACTTCAGGGCAGCATCTCCAGACATCCAGTTTGTTTCAGATCCAGAGGCTGGCCCTTCAGAGTCCACCAGGAGGCACACTCCAGTTCAGCAGCCAGACAGCAGAGCATTTCTCTCAGATATCAGATTGGCTGATGATCAGATTGAGATGATTTCTCAGCGTGTGGCTTCCTTGCTTTCTCGATAGTGGAGCACTTCAGCTTTTGCATCGGGATCCACATTATTAGATGCATCTGATCATACCTTGATCCCCCATATCTCCACTGTATTTCAGATGATCTCAGATCAGTCAGTTCGGATTCAGTAGCTCGAGGGTTACATTTTGAGACTGACTGGGAGGGTTCTTGACTTGCAGGGGCAAGTGTTCGCTCTGGCCCATCCACAGCCACAGGAGTGCACTACTGAGGTCTCAGACCTATCTATGGAGGCAGCCAGACTTAGAGGAGTATTGGAAAGTGGTTTTGATTTTATGAGGAGAGAGATCAGAGGCTCTAGTGAGCATGCATCTACACAGTTCACTGCACTACTTCAGTCTGTTTCGAGAGCTCTGAACCTTCTTGACACCATCAGGCTCTCTCTTGCAGTTCAGTCTATTGCTTCTCAGCCTTCAGGATCATCTCGCCCACCTACTCGTGCCAGCACCTCCACTCGTGGCAGAGGCAGATGGGGTAGAGGACGAGTCCTTGGTTGTGATCCTTCATCTTCCCACCCCATCTCCGATATATCTGATTCCGATCCATCCAATCATGAGCTCTACTAGATCCTTATAGTTAGTCTTATCTTTTGTCTCTTTCTAGGATCTATCTTTTGGGCCATGTAATGATGTTGACTGATTAACTTTTATATTTTGGTATATGTATTGGAACCACTATGTGGTATCAGTCACTTTTTGATTATATATCTACTCTTTGACTTTTAATGTATGACCTTCAAATTTAGTTGCTTTCAATTATGTGCATGCTTAAGATATTATGAATTGTAATATATGCTATCCATGATATCCAATGGTATATCTTTTATGTTTGTTGTATTCCGGGGGAGTAAACAAAAGTAATATTAGTAAAATTATTTCCATCAAAAGAAAGAAAAAGAGAAAATGTATTCAAAGAAAAAGAGAGAGTAAACAATCTTTTATTGATGATGTCAAAAAGGGGGAGAAATGCTATACCAAAATGAAAGAATCAAAAGCAAATTGATGAAAGAATCAAAAGCAAATTAATAAAAGAATTAAAAGTAAAATGAGTAAATTGTTTAAGCAAAAGCAAATGAGCAAACTTTAAAATTAATTCTTAGACATACTCTGATACACTTTAAAATTAATTCTTAGACATGCTCTGATACACTTTGAAATTAATTCTTAGACATGCTTTGATACACTTAATTTTTTAAACATGCTCTGATACCAAAATTAAATAATCAAATGAGAATAAGCAAATTTTTAAGATGCTAAGAAATTTGAAAAACAAGCAAATGAGCAAATGAGATATTTTTAAATACGCAATTCTCAAATCCTTAGGTAAATTCTGCTTTGCTCTGATAACAAAAATAAATTTTCTGCTCTGATACCAAAATCACATAATCAAATGAGCAAATTTTTAAATTATTAAGCAATAGACAAATTATTATGGGCACATGTATCGCATGCCAAAAGAATCAATCTTCTTTTCAAGCAAATACAGTTATAAGTAATTTTCAAGTTGGTTATAAAATTCCTATTTATCTTCAAACTACCTATACTGCATTTCATTCCTTTAAAATTCATGCTCATTGATTCATATATATGCTTTTGTTCAAGTATTTTGTCATCATCAAAAAGGAGGAGATTGTTGCTCTTTGGATTGATTTTGATGATTACAAAGTATTTGAAGGGGTACTAATGATTTTCGCTTGAAAAAGACTTATTGCTCTTCAGGGGCAAAATTATAATTTTATCAAAACCCTAATTTGAAAGCATCAAATGATAGAACAAAAGATTTGTGATCCATTGGTAAAAATTTTATTATTTTTGAACTTGTATTTTGAAAGATATGCATGTTTGAAAATCATGAGTCGACCCATGAGTCGACTCATGGCACATGAGATGACTGGCACGTTGAAATTTCTGACCGGCACAGACTTGGCACACCCTGTGAGTCGACCCATGAGTCGACCCCCAAGGCATGAGTCGACCCATGAGTCGACCTCTGCGGGTTTTAAGCCAATTTTACAGAACCTTGCATCCCGTTCGATTTTCTGATGTTTTTTCACAGAGGTCAACCTATGAGTCGACCCCCAAGCATGAGTCGACCCCTGTGACGGGATTTTTTCGTAACGGTTAGTTTTTAACCCATTTTAAATACTTTTAATGCTCATTTAATGTGGTCTAACGGCTCTATTTCAGCCTAGAATATTTTCCACTATTTTTTGAAGCTATAAAAGGGACAAAAAGGTGGAAATCAAAAACAACAATCAAGAAGAGAGATTTTGAAAAAGGGATTTCAAGCAAACTTTTCAGCCCTAAGCAAGAGCTCACTCAAAGCATTCAAGAAACTTTTAATCCAAGCTCACCAACTCCTCAAGTGCACATTCAAGTCTCCAACCACCTTGATGAAATCAAAAAGAGTCTTCTTCTCTTTGAGTAAAGTGTATTTAAAGCATCATACGCTCATTAAAGGAGCTTTCTTTGTATTTACTTGTGCTATTCACTGTTATACTTTGATTGAGTTATTGTTTTTATTTTGGAAGGGTTCCAAAACAAGGGAAGGTTGATCCAAACCTTGAATCGGAGTGTATTGGGTTGGCTTGTACCCGAAAAATAAGTGGACTAGCTTGGGATAGCTAGAGTCAGAGTTTCCGACATTTGTATTCGGGTTGAATACAAGATTAGTGGATTGAAATTCCCAAGTAGGAGCTTGGGGAGTGGATGTAGGTGCAAGGTTGGCATCGAACCACTATAAATCTTTTTGTTTGTGGTGTGCCTAATTGCTCTTCTTTAACTCTTCATTATTCTCTTGCATTCTTGCTTTTAGCCATTAGTCTTGAATTAATTTTACTCTCCCTATTTATTTAGCTTTTGTCAAACATTTTTCATAAGTCATAAGTTAAGCTTAAAATTTTTAGAAACCCAATTCACCCCCCCTCTTGAGTTGCATAGCTGGGCAACAAAAATGGAAGACAAGCGATTAACTCCTTGATTGCGGAGGCACAGGCAATGGTTTCAACTTGCACATGTGGGAGGTGTTGGTGCAAAAGAGCAGACGGCTTGTAAATACTCTGACTGTATTATCATAATGTGGCAGTTTGCTTTTTACTTTATTACTATAAATTTGAGAAAAAATGTTATATACTATAGCTAATGAAGGCTTGCTAGCACTCTTTTGCATTGTAATATTATGGCAATTTGCTTTTCGATGTTACTATATTTTTGATAAAAAAATAATTTGTGTACTATAACTAATGCCCTTTTATCCAAAAATAGGAAGGAAAAAAAACTTTTAAAAGAGTTCTTTAATTTTGAGCAAAAAAAATATGCATTCAACTGATAGGTATAAAAATCTGGTCAGAGACCAACTTGATCAAGATCCAGCTCTTTTCACAATGTGGCAGTTTGCTTTTTACTTTATTACTATAAATTTGAGAAAAAATATTATATACTATAGCTAATGAAGGCTTGCTAGCACTCTTTTGCATCGTAATATTATGGCAATTTGCTTTTCGATGTTACTATATTTTTGATAAAAAAATAATTTGTGTACTATAACTAATGCCCTTTTATCCAAAAATAGGAAGGAAAAAAAACTTTTAAAAGAGTTCTTTAATTTTGAACAAAAAAAATATGCATTCAACTGATAGGTATAAAAATCTGGTCAGAGACCAACTTGATCCAGCACTTTTCACAATGGTCTAACTATCAGACTCATGATTAGACTAGGTCATAACTATAAAAAATTTAATAAAATTAAAATATATAGTCATAGATAAATTTTTATTTTAATATTATCCATTAAATTACAAGGGTCTATATTTTATAGTACTTTCTTATTATAGTAGATAAAAAATAATCGTGTCGTCCCATACTTTTTAAAATGTTATTTATATATCATAAAGCAAATAGGCAGAACTCGTTAATCTGACTTTCGAGTCAATTAATCAGATTAGGTAATAACTAAAAATATTTATTAAATTTAAAAATATGTAAAATGAACATAAAAATATATTCTTAGTAAAATAAATTTAGTTTGCTTACATTTTTAACTTCAAATATTATCTTTCAAATCATGTGAGTCTTTATTTTACAATACACTCTTATTGTAGTAAATACAAAAATAATCACAAGTCTGCCCCAATTTTTTAAAAGAATTGTTTATATATAATATATAAAAGTATATAAAATTTAATAATGCTCTTAGTAAAATATTAAAATATCAAAAAGAGGAGATTCTTCCATGGGTCCCATAACAATGTTTCCCACCTCTCTCTCTTATAAATTGATTTGATGGCCGCCAAGGCAACATCATGTTATACTCATAATACATTAAAAAGATGATATCATAAATCATTGAATAATGTATAATTTGAGAATGAAGACCTAATCATCATTCAATTAGCGAACACTAAATGAACAATTATAGAAAAATAACTGCTAGATGCTACAGTCTACTATGTTTGCTTTTTAGAGGGCAAATCCCAAGGTTCAACTTAAAAATTGATGTTGAAGCATGTCTCTTTTCGCACTTGAGCCCCATTAAGTTCTACATTTGGACAGACACTACAGACTTCAAACATATTTATAATCTAATTCTTATCCCAACAAACAGCAATCCATCTGGATAGATTTACGAGTTCTGATCTTATCCCAGCAATTCAGCCACATGATCAACAATTTTATACCATGTGATTTTTCTGCTTTTGTACACTACAATTTATACCATCAGAATGATGATTTTTTTCTCACTTGCAACTAATTGCTCTTTCAAAATATTTCTGATCATATTTACCAATATCCCTCACAAAACACCATACCTTTTGGAAAAATTATTATATTCATCATCATCATGACAAGATATAACAAATGCCATCATTGACAACCTCACTGTTTATAGAATCCCATGACTTCTATATTTGCATTTCTAATCATGAGAACATTATATATTATGTAAATTCTCTATGACATCAATTCATACTAAAATACCCAAAGTGCACTGAAATTGCTATACAGTATAATATATTCAGAAAATAATGGAGTAATAAGCTTTTCCTTACCAATTATTTCTGACAACTGAATCACTTTTAGATAAAAGCTTCCTACTGCTATAAAGCCCTGGTTGTTAAATTGTCCAGACAACGGTAAATTGACATCCCATCATTTCTAAAGCCTAAGCTCCCTCACTGGACATTTCACTTGCAATTAACATTGAGATATTTAAAGCACTCTTTTACAATAATAATAATATAATTCCCGTCGGTGCACCAACCGCATAATTCTTATGCCATCACTTATAAGAATGCAACGGCAACACCTCATGTGCCATAGGATTGATTCATCACCAGCTACCCCTTCAACCCGCTGAACATAGAAATAGCAGTCCGACATTATGAATTCACAACCAAGTTTGAGATCTGATGCCTACACACGTGGAGGCATGTAGCCAAATTGCAGATAATTTGTGCTGGTACCAATCTATCAAAGAGTTTTTCTATCGATGCACCAAGCCAAATTAACTCATATGGACATAGAAATGCAGACTCAGAGCTCTCTTTGGCTCACTGCCTCATAGATTATAACTTGCTCCATCTAAATTACATTGCCATTCTTTTTTTAAATAAATTACATTGCCATCGATACGAGATTCAAAACAAAGGGAAATCTCTCTCCTTTTTTTTTTTTTTGTCAGTCCGAAAAACAAATTCGATAAGAAACTACGAGTCCACAATCAAATTTGAGATCTCATTCCCCTGGGCTGTTCTCAATTGCAGATTGTTTCTACTGAAGCCAACAAATCAAGTGTCTTCTTTGATGCACATATTCAAATTGAAGTCATGGAATTGGAAGATGCAAAGCATACTCAGAGCTCTCCTCAAACTCCTCCATTGCAATACTCTAACATGATTCTTATTCTTAGAGGTACAAAGATTTACAGAAGGAAAGACTTCATAAAAGGAAAGACAATTTCAAGTGTAAAAGACAATCTAATCCAAACCCCAAAACTAAAATTGGTAGTGAAAAACTCCTCAGTACACTCTACTCAACGCTATAAAACCCCAATATTCCTAAACCTAAGAACAGTCCAGATGTGGAAACGGCAACCCAACTCAGTACTCAAGGCATTGAGAAAACCAACTGCCTTATCACACTCAAGCGGCTATGAAGACTTTTGTTGCAAAAGATCTCAGCACCCCACACGTAAAATCCCCTGCAGCCTTGCAAATCTAGGCTTCGGATGCCCAGGTATGATGACATTTATTTGAGCCAACAAAAAGGTATTCTGAAGCCACTTCTAGACGGTTCATTGGCTACGGCTGACAAACTAGGGGTTAACACCCTAACATCCACCTGCAGAACCATTCGCAATTGCTCTCTTCTCTGTTGCTGGTTTAGCTGTCTTCAAGGCATCACCAGCTGCTACAGCCACACCATTTTCCTCGGATGGCTTTAGTTCTTCAAGGCCACCCTGCTGCACATCCTGGTTCAAAATTGTAACAGATTCCAAAGGTTTCTGCAATCTGGGCTTTCCATTAGCAGCATCCTTCTCTGTCTCCCCAACAACAGCATCAGAAGTTTTTCCATCCCAGGCCTGAAAGCCAAAAGGAGAGAACAATAAGCCGATCATAGGCATAATGGAAGAGTTTGTTAGAAAGTAGCAAATGATGCATCCATCAAGCAACAAAATGAGCAAACAGAAAACACAGAAGCAATGTCTCTTAAACTGGGATGCTTGCTACAGCCCAAATGGACATACTTTCCATGATAAACTGGCATGCCTGCTACAGCCCAAATCTGATGCCAACAGCCACCAAGCTACATAAACTGGCATGATACAGCCCAGGCATGCTTGCTACAGCCCAAATAAATATAGTTTCTACAGTAAACTGGCATGCTTGCCAGGAGTGTACACGGTCTGGTTTGGTCTGATTTGAAAATATTCTTAAACAAAATCAATAAATTATAATTTATCAATTTTACAAAACAAATCAGACCATTTTATCACTTAGACCAGACCAAACCAAACCGGTGAATTATGATTTGGTCTGATTGGATTAATGGTTTGATATATTGCAACATGGAAGACAAAAAATCTTGAGAAAAAAATATTCTAGCCAAATAAAAATTAAAATTATCAGGATATTCTTATATAATCATGAATCTATAAATATAATGCAATGTACCAGTGGCAAGATGTGACCATTGTTCTCATTTGAATCTTCCTTTCTCATATTATGCTTTACGGTTGGATCTGATCTAATATTTTTGCAAAATCAGATCAGATCATTAAACCATTTTATATGAAAATCATAAACTAACTGACCTCAGACCATACTGATAAAAATGGTTTGGTCTAGTTTGATTTAACTGTTTGAATTATTTTGTGAACACCCCTGCTTGCTACAACCCAGAATAGATATAGCTTCTATAATAAATTGGCATGCTAGCTATAGCCCAAATCTGATCCTGTTATAGCCCAAGCCCAAGCCCATGACATCAAGATCCAAGCCCACAAAAAAAAAAAAAAAAAAATAGAGAAAAACCGGGAAGAAGACTTCCGAAAGAAGTCTTCTTCTCCGGCGAAACCCGAGCGATTTGGGAGTCCTAGGACCTCTCGAAGTCCTAGGACCCTCTATAAGAAGACCTCCCCTCTCCTTAGAAATCAACCATTGGCCTCCTCCCTCTCTCTTTCTCCCTGTTCTTCCTGATCGGAGCCGCGGACACCGTCGGTTTCTCGCCGTGATTGCTCACTGGTGGGGTCACCGGAGGTCGAGGTGAGCCTTCCTCTCCTTCCTCTTTTCCTTCCCTTTCTTCCCATACCTTTGAGCGTGACGGCCGGCGACGAGTGTCACCGATTTTCGGTCAGAAAAGAGACCCTGTTTTTTAGCCTCTTTTTCTTTGATTTTCCGACGCCGGCGATCGTAATCGACCGCCGGCCATGCTCCTCCGTAACCGGGGGAGCAGCCTCCCTCTGCCGCCAGCCTCCACCGCGGCGGCCGCGGCCTGAAGGGCCTGGCAAAAGGAGGGGACGCCGGTCCCTGTTCCGGCGCGGGAAGAGCCGAGAAGAAGAAGAAGAAAAAGAAGAAAAAGAAGAAAAGAAGAAGAAAAAAAAAAGAAGAAAAAAGAAGAAAAAGAAAAGAAAAAAAAAAAAAAAAGAAAAAAAAAGGGGGAGAGAGAAACTCTCTCTCTCTCTCTTTTAGATTTTTAGGATTTATGAAAATAATTAAAATAAAAAAATAAAAAAATAAAAAAATAGAGGTAAATAAATATAATTAGGGTATCCATGGGTTAGTCCGAAAATCTTGGATGCTGTTGTCAAGTTGATCCTCGTGGGGACATTAGATTTTAATAATTTTAATTATTTTTAATTTGATAAAATTTTGATTAAAAATATGATATTTGACATATCAGGTTCAGAGAAGGATTTTCGAGATTCCTAAAATTTTTAGTTTGGATTTTCTTTTGAGGTAAGTAGTGTTTACTTTTATTTGAATTTATCTGATAAATTATAAAATTTTAAATTAAATAAATTTATGCCTGCTTGTGATTGAAATTATTTATTAAAATAATTATTGAAATTATTTATGATTAAAGTTAATTGTAGAAAATTATTTATGATTGAAGTTATTTTGTTGAACAGTTATTATGATGATATATGATCTCAAAGAATGATATGATTGAATTGATTCGAATATCATTTATTAAATCAATTATGAATTGGAAGACAATATGAAATTGACAACCTGACTGTGTTGAGGACCCCGCCAATGGGGGCATATACGTTGACAATTGACTGTCCTGAGGGTTTATGTCGCCAGCGAGACCAGCGACATGTCGCCAGAGAGACCAGCGATAAACCACCAGCGAGACCAGCGGTTCCAAAGGACTTGGCTGTCAGATGATTCGCAGCCCACCGCAAGCAGATACGCGGTATTATGACCCTGCCACAGGGATAATGTGGTCATAGTCATGGTTGGTAAGAAGAACTTAAGAAATTGATGAATTTAAGATGAAAAGCATAATTTGAAATTATGATGAATTGAATTTTGTATATGATTGATAGTATGATTATGATTTCATGAAACTACATATTGATTTTGTTATTATCAGTAAATCGATATGTATAGTATTATTTGTCTGATTTATTCAGTTAAAGGTATACACTGCTTACTGGGCTATTTAGCTCATGATGAGTTTTATGTTTTTCTTACAGATCCAGAAAAATTAGCGTGATGCGGAATTTCGATTGGGAGAGCGATTAGAGATGGAGTTAGCTCATTGATTTAGGATTTTCTCAGATTTGATTCAAGACTTTTAGTTTTTTTTTAGTGTTGACTTTGTCAAACAGTTATTTTCTTTGAACATTGAGTTTTGATTTGTTAATTGAACTAAGGTTTGATTATTAAATAAAAAAAAAATAATTAACTTTGTGTGAAGATATCATGATGAGATGCCTTGCATGCTTATAAGAAAAGTATTCTATGAGTATGCGGCAGTTGCCATGACCCTCGATTCAAATCTTGGGTTGGGACCGTGATAGATCCAAACAAGAAAAAGATAATCTGGAAATCTGAAACATACGAACATTTTCATTAAAAAAAAAAAAAAAAGGACATGAAAGGAACGATTGAAGAGCACGGCATACCTGTTTCTGAAGCTGTTGCTTGGCCTTTTTCTCTTGCATCAATTTCTGGCGGTTCTCATAGAACATGAAATCATCCAAAATGGATGTCTTGCTCACATGCTCCTTAAAAATCTTGAGCATTTGAAGAACCTGTTCCAGTTTTACCTGCAGCACAAAAAGCAAGAAAAGTAAGTAAAAGCTTTCAGTGTAAAATAGCATACCATGACGACTCAGAAAGATCCTAACCTCTTGAGTATCTCGACTGTTTGTCACTGGCTTGTTATCATTGTTCTCTAATGTGATGTGCTTGAGAACGCTGTTAGGTACATCCTTGACAATGTGCCACTTGACATGGAAGCAACCATTCCACTTGTCTTGCTGCCAGTACTCCACAGTCTTGTCAAGATCAACCGGACCCACCATTTCCGCAACCCCAACAAATTGCCCACTGGTGTTGACCTGAAAATATGAAAAAGTCTTGATGACTAAATCAAAAGCAACAATAGAAAACAAAGTGATCTTAGAATGGCATGATACTTACTGAGAAAAACAAAAAGACAGGGCGTCCACTTGCTTTCTGCTGAGCTTCCTGGTATCCAGCATCCAGCTTCTTGTTTCCATTGGGGGTGCTTGCCCAGACGTTGTATTTGATGCTCTTATGACTATCATCCTCACTATATGATTTAATGATGAAGAACTTTGCATCGGTGTATTTCTCATGGAAGTCAGCACGGTTGTATTGTTCCTTATCTTGTATTACAATGGAATCATCGTTCCCGATTGAAGAGAGGCTCTGCCCCCTTGCAGCAATTGTAACAGTAGGACCAAAAAACTTTTGGTTTTTCAAGTGCCCTGCCTTAAGCCCTTTGTTCAGCTCACTAAAACCGTCTTGGTTCTCGTTGATCAATCATCTGATTAGATAAGAATTTTTTTATATGTGACCCTATAAGTTCCATTCTACCTGATAGTGAGATATATTATAATCCCTATCACAATATTATCGAAACTTTTTTTGATGAATTGGAACAATTCCAACTCGGCCTTTCGAGGGACATCGATCATCAAAACGACGCTCGACGAGTCCCACAATCCACTAGTGACACCTAGCAGTATATAGTGGCAACCCAATAGAATGAAAGTATTAAATCCCTAGGTGCAGTTACCGTATGATTCAGTCATTCTATCGTGAGTCCCGACTTGATGGAGGTCATGGAGAACTCGTCAAATCTTAACGTCAATCATATGCCAGACTTGCTTTGGCCAAAGACTTTCTGAATTTAGTCTTGCGAATCGCATAGGACTTTTCATTTTCTATCAAGATCGATAGATTTCATCTAGGTACATCCTACTCCGAATAGCGAATCTAAACCCACTGAAGCCAATAAATACTGCAAGGACTCAAATAGCTAAGAGTCCAAGTTTACATGTAGTCAAACTCAATTGCCTCACTACGAATAGCTAATGCACCGTAGGTCAAAGGATCATTCACACCACTGCAGTATCGAGAAGACTACTGATGAGTGAGTAGACATCCAAGTGGTTGCTCGTATTGATCACGCTCAGTATAAGTTGTTCTCTAACAACCATCTGTACTCTTATCCCAGAATCTCCACACTACAGATTCGAGACTCATCTGTTCGAAAAGAAGGTGGTCCGTGCACTGATCTAACTAGATCGATCACTGTTTTCCGTAATGATCCTCTGATCGGAAGCATTTAGAAATCAACCACTAATGATGTATGTCTCAAATTCTTAACATTTTGAGAATATACAAAATCATCTGTTAATTTTTAAGATAAATCATAAACATATAAAACATGATTGAAAATAAAAATTATCTTTTTATTAATCATAAATATTTACCAGTATAAATTTATGCTCTAAAATTATAAAATATGCTAGCCAACAATTAGCTTCTAGGATAAATATCTAACAGAAATATGGTTGTGCTAGTCCAGAGCTTAGCATCTTGGTAAGATTGTAGCTGATATATGTAAGTTTGAGATAATTGTATAATATGATGTATTTCACAAAAAAGATGATTTGCCTTCATATTTTAACCAATGTGAATGGATAGAATCTTCACAAAAAGGACATGCAATATACCCTTTTATGCTCCATTTAGATAAATTGGCATATGTAAAAAAAATATTGATTATCCAAATACGAGCTGCTTCAATTTGAATGTCTGACCACTGCAAGCATCAAATGCATCAATATCTATCCATAGCTATTTCAACTCTTCTATTAAAGGTTGAAAAAAGACATCAATATCATTGTCTAGATCCTTATCGCTCAGACTGATAGTATTAGTGAAAACTATTTCATACATATCCATGATGATAAATTATATGAAATCAGAACGACCGACCAAATACTATAAGTAGAACTCAGTGTCTAAAATAGATTGAAGCCATCAGTAGCTAAACCTAACCTAATGCTACGAATATCAGAGGTAAAATTAGGATGTCTATCATCAAATGCTTTCCATACTAAACTATCAGCTGGATATCTTAACATTCCATCTTTTGTATGACCTTCATCATGCTATCTCATCAATGAAGCTACCTTCGATAATACATAGATCTTTTTCAATCTAAGTATTAAAGGAAAGTAATGCAAAACTTTAGCTGATTTTTTCTTATTCTGATTAGCATGCACTTCATATATTATATCATCCTCATCTTCTTTATGTGATGTCCATCATAAAGATCCACAGACATTACATAATTTTTGGTTAGCATTTTTCATCCGGTACAATATACAGTTATTTGGATAACTATGAATCTTTTCATATCCAAGATTCAATTTCTTTATTAATTTTTTTGTTTCATAAGAAGAAGACGGCAGAGCAGCGCCTTCAAAAAATATATCATTTAATAATTGAAGCAGTATAGTAAAACTTTTATCGGACTATCTGTTCAAATATTTCAAATGAAATAGATGCACAAGAAATGAAATTTTCAAAAGTTTATACAATTGGAATATAATTCTTGATCACAATCTTTCAATAAATTATGATATCAATGTTCTGTCTTATCATTAGATAAATGTCGAGATCTCTCAACGTGTATAAGATCAGTAAATATAGAATTCTCAGGCATCAATCTGTTTCTTGTCCTTTACTGAAATCTTCTAAATTTTCAGCACCAAATCCTAGAGCATCTCTAAGCAAACCTTTTATATTATCTTTTCTTACAGGATTTCTTTGTAGACAGTCCAATCAGGACAAGGATAACAACTCAGATATTTTTGATGACGAGTTAGAGAATAGCCAACGAAAATCTGGATGAAGACCAACAAGCAAGATGGTCACCTACAATACCAATCTAAGACCCCAGACCAAGGTCCAACCAATTGATCTGGATTACTGAATACCTGGACCCTCATAGGTCTACATAATTCCTGAAGAGAGAAATCCATGAAGAGAAAGAATCTAGAGAAAGAAATTAAAAAGCAAACTAGTAGAGAGAGAAAGTGGAGAGAGATGGTACAGGATGGAGAGAGAGAAGAGAGAGAAAAATTCTCTTTTTTCTTTCTCCTTTCTTTTCTTTTCTTTTCTTTTCTTTCCTTTTCTTTTTCTTTTTCTTCTCCTTCTCTTTCTCTTTCTCTCTTTCTCAGTTTCTTATTTTCTTTGTGGAAAACAAAGGAAGGGAAACTCTATGCCGACCACCTCCCATAGTGGCAATGGCCTGTCAACTCCAGCAACGACCCTCTAGCAAAGACCATGGCAGCAACAATATCCATGGTGACCAACAGTGGATAAAAGAAAGCATAAGTTATGGAGTTTGAAACAAGGAACTCATGTGCAAATTGAAATCCAGCATCCTCTTTGTGAGATCCCAACCAATAGTGGCTGTGCAAGATAAGGATAAGAGGAGGAAAGAGCAACGGTGAGCTAGGAGGCAGAAGGCTTTGGTTCTGGCACAACAAGAAAATAGACTATTAGTGACAACTAATTACCATCGCTAATAGTCAATTTACCGTCGCTAATACTATTAACGATGGCTTACTATGACTAAAAATCTGACAGAAATAACCTCATCACCAATTATCATTATTAGCAATGGTAATTCAGCAGTCACTAATAAGTATAATTAGTGACAGTATTAGAGATAAAATACCATCACTAATAATTTTAATTTTTTTCTTAATTAAAGTGTTAAAAAAATTATTAGCGATGGTATTTTCGTTGCTATTACCATCACTAATGATTTTTTTAATTTTTTAATTAAAATTTAAAAAATTATTAGGGATAGCAGATATCGTTACTAATACCGTCACTAATAATTTTTATTTTTAAAAAAAAATATAATTAAATATTTTAAAATCTATTTTAAGCACATTAATAAGCAATAATATTTTTTAAAATCTGATACAAATAAAATAATAATTATTTAACATAATCATAAATATAAAATTAATTATATTATTTTAAAAATATAAATTATATAATTTTATAAATTTATACTACTTTACAAGTATCAAAATTACATACATATCAAAAAAAATCATTTAGGATCCTCCTCATCATCCTCCTTATCCTCCTCTTGCTCCTGTATGTTTTCTCCAGCAGCTGGTGGATGAGAGCTGGATGTCTCAGTATTCTATAATAAAAAAAATAAAATATTATTAATAAATTTTAATATAAAAGTATATATATCGATACGGAGACGTATATTTTGATATACTACTCTGATTCTCGAACAGATTATTTCTACAT
Organism: Elaeis guineensis; assembly: GCF_000442705.2. Classification (NCBI taxonomy): domain Eukaryota; kingdom Viridiplantae; phylum Streptophyta; class Magnoliopsida; order Arecales; family Arecaceae; genus Elaeis; species Elaeis guineensis. The sequence continues at coordinate 12,733,315 of NC_026005.2, read as the reverse complement.
ATTTTAGTCGATGATATAGAGCTATAGACACTCCCAACTCATCATTTAGATAGTTAGATTGAATTTTTATCTTCTAGATCTCCTTTCCAAACTTAAGTCTAAATATGTGAAGCTTCTAAATATAAAAATTTAAAATAAGTAATAAAAATTATTGATAGACTTATCTGCTATGATGGCTGTAACAACAAGTCTAATTGATCGTACAGATGTAAATTTTGAAGAATCTCTATGATCATATCACAAACAGTATCTCGGAAGCTCTGAGGTCACTGGCTCAAAAGCATCTGCATGACCTCCTCCACATGTGCGTCAGCCCACGTCTAGATCATTGAGCCCTGAGAGGAGTACTGAGCTACTGGAGGGTCGAAACTGTGGCCGAATCCTATGACCCAGCTACTACTCACCGCTTCGATGGCTTTGAGCCATCCCTCGAGGTCAAGGAAGGGCTGAGAGGATGAATCCTCACTGTACCATGATACAAGATACTCCGTATAATCTGCCTATACAATTTAAAAATTTATTAATGCATACATATCTGTGTATATAAAAGCTTAATAAATAATATTTTAAGTGTGTTGTCATGATCTGTCGAGATTGAAGATCTAAATTATCACAAGTCCTCCTAGACTGGTGTGTGGCCTTCTATATCTGCAGCTGCCTAGGTGCACGACCCAGCTACCATATCTACAACAAATAAATAATTAAATTAAATTAATTAAAATATACATATGATCAATTAAATATGAAATTAATTTAAGTATAAAATTTTTATGAATCTATCGGCCATAATATATGTACCAACGGAGCTACTAGTGTACTTGATCGGATGTTGCTAGATGGATCGATTCTGCCATATCCTCTACCCCCTATCAGAGTACTCCTCGATACTCTACTGGTTGTAGAAGGCCTCCCATATGTTTGCCCGCATCCAATGATTTATGTAAGATTTTCAATGCAATGCTGACTTGAAATTAGAGTGCTCTATGGCAGACTGCCGAAGGCTGTACAGCCCATCTCGAAACCTCCACATGGCCACCTCCTAGAAGATTCGACGACCAGCCGCCTCATCTTGAAGAGTTTCAAATCGATAGTATCTTTGCAAGTAGAAGCAACCATATATTAATAAATAGAATACAAATCTATCATGAATTCAAAAATTAAACATCTTTGACTTACTAGGAATATCTTTCAAGTTGCACCACGAGCTCCTGATGGCCAATTGGAGAACTCGTTCACCGACCTCGGCATCAATCATCGGATGATGTCGGTAACCACATGAGGCACCCCAGGCTGTAAAATTTATTTTGAACAATAAATGTTAGATTCTAAAATGGTTAAAATTTAAACATATTTAATGAAGATATATAGTACTTATATGCGACTCTGAATATAGACGAGATCTCTATCCTCTGATCGAGTCGGAGGTGCCGTGAGCTGGACAGATCCTCTACCACACCTCTACTCTAAGAGTCGGATGCTACTCTATGTGAGTGTGGGGTCACTGGTGACCCCACACGTCCAAATCTGAGAGTATTAAGATATCATAAAAAATATTATATTAAATAATAAAAAATAAAAAAATAAAAAAAAATATTTAAAGTATCAGAGTTTATCGCATAGTATATGTGTCGCAGAATCATTCGAGCTGGCTGTATGAGAGCTCTGTCCTCAATTGTGACGATCTTGGAAAGATATGATCTATAATCTCTGAAAATAAAAATAACTATGTATCATATTGGATTAATTGTATGACAAAATAAAATAATTATGTATTATATTTATTCAACTGTATATCATGATACCTTAACTTTGTACCATATTTATAAAAGTAATGTGGTGTTTTATATGTGTTAGGAGTAATTTGAAATGGGCTAATGATATGTGAAGATTCAAGCCCATTATGACCCATCGGATCCATATTAGTGCCTCTCAGATGGCCTAATTGTTGTGGTTTGCTGGACCCCTAATTGGCAAATGTCTGTCCTGACTTTTAGTCGGAGGCTATTCTGTCTGACCTCTCGTCAGCATGTTCTTGATCTGACTTTTGATCTAAAAAAGCTAGTCGGATTGTACATCTTAAGCAGTGCAATCGCATGATTGATTATGACTCATCCGACCCTTAGTCGGTGTGTGCCTGGTCCGACCTCTAGTCGGTCAGTCTTTGATTCGATCCTTAATCAAATAGTTCTTTATCTAAATTCTGGATAGAAGAAATTTGGTCCGACCCTTGGTCAGAGAGTTTACTGGTCGATCTCTAATCGCATGCGATCCTTACACGGCTTGCATATCGGAACAATCTCTGATCAGCATAACAACTATGAGTCAGCTAGTCTTTCAGATCAATCTATCTAATCGAGCTTTGATTGAAAAACTATCAGTTTCAACTCTTAGTCAGCATGCCATACTCTCTGATCTCTCCTCGAAAGTAGATTGATCAGGCTCAGATTCAAAAGACAGGCACCAACTGACCATAGTTGTCAATACTATCTAGGTGTAACTGCCTGATCCTAAGAATCTTTCAGATATAACCGTCTGATCCTGAGAATCACAATCAAGTAACCACACCAGATTCGACCAGCCTATCTTGTAAGAATAGTTACACAGCCATCTCCTCTATAAATACTCAAATCTCGAGAATTTAGGTAAGTAATCAATCTCAGAGAGTTAAAACTCTGCTTCTCTATTTATGCATTCTGACTTGAGTGTTGGAGGGTTCTCGTCGGAGCACAATCCTCCGACCCAGATTTTTTTTGCAGGTTACTCTAATGCCTTATTTTCTTATCTTTGGGCATCAATCAGAAACAAGCCGCAATAGATAGAGGAAAGGCCGAATCTCAGGTCCTATAAAAAGGAGCAGACAAGTTAGAAACTCTCAAAGATGGCTCCATGCAGGACTTTCTCCCGACGAACCAATACCTCCACCTTCCGACAGGTGTAGAATGAAATAAATTACTCTACTCTTGCACCTTCAGTGATAGCAGAAGTTTTTGCACTAGTACAGCAACCCACAATGGTGACTGTGGAGCAATTCAACCTGCTTTTCCAGCAGGTGCAATAACTCACGGTCGTCATTCAGGTAGCTATCCAGCCTCTGCTAGCATCACAGCTGGCGAATCAAACCCAAATCGTTCCACCCTAGCGACTGACGGTGGATCAGACCCAAAAACCAAGGAGATGGTGGTCTCCGAGTCCTCAGTCTGAGCATGATTCAACCCCCGACTGATGATTTCCTCCACTCTCTGAAGTGCATACCAACCGAGATGTGAAAGTTGAGTGAAGACTTCGAGAAATGGATTGGAAGATCCAGTAGATCTGCAACAACCCATCAGCACCATCCGATGGGTTTGATTTTGAACCATCTTTTTTGGTGAGCATCGTCTAAGAACCTATTCTACCAAACTTCAAGGTTCCTTAGTTGGAGAGCTACGACGGGACTACAGACCCTGCCGATCATGTCAACAGCTTTCGAGCAGTCATGCTCCTTCAGGAAGCCTCCAATACTATTCTATGTCGAGCCTTCCCCTCCACTTTGAAGGGGACTGTCCGACATTGATATTCCAATCTGAAGCCGGCTTCTATTCACTCTTTTCGGAAGCTGAGCTAAGCCTTTGCTACCCATTTCATCACTAGCCGGTGACAACAGAAGAACTCGGACACCTCCAAACCATCAAATAGGAGGCGAGTCCATTCGATCTTATGTAGCTCGGTCAACAGAGCTATGTTGGAAGTCCATGATCTAGATCACTCGATCGCAATGTCTGCTTTGAAGGGCGGATTGTTGATGGACGACTTCAAAAAGTCGTTGTTGAAGATTTTTTCCTAGAATTTTTCAAAAATATTGGCTCGGATAGAGAAATATGCCCAATTGAAAGATTCTCTAGCGAAAGAAACCATCCGAATAACCCCAACTATGGAGAATCAAGAGCAGAGCGGGGCTCGCTCGCCCAAATGAAATGGTGAAAATCACCACCGTTCAAGATCCCCACTGAGGAGAAGAAATATTTCACCGAAGAGGAATCATTCACCTTCAAGGTGGTTTGGCGATCTCACTCCTTTGAATACTTCTAGGAGAGAGATTTTGATGGAGGTGCAAACCAACTTGCCTCCACCTTCTAAGATGCAGACAAACCCGGGATACCATGATTCAGACAAGTATTGCCTCTATCATCATGACCACAGTCACGATACCAAAGATTATTACTAGGTCAAAGAGAAAATGGAGCATTTGATCTGAGAGGGGAGGCGGGATCGGTTCATCCGATGACAAGGTCCTCCACACTTATATCCTCCAAGGATCGGACAGCAGCAGCAGAGACGTCCTGTGCTTCAGTAGCGACAATGCCAGCCCCCTTAGCCTCAATCTCAACCAGCACCAGTGCAACCACAGGCAGAGGGATAGGCGATAGCAAAAGATCGTCCCCTACGAGGTGAAATTCATATGATAACCGGAGGATCGTTTGGATCGGTGGAGCTGCATATGGCGAAGAGGCCTCGGCTCGAGGAGTCGATAATCTTCACCGAATAAGATGCTGAAGGTATACAAATCCTGCACAATGATGCAGTGATTATTATCGCTAATATAGCTAACTATAATGTATACCGTATTTTTATCGATAATGAAAGTTCTGTTGACATTTTATACTTTGCTACTTTCACTGCAACGGGGCTTGTTGCAAAACAATTAAATAAATTCAGTACTCCGATCCAAGGTTTCTTCGAAAGTTCAGTAATTTCGGAGGGAACCATTAGACTGCCCCTTACGGTGGGAACCAAATCGAGGCAGGTGATCATCCACATTGACTTCCTTGTGCTTAACCTACTGTCAGCCTACAATGCAATTCTTGGCTGACCAAATCTAGGGGTGTTGAAGACAGTGATGTCGAGCTACCACTTGATGATTGATAAGTATAATAAATATCTTAATAAAAATATTAAAATATATACTGATTTATCTTTATTTCTTAAAAATTGATGCTTTTGTTTGTATTTGGCATAAAAAATGATCACCAATAAAAAAAATCTGATTTACAGATTAAAAAAAAAAATAAAATAAATTAGATTTAAAATAGATCTCGAAAGGTGATCAAAGGCAGCCTACAAATCATCTAGAAACCTGACCCACGGAAGCTTTGCTTGGCCCAAAGAAAAGGCACGGTGAACAGTGGTTCACGTAGATCTGCGTGGGGTCTAGTGCCAGTTCAAAGAAGGTTCCGGCTACTGTGATGGGTGTTGGTGGGCTTGGAGGTTTCAAATAGGCGCGTCTGTGAACTATGACGGTGGCTTGGTTTAAGTCAAATAAAAGGAAGCAAGCAGGCGGGGTCTAGGGGCTGCCATGGGATTCAAATCAAAACAAAGAGGTGCACGGGCTTTGAGGGTGGGTGATTTAAAACACCCTGGGACTTCAGGCTTTGCATGAAGAGTGGGCCACCCGCATTTAAACGCGGACACAAGAGAGCCTGGCATGCAACCGAGATGCAACCCGGGTGCAGATGGAATTTAATAGAGTTAGGCGGCTTAGCGGGCTGTCGCATAAGAATGCCTGGGACGTGGCAAAGACTGAGACCGAAACAGAGGACTTTGAATCCTCTTAAAAGACATATTCGGAGAAACTCTCAGCCTACAAAAGCAGAGGACCATGGACAGGACAGACGAGCGGCAGCAGCAAGCAGATAGAGCGAACGACAGCAGCAAGCAGAGAGAAAGCACGGGAGCAAAAAAAAATAAAATAATTTTTTTAATTTATTATTTTAAATTTTAGAAAAGAGAAAAATATGGAACTAGAGATTTTGATGCGTGGTTAAATTCCTTCAATTTGAGAATACGATGAAACCTGTAAACAAATTTTTATTTTTTTTTATATTTAATTTTTATATAATAAAATTATACTTTTATTTCATATCTTTTTATTTTTCTGAGGTATTGATTTAGTCTATACGGTCTATACCTTCTACTGATGTGCCGTGATGATCTTTGGATATGGTACGTACCTAGGAGAGATAAATCATGGTATGTTAGATTAAACCTTATATCTTATAATTGAATTTAGATAGTTTATACTCTAATAAGACAAGCTGTGATCTACTGATACAGTCCGTACCCCTTAGAGATAAGCTATACTAATGTCCTAATCACAGGAATTAATATTGTAACATAAAAAAAAATAAAACTAATTTGTATGATGGGTTCAAAATTTTTGAATTATCTTTCTGATTTATTTTCTTTCACAATTTAATTTATATTTAATTTTTACTATTTTATTTTTTTTAATCCTTCTACAATCCATTCTCTTTTATTCTTTCTTCAAAAAAGAAACATAATCGCCCTAAATTTTCGTAGAAATAATTTTGACTCGACCTATCTATATAGTTTCAGTAGATTTTTTTTCTTGTCCGCTTACAATAGCGATTAATGATGAAGTTCCCGACTGAAGCTGGAGCGAGGCAGGTACGGGGCAATCAAGCTATGGCCCGATAGTGTTTCGCTGCTAAACTACGGGTGGAGCAGTCGGCGGTGCCCCAACCTGAACTCCCAGTAGGTTTGGACGCTCACGATGATCTGGCTGAAGAGTATGCTCGACTGTTCGAGGATCTAGTCGAGGTCCCTCTGAGGAAAAAAAAATTTCCATCAAACTGTGAAAATCGGATCATTCATAAATCAGGTAAGCAAAACTCGACTAACTACTCTTTTGCAGAAAAATACGGACCTATTTGCTTGGATGGCAGCGATATGCCTGATATAGATCCGAAGGTGATGACCCATCACTTGAGAGTGGGTCAGACCTTCTGCCCTATAAAGCAGAAGAAGAGAAGCTTTACCCCAAAGCACCAGAAAGTAATTGCTGATGAGGTGGACAAACTGGTCAAGATCGGCTTCGTTCGAGAAGCAATGTATCTTGACTAGCTCGCTAACGCGGTGCTAGTCAAGAAGACGAACAGAAAATGACGCATGTACATCGACTTCATTGACCTGAATAAAACTTGCCCCAAAGATAGTTATCCTCTCCCTCAGATAGATCGATTGGTGGATGCCACTTCTGAGCATGAGCTTCTCACCTTTATGGATGCCTTCTCCAGTTATAACCAAATCCGAATGGCATATGAGAATGAGAAGAAAATAGCCTTTGTTACTGATTCTAGGCTCTACTATTATAGGATGATGCCTTTTAGGCTAAAGAATGCCGGGGCAACATATCAACGACTAGTAAATAAAGTTTTCAAAGTTCAAATTAATCGCAACATAGAGGTCTACATGGATGATATGTTGGTAAAAAGTCGAGCCACCCCAGATCATATAGCCGACCTCTAAGAAACCTTCAACACCCTACGTTGATTCCAGATGTAGTTAAATCCTACAAAATATACCTTCAGAGTTAGCTTTGGAAAGTTCCTCAGATTTATGGTCTTCCGATGAGGAATTGAGGCAATTCTAGAGATATTCCCATCAAAAAATGTAAAGAAAGTCCAGCGCCTCACCAAAAGGATCACCTCATTCGATCGTTTCATTTAAAGATCGGTTGAGAGATGTTTGCCTTTCTTCCAAACCCTCAAGCAATTGAGGGACTTCCAATAGACGATTGAGTGTCAGAAAATATTTGAAGAGTTAAAGCAGTACCTTAGCTCGGCATTTTTGCTTACAAAGCCCCAATCTAGAGAAGAATTGCTACTCTATCTTGCGTATCTCCGGCAGCAATTAGTTTGGTTCTCATCCAAGAAAAAGAACGAATCCAAAAATCAATGTATTACTCAAGTAAGGTCCTTCAGGATGCAAAGATCAGGTACACAAAGTTGAAAATATTAATATTCACTCTGGTCATCACGGCAAAGAAGTTTCGATCTTATTTTTCAGCTCATACAATAGTGTTGCTCATGGATCAGCCGATCAAAGCAATCCTCTACCATCCAGACACGTCGGGATGGGTTGCAAAATGGGCTTTACAACTCTCTGAATTCAACATTAAGCTCCATTCAAGGCCTTCAATTAAAGCTCAGGTCTTGACGAATTTTATCCTTGAGTGCACCATCCCTGATGAGGAGGGCTCGGAGGTTACAGAGGGTAGCTCAATGGTGCTAGAGGAACAAATAAATATGAACCCCGATCCTGAAGATCAGTGAATTCTTCATGTGAACGGGTCTTCCAATTCATCAGGATCAGGAGCTGGGATCATCTTAATCGGATCAGAAGGTGATGTGGCAGAGTACACCCTGTGGTTTGAATTTTTAGCCATCAATAATGAAGCAAAGTATGAGGCTTTAATTGCCAGACTCGGACTTACAAAGGATGTGAGAGCCAAACACTTGAAGGTCTTCAATGACTCTCAATTGGTAACAGGACAAGTCAAGGGTGAATATGAAGTTCGAAAAGAAAACATGAAGAGGTACCTCAAAAAGATAAGAGAACTGACCACATATTTTTTAAGCTTTAATATCCAACAGGTACCTCAGACACAAAATACGTGGGTGGATGCACTGTCAAAGCAAGTAGCCTCTCTACCATCTGAATTTCAAAAAGAAACTTACATCGAGATATTGAAAAACTCAAGCCTGAAAAAATTTCTTACTATTCAGTAGATTGAAAAAGAGCCTTGCTGGATTGACCCCTTGCTGAAGTACCTTAGGTCGAACAAATTACCACTTGATAGCCGGAAAGCTCAAAAAATCCGCAAGTAGGCTGCCCACTATGTGCTTCATGACGACAAGTTATATAAGCGATTCTTCTCTCTCCCACTTCTGAGATGTCTGTGACCATCCGAAGCAGATTATGCACTAAGAGAGGTCCACGAGAGAATTTATGAAAATCATTTGGGCGCAAAGACTCTTTCTTTCAAAATCCTCCTGTAAGGCTATTATTGGCCTTCGATGCAAAAAGATGCCTCTGATTTTGTCAGAAGGTGTGATCACTGTCAGCAAACTTTCAATATTTAGCATCAACCAGTGGTGCCCCTTGCTCCTATCGCCGCTCCATGGCCTTTCGCTCAGTGAGGAATAGACATTTTGGGTCCCTTTCCTTAGGCCTCAGGTCAGTGCAAATTTCTCTTGGTGGCCATTGATTACTTCACAAAGTGAGTGGAGGTAGAGTCCTTAGCCCGTATAACAGAGGCTAAGTTTAAAGACTTCATCTGGAGATTCATTATTTATCGCTATGGTCTCTCGAGGGTACTGATAACTGACAATTTTAGGTAGTTCAGCGGCTCCCGACTCTGAGAATTTTATGAAGATCTTGAAATTGAACAATGCTTCACTTCAGTTGGATACCCACAAGCCAATGGGGATGCTAAAGTAATGAACAGGACTCTCTTGCAAGGCTTGAAAGCTAGACATAATCGGACTGGGGGGTCCTGGGCGGACGAGCTGTATCATGTGTTGTGGGCATATCGAACAACTCAAAGAATTCCGACCAGAGAAACTCCATCCAACCTTGCATTTGGAACTGAAGTAGTTATATCAGTTGAGATCGGACATCCTTCTCTCAGGATCGAGGAGTACAACGAGAACACCAACTCTGAATGGTTGCGAACCAACTTTGATCTGGTTGAGGAGAGTAGGAAACGAGCTGCTGTTTGAATGGCCTCCTACCGACAAAGGATGGTCAAATACTACAATTCTCAAGTCAAGTCTAAGAAATTTCGAGTTGGTGATATGGTGCCGCAGCACGTCGAAGTCTCAAAGCCTATGGAGTGGGGAAAGCTATTACCTAATTGGGAAGGTCCTTATCAGGTGGATGAGATAGTACGCCTCAAAACTTATAAACTGAGACAACTTGATGGAACTTCACTCCAAAAATTGTGGAACTCAACTAACCTCCGCATGTATTATTAATGATATTATAATTTTGCTGAAGTATATGCATGAATGAATGCTTCAATTTGTCAACGTCGGTCCTTCCATATATAAATGAGAGTAATACCAATGAGTGGCTTATATTTAAACTCAGCGTTTGATCGGCTTTGAGATATTAAAAATTTTTGATCGGCTTATATTGAAACTCGATCTTTGATCAGTCTCGAGATGTTAAAAATTTTTGATCAGTTTATATTTAAACTCAGTCTTTGACCGACCTTGAGATTTTTAAAGCCTTTGATCGGCTTATATTTAAACTTGACTTTTGATCGGCCTAGAGATATTAAAAGTCTTTGATCGACTTATATTGAAACTCAATCTTTGATCGGCCTTGAGATGCTAAAAGTTTTTGATCGGCTTATATTTAAACTTGACTTTTGATTGACCTTGAGATGTTAAAAGTCTTTGATCGACTTATATTTAAACTCGACTTTTAATCGGCCTTGAGATGTTAAAAGTCTTTGATCGGTTTATATTGAAATTCAGCCTTTGATCGGCCTTGAGATGTTAAAAGCCTTTGATTGGCTTATATTTAAACTTGATCTTTGATCGACCTCAAGATGTTGAAAGTCTTTGATCAGCTTATATTTAAATTTGATCTTTGATTGACCTCAAGATGTTAAAAGTCTTTGATCGGCTTATATTTAAACTCGATCTTTGATCGATTTTGAGATGTTAAAAATATTTGATCAGTTTATATTGAAACTCAACCTTTAATCGATCTTGAGATATTAAAAGTCTTTGATCGGCTTATATTTAAACTCGATCTTTGATCAACCTTGAGATATTAAAAGCCTTTAATCGATTTATATTTCAATTCAGCTTTTGATCGACTTCAAGATGTTAAAAGCTTTTGATCGGTTTATATTTAAACTCAGCCTTTGATCAGTCTTGAGATATTAAAAGTCTTTGATTGACTTATATTTAAACTCGATCTTTGATCGACCTTGAGATGTTAAATATTTTTTATCAGCTTATATTGAAACTCGATTTTTGATCGGCCTCGAAATGTTAAAAGCTTTTGATTGGCTTAAATTTAAACTCGACTTTTGATCGTTCTTGAGATATTAAAAGTCTTTGATCGGCATATATGTAAACTCGATCTTTGATCGATCTTGAGATGTTAAGAAGTCTTTGGTTGGTTTATATTTAAACTCGATCTTCGATCGGCCTTAAGATATTAAAAGCCTTTGATTGGCTTATATTTAAACTCGACCTTTGATCGATCTTGAGATGTTAAAATTTTTTGATCGGCTTATATTGAAACTCAACCTTTGATCGACCTCGAGATATTAAAAGTTTTTGATCGGATTATATTTAAACTCGATATTTGATTAGTCTTGAGATATTAAAAGCCTTTATCGGCTTATATTTAAACTCGATCTTTGATCGGTCTTGAGATGTTAAAAATCTTTGATTGGTTTATATATAAACTCAACCTTTGATCGATCTTGAGATGCTAAAAGCCTTTGATCGTCTTATATTTAAACTCGATCTTTAATCAGCCTTGAGATGTTAAAAGTCTTTGATCGATTTATATTGAACTCGGTATATGATTGATCTTCAGATGTTAAAAATCTTTGATCGGCTTATATTTAAACTCGACCTTTGATTAGTCTTGAGATGTTAAAAGCCTTTAATCAGTTTATATTTAAACTCGACCTTTGATTGGTCTTAAGATATTAAAAGATTTTGATCGACTTATATTGAAACTCGACTTTTGATCGGTCTCAAGATATTAAAAATTTTTGATCGACTTATATTTAAACTCGATTTTTGATCGGCCTCGAGATATTAAAAGTCTTTGATCAACTTAAATTTAAACTTGATCTTTGATCGATCTCGAGATATTAAAAATTTTTGATCGACTTATATTTAAACTCGATCTTTGATCGATCTTGAGATGTTAAAAGCTTTTGATCGACTTATAATTAAATTCGATCTTTGATCGATCTTGAGATGTTAAAAATATTTGATCGGCTTATATTAAAACTCGACCTTTGATCGACCTCGAAATGTTAAAAATCTTTAGTCGGCTTATATTTAAACTTGATCTTTGATTGATCTCGAGATATTAAAAATCTTTGATCGGTTTATATTTAAACTCGACCTTTGATCAGACCTCGAGATGTTAAAAGCTTTTGATCAACTTATATTTAAACTCGACCTTTGATCGGTCTCAAGATGTTAAAAATCTTTGACCGATTGATATTTAAACTCGATCTTTGATCGACCTCGAGATGTTAAAAGCCTTTGATTGGCTTATATTTAAATTCAGCCTTTGATTAATCTTGAGATGTTAAAAGTCTTTGATCGATTTATATTGAAACTCGACCTTTAATAGTTTTGAGATGCTAAAAGCCTTTGATCGGCTTATATTTAAACTCAACCTTTGGTCAGCCTTGAGATATTAAAAATCTGTGATCGACTTATATTAAAACTCGACCTTTGATCGATCTTGAGATGTTAAAAGTCTTTGATCGAATAATATTGAAACAAGACACATTTAATGCATCTCAGTAGAGAAGAGTGGTGTCTGTGTAGATTTCAAAAATTTTATCATTAGTTCGATAATTTTTTCGTCTGAAAAATCATATGCAAATTTTGGTTTAAATAATCTTATAGCCTGACCAGAGCTCGAACTAAGGAGTAGGGGGTATTTATTAAAAGTAATTTGGAATGGATCGATGATGTGTGAAGATTCAAGCCCATTATGACCCATCGGATCCATATCAGCGCCTCTCAAGTGGTCTAATAGTTGTGGTTTGCCCAACCTCTGGTCGATAAATGTCTCTCTCGACCCCTAGTCGAAGGTTATTCTATCTGACCTCTAGTTGGCATGTTCTTGATCCGACTTCTGATCTAAAAGAACTAGTCGGAATGCACATCTTAAGCAGTGCAGTCGCATGATTGATTACGACTCGTTCGACTCTTAGTCGGTATGTGCTTGATCCAATTCCTGATCAGTCAGTCTTTGATTTGACTCCTAATCGGATAGTTCTTTATCCAAATCCTAGATGAAAAAGATTTGATCCGATCTTTGGTCAAAGAGTTTGCTGGTCGATTTTCATAGCTTGCATATCAGAACAATCTCTGGTCAGCATAATAACTGCGAGTCAGTTAGTCTTCTGGATCAATCCATTTAACCGAGCTTTGGTCAGAAAACTATCAGTTCCAACTTCTAGTCGGCACGCCACACTCTCTGATCTCTCCTCAAAAGCGGATTAATCAGGCTCAGATTCAAAAGGTAGGCACCAACTGACCATAGCTGTTATACTATCTGGGTGTAACCACCTGATCTGAGAATCTTTCAGGTGTAATCATCTGATACTGAGAATCACAACCAAATAATCGTATTAGATTTAGCCAACATATCTTCTAAGAACGATTACACAGCCGTCTCCTCTATAAATACTCAAACTCCGAGGATCCAGATAAGTAATCCATCTCAGAGAGCTAAAATTCTGCTTTTCTGTTTGCGTGTTCTGACTTGAGCATCGGAAGATTTTCATCGGAGCCCAATCCTTTGGTCCAAACTTTTTTGCAAGTTGCTCTAGTGCCTTGTTTCCTTATCTTCCGACATCAATCAGAAACAAGCCGCAACAATATGCTTAGAGTAGGAAGTAATGTTATAATGGTTAGATTAGAAACTATGGTTGATATAATTTATCTAGCTTTCAAAATAATTTTATATCAATTTATCTATATTTTATTTTCATTCAGGGAACCAACAGACCAACATATTATTATATAGTACTGGATGAGAATCATTTTTTTGCTGATATATTGTAGATACTAACTAATAATCTTACATAACATTTGATCTTTCTGATAGAGGATCGACATCGATTGGCAGGTCTAAGAATAGATCTGCTGTGGTACGCCATCTGCTGTAGATCAAAAACAACGTTAAAGAAGTTATATATGGGTGGCAATGCAAGATTTAATTATACAATTATGGATGGTAATGCAAGATTTAAAATGACGTATTTTGTTGGTCAATAATCCAATGGTCTGTAATTAAGTTAATTGAAAAAATATTGTAATTGATATGCCTCAAACCTAAATCGGTACGGAGAGATATATAGTAATACGTTATTTTTTATCAATTAATATATTAATTAATAAATTAATATTATTAATTTAATGCATCGTGATCTATATAGGATTAGTGCGCAGCATAACTTGTTATTTCAATCTACAAATCTGAAATTTGAGAACGTAGCACATATTGGGTTTGTTGGTAGGTCCATACCATCTTCCAATTTTGTGAATTGTTTGGCCAAATCATACTATATATATATATATATATATATATATATATATATATATATGCAGTAGAAATAATTGAAAAAAAAAATCTATTGAATAGGATATATGAAATAGATGAAAAAAAATTCTTTAAAGTATTTTTCTATAATATAAAATAAAACTAAAGTAACAACAATAGGAAGAAGGAACTCATTGGCAGAAAAAAGGGGGTGAAAAAAAAAAAAAGTAAAAGTTTACCTTTTTACTGAATATGCCTTTTGTTCCAATGGATAGATTAATGATACACGTATAAGGTTCCATCATCTACTAATGACTTATTCCTTCATGTCTTCCTTCGACATTTTACATCTCCTTAATAATGCACTTCCGTTGTCATCGGGGAGGGTGACTTTAAGACGCAACCCACCGTTTCTTATGTCCAATCAGTAACAACAAGCCTGAACTCTGCCACTACGCTGTCATCGCATTATTATAGATGCCCATGCAAAAACATAATTTTATGAGTTTTAGGCACTCTCAAATAAAAAATATTTATCTGTGGAAATAGATAACAAAGAATCCACGATACTTTCTGAACTGTAGAGGATATTATTGTGGAACAACTTCGAGATATTTTATTTTTTAATTTTTTAAATTATATTCATATAAAATTTATTTGAATGCACTGTCATATCAAAAAAAAATTCATAAATTAAGAGACCACAATATGTAAATATGTAGGATAATTTAGTGGTTTGGTAGCTGATCGGTTGAATTTTCATTGACAAGTAGATAAGCTTATTAAGACATAACACAAACTATTATTTTTTGAGTAAAAAGGGGACTAATGAGCACCGGGCCACATCGGTCATTCTATTATTAGGGCAAAAGGATACAAGATTATATCCCATCCAAAAGGTTTAGAAAAGAATGCACATCAAAACAAAAGTATCAGAGAATATCAAAAAATATTAGGAAAGATTTTTAGCTTCCATTAGATTCTCTAATATCAACTGAATTTTTTTTGATATTTTCTATATTCTCTAATAAAAAAAAAATAAGAAACTAAATACACCAAAAGAGAAAATAGAGAAAAAATATGATCCACTCCTAAGGACAAAGGAGCAAAATATCCATTGATATTTTTGATCCAGTCCCAAATTTTACCAAAATCTAGAGAACCCTTGTGATAGCAAAGAAGAGACCAGTTGTTATAGTGGTGAAGAATGCAAGGAATAATTGCGGCAACAGAGGAACATCGGTTGAGGAAGATACAACTGTTCCTCTTCTTCTAGCAAGTCCTAGTAAAGGTGGCCGTCAATATGTGAACAGCATGCGGCATATCCATAGAGACAAAGGATTATTCCTCCATTTTGTGCAGAGACCTTTCAAATCAACCGAGGGGCAAGGGATATTCAAATGAAAACAGAACAGGAATCTTAGAGGTGAATGAACAAGAGACAGAGATCATTAACGGTCTCAAGCTGTTCCGAGAAGATGAAAGTGTTTCTGTGGTTGGCTGCTCAGAATAAACTACATATTAAAAAAATTTTAAGTAGAAAATGATGGAGCATTAGTACTGGATGCTCGTTTTGTGGAACTAATGTTGAGTCTATTAATCATCTTTTTTTTAGATGTTTACTTGCTAAAAGGCCTTTAACATTTCATGACCTATATCGACAGTTTGGGGAAGTAAAAAAAGAAAAAATCAAGATGACTAAGAAGATGGGGATCAACTTTTTTGCAGTCGTCTGCTAGGAGATCTAGAGGGAGGAAAACATCCGCATACTTTTGCACAAGAAACATTCTCTGTTTTCGGTTTTGTAGAAATCATTTATTGTCGGAGATATATATCTGGGCTCTTCTAAATTTCAGACTCATCATTAAGAATTATATATTAAGCTACAATCAATGGCCCACCCTTCCAGCTAAAAGTTCATTCTCATTGTTTTGCTTTTGTTTCCCATTTAGCAATGCATTTATAAGCTGAATTTCTGTTGTCGGGCTCTGTTGAGAATTCTGTTGCAAAGAATAAAATAGGGACAGCTTCCTACTATCTCCTATTTACATTAAAAAAAAAAAGGGGTCTCAAGCTGTTCATAGCAACAAGGGCAACTGCCACCAAGATATTTACCTATCCTTTTTAGGATAACGCATTTGGTATTTAATTTGTTTAAAATAGCCAGCCACAAAAAGCATTTCATTTTCAGAGGGATCTTGAGATTCCACACGATGGGGGGCAAAATCCCACTTAACATCCTTGGTATTTAGAAATTTGCAGAGAGAACCAGTGGAGAAATTACCTAATGAATTGGGGTGCCAAGAAATGCCATCTTTCAATCTAGGATCCAACTGAAAATCAACAGGAAGAGCAGAAAGTCGATTCATTTCAGGAGATGCCTCGAGAGAGAGGGAGAGGCGCCACATTTGAAGTTCCAAGTGTTTGACCCATAACTAAAGAAATGTGACGGCGAACCAGATTTACTCCCAGAGGTTTAGAAGAGATTAGGAAAGATCATCCTAAGTGGAGTATTGATAAGCTATTTATATTTTTCAAAGAGTGCCGTAAGCCCATTTCCTGCAGTATAGCAAAATTTGTTCCAAAGTGGCTGCAAGCAAGAGAGGATGTCCCTGAGGATCACCGTACATTTACACTTAGATTTCTAATTGTTAGAGAAAATCAAGAAAAGTCAAATGCGCAGAACATTTGGTTATACAAAGGAATTTGTCATGCACCTTCGACTTTCCTTGTTTTTCTCTAACGCAAGCTAGCGTGAAATGAGCTTATATATATATATATATTTTTTTTTTCAAATAAAAGTAGGAGAGAAGTCTCCTGTAGAAGCAACACGTTCCCTTTTTTTAATATAATGGAAGGTTTTAACGTCAAATATTAGTTGAGATTTATGTACACGGTATATACGTAGCGTGGTCATTTTTCGGTAACAGAATGGAGAAAAGCTTCATTAAAAACGAGAACCAAAGTAGTAATACATGGTCTTAGGGATACGTAAGATGTACGGAGAGTGATTGATGTTTCCCACTTCTCTTTCGCTTAGAAAGTCAATCAATATCTTTTTTAGATGCCAGCCCAACTGATATATTCTTCAAACGAGAAAGGACAGATTAACTATTCTGATGAAAATGCCACATCAGCTGTCCATTCAATCTCTTCCACATAAGTTATGCTGAAGAAATTAAGAAACGTAAACGAAGACTCTCATCTCAAAAAAAATAGAAGAAAGAAACGTAGGCAGGACTAGCTTTGCCGTAACCAAATAATGGAATCCCTTTTTGTTTAATTACATCCGAGAGGACAAGGATTATTTCATCCACCATTTACACGACCAGAGCACCCAGCCCACTTGAACCGACGAAAAATTATAATTAGATGGACTAGTCCAAATCCCGAAACACGTGTATGGTGGATAACAGGATGAGGATAAGGTGGCGACTGACTGTTGGACTGGTCCACGTCCATGTAACCAACGCTCACAATAATTTACTATCTACTGCTACTGCCGCTGCCGCTCTCCTCCTTCAAAAGGCCAAAGTACTTGCTGCTGCGGCACAACCATTGATCAAAAAAAGAAAAGATAAAAAGAAAGAAAAAAAAAAACGGGTGACTGCTGCCGCGTAACTTGATCAGGTGGGTTGGGTTGGGGTTCAGCCTAATTTAGCCGGCCCATTGCGAAGAGCAAATACCTGACTTCCCACTCGAGATAAGTGTGGTCGCCTTCTGAATAAGTTTTCAGTTAAATCTTGTTTCATGGTTCCAAAGTGGCGAGCTATAAGTGCCAGCAGGATCATCATCGCCACCACTACCATTTCCAGGATTCCACTCCCCAGGTAACTCCGTTAAATTAATCTCCGGTGAGTAAATTGGTGACGGCTCACCAGGCACCACCGCCACTTCCATTCTTCCGACCTCGCCCGCCTCAGCCGGCCCGGCCTGGTCGACCGATCTCCTCGGCCGGTCATGAGCATGCGCCATTGCTGCAGCCCGTATCTCCAGCAGGCTAAGATTGCTGGCTGATGGTATGTCCGGTCGCCGCTCCGGGAAGTTCAGCACCGCATTCGGGCCCTTCAGACAGCACAACGCGGCATCGTAGGCTCTCGCTGCCTTCTCGGCGTCGGCGTAGGAGCCCAGCCATAGCTTCTTCCGGCTTCTTGGCAGCCTTACTTCCGCCACCCACTTGCCCCACTTCCTCATCCGGACCCCTCTGAACGGGACCGGGCCGGTCGGCTCCTCCCTCGTCGGCGTCTGTGGTTGGTTTCCGGATCCCGGCTCCATGATAATTGATACACCGTTAACAGAGTATTCCCTGGCTGGAAGGAATACGCTTTCCAGGGTTGGAGAGGGGATGGCTGGAGAAGGCGGGAGTGGGCGGATTTAAAGAGGGAAGCAAAGCGGATGACGCGCGACACGTACCATTCGGTGAGATAAACGTTCCGTACCCGAAGTTGCACCGTTGAAGGTTCATGCGTTGACGTGTTGCGGCGGACTTATACGGCAATATGTGAACCGAATTGGCGCCTGCGGCGTTTTGTTTGAAACCGGTTCCACATGGACAGCAATTAAGATTGGACAGGGTTCCAATCACGTGATTGTGGGTTCATGATAGACACTAGGTAAAAGCCCTTATTTGTTTGAAAATAAATTATTTTTTTAAAATATAAAATTTACCTCGACAATCATGGACTATGATCAGACTCAATATCCTACAGTTAGACCAATCCATAATGCTTACTAACAGAGTATTGATATGCCAACATATAATCTCTACTAATAAGATATCAATTAGGATTGAAAAGAAGTTCGGATTGATCCAACTTTGGATCGAACTGTTGGTAGGTCAGAACAATATCAAGTTGGATTTGAGCTTCGATATAGAGCCTATTTTTATTTTGAACTAAACTCAAGTATACTATTGGTTTAGCTCGAATCTAATCGAGTTGAGCCCAAATTCAAGCCCGACATGGGGCTTGAATTCAGGCTTGAATCCAACTAAAATCATTTAAGCTTAGGCAATTAGGCATTCAGGCTAAACCAAAATTAAGAATAAGTAAAGTGGGTTCGTGAACAGCCTAGGCTCTTCTTCTCTCCAAGAGTCCCGATCCCCAATCCGTCGAGGCCTAGGCATCATTGATGCTCCCTAAAGAACCTGAACGAGTAGCTCTTGATCTTGTGCATCAATGCGCCATATATTTGGAGAAGATGGTCGTGACATCATTGAAGGTGTCCGACAAGAGGTTCCCCATCCAAAGGATGCTTGATGGGTGATCATTTTCATTCCCTTACCGTGTATAATGGCCATTGATGGTGGTCTGACGGCCCTCCAGCATATTTATTGGACAGCATTGGCAGTGCCAGAGCCCTGGAAAAGATCCAGACCAATAAATCTGCAAGAGTCGGTGTTGGAGGATGAAATTGGGTTTGGGGTAGACCAGAAAGGAGGGGATCTCCTGGAGATTTCAATGTAGGAGGCTAATTCGAGGATCGAATTGGAGGAGTGGGGGTTTAGGAACGAGGAAGAAACCGTAGGGCAATGCGGAGAAGAATGGAAGGATGGTAGAAGAGAAAAAATAGAGATGTTATTACCAAGGGCATGGGGCAGGGAGACATCTCCCTGTTTGTTATATGCGTGTATTTTGTGTGTGTCCACTATATCATGAGATTGTATGTTACTTTCTCGAGCAGCCTCTTGTTAAGACAAGACTAGAGGATTTCGATAATGGGCCCCTCATGATTTATCTAGGCGATCGCATTTTTTTCGGGCTGCTGGTAAGACCGTATCTTTTTTTTCAGACTAACCCAATCGACTTCGGCTAGGCTCGAGCTAGGCTCGGACTTAGATTTTTCAAAAATTTTCGAGCCTAGCTAAGATTGACTATGAAACCAAAAAAAAAAATGGATCATGAGACTTAGATAGGAGTGTGGCCTAGCCTAGCCCAGCCCATTTCTAGTCCTAGTGTCGATATGCCAACATATAAACCCTACTAGTTGAGTATCGATATGCTAATATATAATCTCCATTGGCAAGGTATAGATATATCAATGTATACTTCCTATTAATAAGGTATAGATATACTAACACACAATTCTTACAAATTTCACTTGTAGGATATCAATCTACTAGTACACAACTTCTACCGATAGGATATCGATATACTAGTATACAATCTTCACTAGTAGCGTATTGATGCAACAGCGCATAACCTCTAGTAGTAGGGTATTGATGTACTGGTGCATAATCTCTATTAGCAAGATATTAATGTATCAACACATAACCCCTGTTGCTGCTCGATTCGATCGAGGTCGGAGAGAAGGTGACTGAGCCTTATGCAGGGATGCTGGCACTGGAGTGACCTGCAAAATAAGTCCAAACCAAAGATTTTTGCTTTAGCGAGGACCCTCCGATGCTCGAATCAAATTTAGAGAACAATAGGAGCAACAACGAATTCTCTGAGAGGGATTGATTGATTTATCTTGGTTTTCGAAACTTTGGTTGCTTATATAAAAAGTTGTCGAATAGCTGGTCACATAGCTATATGAAGATTGTGAGATCCCGAGATACAGAGCTGTTCAACATACTATAATGGACGAGATATTTCAGCCCTCAATCGCTCTCGTGAGATTAGAAAAGTTGGTTATGACTGATTCTACCCACTCAGAGTGGATAGCTGTCGCGTACATCATGAAGTGAGTTGGCTGTGATAATAGGGACAGCCTATGCATTAAGACATCGGCCTGTCGAGACAATAGAATGCATTGGACAAACAATATGATAGACCAGACGCAAGCTACTCTGCACTGTATATGGCTCTGCTCTTAAGTCAGCGGTTCCGATGATAGTTTGAAGACTTGAGATGTCCCATGGTTGGCACACTGATTTGAAGTACTCACAGTAACCACTATAATACTACTTCTCTACTCCTAAGTCTGAGAATCAGACGAAAAGAATATTCTGAAAGTCAGGCCTCGGATATGGGGATGCACTCTTTCATGCCTTCACGAATGTCTGGCATTTAAAGTTGCTAATATCATCTTGACACAATGATTGCAAATGATTGCAATTGATGGGACCTCACAGCTGGTAATTTTTTTAAAAATTTAATTTCTTAGGCGGTGACTTTTTGTCTTCATTTTTTATCTTCTTTTAAATCAGGCTCCTGGATGTTTAGTCAGAGTAAAGTAATTGCAAGACTTTCCTGCTCCAAACCTTTATCGCGATCCTCAGAGGCAAAATGAACTCAGAACTCGTGAGGAAGCGGGAATGGGCATTGGCCCGAAAGAAATAGGCCAAGGCCCTGACTGTCAGTCCTTCAGCTCCAGTGGGTGGCTATGCCCAAACTCCGACCACCGGATTGACTCCTGCAACAATGGAGGATGAAAATCCCCCCCACATTGTTGAATTGGTGGTTGCTCCATTGGAGGATGTGGTGAAAATCCTTCTGAAAAGGGTTTCGACAAGAGAGGAGATGCTGATGGAGAGGACGCAAACGGTGAGAACAATTAGAAGCTCCGCAGAAGTTCCGACTACGGCGACACAGGTGGAGGACATGGCCAGTCATTCTGAGGGGGCTCCGATAATGGTGATAGAAATCGAGTCCCCATAGTTGGCACCTCTAGCCGAGCGCCCACCCCCCATCGTTACGCAAGCGGATCCCTTACAACAGATGCCTCCTGCCCCTTCCACGGTAGAAGACTCCCAAGCTGCGGCTAGACTTCTAAAGGATTTTCGTCCTCCATTTAAGGGGCAACTTTTGGATGGACAAGGAGCACAACAGTAGATGTTGGGTGCCCTCAGATCTCTCATCCAGGTGGGAAGTCCTTGGGCATTTTCTTTTAACCCCCTACAACCTGCGACATTTTCATGTTTATTTATAAAATTTTGCACAGGTGGGGCATTACCTAGCTAGCTTCGTTGGTTCTACCCTTGGTGCTTCGGCATTGGAGCTTACAGCTGCAAGGGGGGAAATAAACTTATTGAGGTATCAGTTGGAGCAGGCGGAGAGCAAAAATGATAAGCTGGCGAAGGAGCTCAACTCTTCTGAAGAGGTCCTCCAAGAAGCCCAAGAGATGATCAACCGTCGGGATGATGAGCTGAAGAGGGCTGAAAGAAAGATTGAGGACCTCGAGAAGTAAAGGTCTAGGATCGAAAGAGATTGGCGTCATGCCCGTGATGACCTGGAGCACTTAAGGAGAACACTTAGAGGGAAGAGAAGTCGAGATTATGCTCCCTCCGAGGCCCACGATTCCCCTAGAAGTCCTAGTAGGAGTTCACCTAAGAGGATTAGGACTTCAAGTGGAGCAAGCCACAGAGAGAGGACATCTCGAAGGATTGAGGGTTCTGCCTCTAAGAAAGTCCAAGTGACTCTGGAGCCAATCGCATCTCAAGCTAACCTTTAGAAGGCTTTATCAATAGTGAAGCACTTGAAGGAGAGGTTGAAGGAGGAGGAAAAGAATAACCACCACCTCTATTGCAAGCTCACAAATCAATAGTGCCTAACCAAGAATGTTGAGAGAGGGGAAAGATGCCTGACGAAAAAAGAGGCTGGAATTATAAATCAGGCCTGCAAAATGGCATTTTTTGTGGGCTTTGAGAAATATAAAGCAATAGCTCAAACGTATCTCCCTACAGACGTTATCAAGCTCCTTCAGACCGATTGTATAGATGAGAGGTTGTTAGCCATAGTGACGGATAGCGTGGAAAAATTTACAAGGATGGCACGCTACTCTGTTGAACCAAACAAGGTCCACACTGCCATCCAGACTGGAGAAGCTGCCAGTGCTAAGGAAGACTGTTTTAGAGCAAACCATCCTGACGGTGCTTCAATGTAGTGGTTTTTTTTTGATCCAAGTGATGCAATCAAATTTTGCATAAAAATGAATGAAATTTATCCTTCGCTATTAAAGTTTACTGTGTCCTTGACTTGATGTGAACAATGTTGATTGAATTGCAAGCTAAGTCGAATACGATCCAAGCCACAATCTGGGCTATGACCCGAGGTAAAGGGCATACCAAAAGTCTTCATCACCCATTGTGAGGATTTTTGAAAAGACTAAAAATTTAATCATCCACATGTAGCAAGTACTGCAGCACGTCTCCTACTTTTCTCCGATAGTGGTGCAGAGCATAATTTGCCTGCCGCTAGCATTAACTACCAAATTGACGGTAGGAGCTGCAGAACAATGTGTCAGGTGTCCGTTCAAATTTCACCAATCCATGCCTCAAGTAATTAATGCTTTGAAAAGAAATATTATTTGGAGATCACCTTTATCTCGGGTCTATTTAAGGTCCAGGTGGCGCAGGCCTATAGGATTTTTGATTATCCATTTCTTGTTGCTGCAAATTTTCTTCTTCTCCCCTCTTTGCTTCCAAGAATTTTCTTTCATGAGGGGAATGGCTTCCAGAGATCTTAACTTTGCACCGTTGGGATTCCAATCAGAGCTAGCTGAGAGGGATATAATACTGCTACACAAGCAGTTTCAAATTTCCCTATCGTTCCAGCTGAAGGTTCCGAGGTTGAACAAAAACTGGTTTGCCAACCACCTCCAGGTCGGATGAGTCTTTACGATGAGTGCTTTCGGGCCAGGTTGTGGCTTCTTTTTCATCCCTTCTTCATAGCTCTTTTCCAATACTTCGAGATGTCGCCGTGTTCGGTGGTCCTGAACTCGTGGCGGTATATATGTGGCTTCATTGCAGTATGCGTGCTAGCGAAGATTGATCCCAGTGTCACGCTCTTTCGTTCCCTCTTTAACCTCGAAAGGCATCCGGAGTCCCGTGATTGATGGTACGTGATGCTGCGAAGGAAGAAGGACATCTGTCTACTATCTTTTTCGAAGATCCCCACTATTATTCATAGTTAGAAATCATGATTCCTCTTCATCTCTTAAACGTTCGATGAGGATTGGGGGTTCATCGCTTGAGGTGAACCTCAAGAGGCCGCACTGAAAGAGCCTTCAATAAACGAACGCCTGAGGCAGGAGTTGGCAACCATGTGCAGCTTCAAGATCCTAGAGCTCAAGGAGCGGCTAGCGGCCCAGACGCTATTCAATGTCAGCATCAACTAGGTTCGAGGTGCGTATCGTCCGCCTCCAGGATCTTATATTCTTTGATTTTCACCAAGTTCTTGTCAACAACTTACTTGCCCTAGTTGCAGAGGGGGTCACAGAGAAGGATGTGGGCTCATCGGAGAAACTAGATAAGAAGATCCATCGAAAAAGGACAGCAGAGCCTGCAGGCGGTAGGAGCACCTACATCAGGATCGAAAGTTCCCTAGTGCTGTCGGCTTCTGGATCAAGAGGTCCTGAACCTCCCCATGCTAGCGACCTCAGAATGGTAAGGGTTGGCTTGACTTTTTCGACCTTCGATGGAGATCGAAGGAGCCAAACGAGTCGAGCCCCTGAAGAT
The DNA here is from genome assembly GCF_000442705.2 of Elaeis guineensis. Classification (NCBI taxonomy): domain Eukaryota; kingdom Viridiplantae; phylum Streptophyta; class Magnoliopsida; order Arecales; family Arecaceae; genus Elaeis; species Elaeis guineensis. The sequence continues at coordinate 12,708,810 of NC_026005.2, read as the reverse complement.
ATAGTTCTGAGCTTGCCGGCTCCTCCTACCATTGCATTCTCCCTAGGAGATGAGCCAGCTGAGGAGGCTAGGACTTCTGGGGCTGCACCTGGGGTCTTTAGAATTGCACTGATTGATTTGAGGCTCGAGGCCTCAATTTTGAGGGACTACAAGCTGGTATACGAGTTTTTCTCTAGGATGCTCCTTTTGATCGATGCAAACGAACTGCTGGATGTACCGCGGAAGGAGGTGAGGAAAGCAACTATGGAGTGCATCATCCAGATAAGTTAGGGCTCCTGTAATTTTATTTGTTTTGCATATACACTTATAGTACTTACTGATAAGAACTACCTCTTACCAGCTTTCTCATTATTTAAATAGATACATTGAAAGCTATTGCGACCCCTTGGCTGAGGTGAAAAGGTTCCAGCTCGAGGTCGAGATGCTCAAGGATGCCAAGGATAAGGTAGTAAGGGAGGCTGGAGAGGTCTTTTTGAGAGCCGATGCTGTCGAGAGAAGAGCTGAAGATGCTGAGACGGCATTGAGAGGGGCCATCGAGAAGAGCTCTCGATTGTTAGGAAGAATAAAGAGGTTTAAGACTCAGATCGAGAGGAGTGCAATCGCAGTCGAAGAGAACTTTCGATTGTAAGGACTAATAAAGGAGCTTGAAGCTCAGCCGGAGGCAGCCAAAAAGAAGACAGCAAAAATCATCTCTAAGATCATTGCAGACTTTTAATCGTCAGTGAAGTATCAAGACAAAAATGTTGAATTTGCTACTGATGCTTATGACCTTGGGAGGCAGTCAGTCCGAGATAGGGCCATCGCTAAATATTCGAAACTAAATCTGAACTTTTTAGATGAAGTCTGGGACCCTACTGTAGCCGATGAATCTACGATAGGCGCCTCAGTTCTAGATGCTGCCTTTTCGACTTTTTTTTTTCTTTCTGTACTTGGACCTTCAAGGTCATTATGAATCATTGTAAATATTTTTCAAATGATGAATGAACAAAATTCGCTCTTCTTCTTACTTTCTACTTTTTACTTATGATTGTACACTATTATGCAGTACACGAGCTGACTTAGGACACCAAGTTTTATAGCGAACTAAGTTCTGATCGTAGGAAGTAGGAATATTTCGAACAGAAGGACTTCAACAGCGATTTCGAGCTATGGTCGGTCAGAGGCAATTACTCTCGTTTGCCGATCAGAGGCAACCACTAGTGTACACTAATCCAAGGCAATAGCTAGCACATGCTGATCTGAAGCAATGATTAGCTTATGTCAATCTGTGACAGTCATCCAAGCAGCATCTTTGTTCTACCCTTTTCAATGCTAGCGGTCATAGGAATGATGGTTGTTGACTCTTCCACTAAGATGACGTCTAGAGAAGGACATAGGGCCTGTAGGCATATGCCATGTAGCTGTGTTCTAACTCTCAAAGCATTGTCGAGATTTATTTTTGACAATGGAAAAATATGCCATTTATTAGCTGGTGAATAGCTGTATCCCCTCAAGCCATCAATTGATGGTTAGTGTAGGCTCTGGTGCTTATAAATAAAGGCCAACGGATAGAGAAACTCAATCTCTTATCTTTCTCCTTCACAGAAACTCCTCTCCTTTGTCATGATGACATCACCCTTACGTCCCCCTTTGCATCCTCCTTTGCTGGCAGTGAAGGCCAAAGTGAAGGAGAGGTGGGCCTTTATAAGAAAGGTCTAGAGAAGAGCGAGAGCTAGGGGTGCTGGTCCATCTTCATCTCACCGGGCACCTTCCACCGAACCTTTCTTCAAATCTCTTCTGGATCCTTTCTTCAAATCTCTTGAACTTTTTCAGAGGTTGAAGATGGACATCTGAAGGAGATGAGGATATGAAAAAAGTATGGAGAGGAGATGCTCTTCTTTCTTCTTTTTCTCTCTTCCTAAACCTTTAAGAAGAAACCCTAGAAATCTAAGTTTTACGCTCACCCAAGAGAAGAGGACTCTCCTCTTCTTTCATGCCATGAACCCACACCCCAAAGGCTTTTCACCATGAAGAGCACTTCCTCTTCTCTCTTACATGCACAAAGGAGAATAAAATCTCCTTTTGTTTGGATATGTAAGGAGGTTAAGGTGAAGAGTCCAACAATGTTTAGACTCTTCCATATATTGTCACCTCCTCACATAATTCCACAGTCCAAAAAATATAGGATGCCCCCTATTTGATTTTCCACAGTGAAAATTGATTTCCATCTGATTTCCCATGCTACATAGTCCTCTATTTGCCACACAAAAGAAAGGAATAAAAGGAAGTGGGTGGCAAGGCTTGTAGATAAGGTCAAACCTTATCCTATATGGTAACCAATTCCAATCATATTTGAACCTACCATAAAGATCAGATTATATCTAATTTTGGATGTGAGAAAGGGAGGGCTGAAGGCATTTTTGCATGGAGAAAACATCATGCAAAAACCTCTTTAGCATGATGAAGAATGGCATCCTAAAATTTATGGTGCATGGGAGAAGAGTCCATTCTTTTATGGACTCTTGGTTTCCTTATTTGACTCTAAACCAAATCTTATTTGGTTAAGCTCAAATAAATAAATGAAATCCAACCTAATTAGGTTCATAATTTTTTAATCAAATTTTAATCAAATTAAAAATTAATTGAATCAAAATCCTGAATAAATCAAGAATAATTCTCTCTTAGCAATTAGGTCATCTTATTACCTAATTGGATCAAACCTAATTGAATCTAATTCAATTAGATTTTATCTAATCCTCTTTGCTCAATCAAATTGAGCTAATCAGTGATTTAATTACTAATTAATTTTTTATTAATTCACTAACACTCAATAAATAAAATCATTATAATTTTTGCATAAGGTTAACCATCAATCGAATTGATGATTAAATTTTTGAACGATTCTCAATCATTGATCAACCACATGATCAGTCAGAAATTTTTTTTGAATGTGATCCTATAAGTTTGAACCTAAATCGATAGAATAGGAATAATTTCTGAATCAATCGATGTAACCATATAGCAATGGGACCTGATATTTGGATATGTCGAATGATGGCAAAGCAATATTCAAGAACCGACTGGCCTATGATTACCGTATAATTCATCCTTTTGATCCTAATGCTCAAGGACGATCTAGGGTTTAACTATTAACTCTAGATAAGTCATCCATATTGTGTTTTAATCTTTCAAATCCATCATATAGATTATCTGGATCCAAATTTTGCTAAATTGAAATATATTGATACATTAATTTTTACTAATTCAGAAGGGTCAATCCCATCATGACTCACGCACTGACTTGATAAGTACTTAGCTGTGTCCAAAAATCTTCCATTACTGAATTAAAAATTCAGATAATCCGACACCAAAGTAGAGTGAGTTGCTTGCAAGTCACCGTGGTGATCTCAGGTCGAAGAGACACTTATACCCATATCCTTCGCAAGTTACTCTTGATAGTGGAGTACTCTACAGTTGGTCATGTTCAGTAATGATATACTCATACATCTCACCTGCATTCCATACCAGTATCTCCACACCATTTGGTTACGAGGACAACCAACGCATACGGTACACAATGACCTACACTTGATATCACTATCATCCTAGTAATAGCATATCATTTGATCATAAATCAGTTTAAGGACTACATCATAAATCCTCCTTTATCGATTAAAATAGTCCTAACGACTTCATCACAACTAGGAGTTTATTAGAAGATGTAATCTTGTGATGAAAAAGGTCAAATAACTTTTACTATTAATCAATTTATATATATTTATAATTAGCACAATCGTCAAACGAGTGACTTTAGGATATAATTTCCAACAACTCTTACTTAGAGTAAAGCCAATCAGTATAGTATCATATACCCATCTTCGATTTATCTTCTCAGAACTCCTAGATATCGAGGTTTTAGTAAATAGATCGATTAGATTTTTCTTTCCATTGATCTTCTAAAGTTCAACGTCATCTTAACAGATTTTTTAAATAAGATGGTAGCGATGCAAAATATTTGGTAAGCTAGTAGAATTTTGGCTCCTTGGCATGGGCTATGGCTTCAGTGTTGTACAATACAGCAGAACTATCATTGGAGGGTGCCACTCCTAACTTGTCAGTGAATCTCTACAATCACATAGCTTTCTTGTAAGCATCGAATGCTGCAATACATTTTACCTCATAAATTGAATTGGTTATATTTTTTTGCTTGAAATTTTTTTGATAGATTGCTCCATTATTTAGGATAAAGATATATTCTGACACGTTCTTGCTATTATTATGTCCAACTAAAAAATTGATGTCAAATTTCATAAATTTTAAGTCAGATTCTCCATAACTGAGTATCTATCCTCAGTATTTTTTAAATACTTAAGGATGATCTTTTAGTGACTTTCATCTGGATCTTACATATATCCACTCACTATCCTAGTGAGCATACCATATCCGATCTCGTACATGGTGTATATGATAAAATAAATTCTACTCATAAACACCCTATGTACATAGATTGGGATAACCTAAGCAGCCTCTTAGATCTATCTCTATAGATCTTCATCCCTATGATGAGGGATACTTTTTTCAAGTTCTTTATGGAGAATAATAATAACAGCAAAATTTTTATTTTCTATAATGTAAGAAATGTCATTTTTGATTAAAAAAATTTTATTCACATACAAACAAGAAATACCCTCACAGAACTATTAACCCATTTGTATTTGCAGGGTCTATCTTCGTTCTCAACAAAGCCATGCATTTTGATCACTTATCAAAATGCATGTTCCAACTCTGAAATATTCAGTATTACCATAGGAGAAAATATCTCGCTATGGTCAATACCATAATATTGATAATATCCTTAGGCAACTAGATGGGCATTGTGGGTCTCCACATTCTCGTCGTGTCCTCTGATTCTATTGAAGATCTACTTACATCCTATGGGCTTTATCCTTTCAAGCTAATCAACTAGTATCCATACACTATTGATCTTCATGGACTTTATTTCAGACTTTATGGCTCCAAGCCACTAATCGGAGTCGGACCTCTGTATGGCATCTATGTAGGTGATCAGATCCTTGTTGTTCTCATCGAGTTCAATAGGATCACATCTCAAAACTAGAAATCAAAGTATCTGTCTGACGGATGCGGTACTCTACTGGATCTCCTTAATAGTGCCTCTACAATGAGTTCTTGGTTTGATCTAATCAAATTCGGTTCTATAGGTTCACTAGATTGTATCGATTTTTCTACCTGTCGAACTTCATAAGTTTCATATTAAAGGCATTAATTCCTTCACTAAGGTACTTTTTTCTAAAAAAAATGTCAAACGACTCTTATTTTTTAGCAAGGTAGAAGTTATATCTCCTAGATTCTTTAAGGTATCCTGTAAAATCATATATATAGGATCGAGATCCAAGCTAATCGTTCTGCAAATGCTTAATATAATACAAACACTCCCAAACCCTAAGATAAGAGAGTATTAGCTTATGCCTAGTCCATATCTCATATGAAGTCTTTGTGACTGATTAATTCGGAATCCAATTTAGACCATAACAAGCAATCTTAAGAGCATAACCCTAAAAGAAGACTGACAGACTTGTAAACCCTATCATGGTTCGAACTATATCTAACAAAGTCGATTTCAATAAGAGAGAATTCTATTCTCTTCTAGATATGTCAAAAATTCATCGAAAAAATATTTTTCTCCTTGATCTAACCGAAGAGTTTCAATGCTCTTTTCAATTTATTTCTCTACCTTATTATAGAATTATTTGAATATTTTAAATAATCTAAATTTATGACAAACGTGTTCATAGATCTAATACATCAATATGTATCAGACTTAGAACATCATTGGCTCGTTCATCTTTTTCAGTAAAAGGTGACTTCGTCATCTTACTAAGGAGATAGGATTGACAGGTTGACAAAATTCACAATCATTTACTTCGAGAATTATCTCCTGTTGATCTCATTCTTATTTATATGATCGAGCCTAATTTGCCAAAGGTAGGCTTCCATAACATTATTTACTCTAAAGAGTTTGTTTATTGTGTGTAGTACACTAACAGACTGTGACTATTCATAAATATCATTTCTTTATTATCCACTATGATTTTGACATCATCTATAATGATATCACAAAAATTATTCTATGTTGACTATATAAATCCATCCTTGATCAGAAGGCCTATGAAAATTACATTCGTCAAAATGGACAATAGTGACAATCACCAAAAATGATATTATTAGAATCAAAAAGCTTGGTTGAGAATTCTTAAAGCCAGAACTGAAACATGACTTTCAGCTCCAATATTCAAGAATCTTTTGCTGTTTTCAATCTTTCTACTAATCTGAAGTCATTGTAACAATTTGTATGGATTTTCGATATCCAATACCTAAGTAGTAGTGTCACAGATAGAAAAATCACAAGGTGTTATTATATAAATATCTTGTCCAGCAATCCTTTACTAATTTTTCTTTCTTAGCCTGTTCGGATCAAGAGACTCTGCCAGACTAGATTAACTTTAGACTCTTTTGTCAGTCCGAACTCATCAGCCCAAGCATGACTCTCTTGCACATTCTTTTTTTTTTTAAAGATTATTGCCCCACTGAAGACATATCTTCAGAGATGCAAAAAAACTCCTTCAATATTTGAAAAATTTTCTTCCATTAAGCATAATTGAATTTACAACTAAATTCATATTCTTTGCTGCTCTCAAAAATATCATACGGTGATATGATCATTTGGCCACTTCTGATAAATATCTTTGATCGCATCATGTGTGTTGAACATGAAAATATTAGGTGCTGGATCTGTAATCATATACAGGATCTATTTATACTCAAGAACTATTGCAATTTTTGATACCATCTATCGAAATTAGATTCTATAAATAAGTCACTGTCAAATAGTGAATGAAGTAATGGACATCTAGCTATAAGTGAAAGAAAAATACAAGACTTTTATATTTATGAATTGATTAAGCCTAAAGATTTGAATTTAAGTCTAAAAGTTTTCCACTATTTTAATCAAATTGGTAGCTTCTACCTCCAATCTGAAGAATTACCTTAATTTTTTAGTCGATACTAGAATCCACACAGATTGTATACAGGTCCGAATATGGCTCGACCAATCCATATGTATCTACGGATAGGTTCTCAACTAATTATTTTTTAAAATAATTTTTAGTAATAAGTTTCACGTCAGATCTATTTCAGTAGGCGATGGACCTCAACTGAAAATTTTGGTTAGGTCAAATCATTAACATGAACTTACTCAGTGATTCTAGCTAATGAATAATCAGATTTGAGTATGATTCGGCCAACCCAACCATTCATCAGATAGTATATTAGAGTCATCATATGATGAATGATAATTTCATCATTTAGAGATACACCAGACAGATGGCACCTGCAATGTCAATCAAAAATAATAGACCCATTACCATTTACCTTAATGAAAGGCTATGATCTAGTTATCACCATAATGAGCTCATTTTAAGAACCTAATAATTTAGAAGATTTAACTTATGAATTAAGAAAAGAGAAGAGATCAATCAGTAAACCACAATCCTCCCACTGACTTCGTCAAGTCATTGAATTAGATTCAGATCATACTAGTTAAAATGGCATCTAGATCAGTCACACTGATCAACCTTAATGACATAGGTCAACTCAAATCACTTAGTAATCTAATCAAAATATAATTCATCAAATTGGTCAGGTAAGTGATATCGATGGAAAGATATTCTAGGCTTGCCTTAGATACCATCAAAATAGTCAGATAAGTCGCTCTCAATTAAAAATTACTGATTGAAATGTCAAACTTATCTTAGACATCAATTAGTTAATTAGTTTTGATTTGATCAGCCTAATGATTTAGATTCAATTACTGAGTCACAATCAAGATCTAATTAAAGATATGGATTTGATCATCTACAACTACTGTATTGGTTCTAGAAAAATTCTGATTTAATCTAATTCAATATTTGGTTAGATTTAATTAATTTTTTTATATAATCCATTAACTCTTTGATTCTAACTTTAGGTCTAACCCAATTAAGAGGACTTGATTTGAGCTAACCCGTGCCCTCATTTTTTATGCAATGTCATTAGATCTTAAATTATAATTCTAGATCTAATCAATTCTATAATTAATTCTTAATTAAGTTTCAGCATCAACATGGGTTTAGATTTAGGTTTGAAATAATTTTAATTTTTTATTTTGTAAATAATTTATAACAAATTTTATGTAAAAATTTTTTGTTCTGAAACTAGATCGACTTAATCAATATTGAGCCAGCTATACAAGGGTACTAGATCAACTCAGTTTAAAACTAAATTGGCTCAATAATTGTGCGAGCACGTTTCAAAGAGTTTCAGATCTGAAAAATCTTACATAATCCTAAAATAAAATCAATCATAAACATCCTGTTAGATCATATCTAAACCTTTTATGATTTTAGATTTTATTTTCTTATGATTAAACAATTTTAATCATATAGATTAAATATTTTATTTTTCATACAATTTTGTATCACACACAACAAACCTAAGATTTCAAGATCTAAGATTTTGTAGAAAAGTAAGTTCTTCTTTTCATATTTTTTTTCATGGGATTTAATCACATGATACCCCTACATGTCATAAGAGCACCCCATCGAATAGAAAGAGAGGGCCTTTAAACTCTTCTTGCTCCTATGACCGGACGGTCTAGTGATCAATCTAATCCAAGTACTTGCTAATCGGATCATTTAATCTAATTATATATCATATATGCTTAAATTTAGATCTAATCTAAATTACATCAGATCTGATTACAATCTTAGATCACATCTAAATCAGATCATAAACATCATATGCAATATGTAAAATTAAATTTTATCAAAGATCAGCACAAAATAGGACAACCTATTCACTGTAATGGTAAACCCTATAGCAGGATAATCTTATTTCAGTTTGTGCAATCTACTATTAATTAAATTTAGATCTAAGATATCACATATCGGATCTAAATAAAATTAAATTTTAGATTTAATATGCACATATAACATGTCATAATGAACCTAGACTCTGATTTCACTATTAAAAAATATAGACGATTTCATGCATGTATTTCAAAATTTTTTGAAATAAATCACAGTGAAAAGCAACTAGATTAATCATATTAACCTAACATATATATGATCTAATCATCAAATTAATCTACTCTAAAATTTATGATATGATATGTGTTGCCCAGATATGGAGCCCAAGAAGAGAGGTGAATTGAGTCTCTTAAAATTTTTAGTGATTAGTGCTCACAAGGAATATGCTCAACTTGATGAGTGAGATGAGTTAATTAATAATAATAAAAGATCAAACACAATTAATAAATGAACAAGTATAGAGCACAACAAAGAAAAGAAAATATGCAAGCATAATAAATACTAAGGATTTATAGTGGTTCGGTGCTAATCTTGCACCTACATCCACTCTTTAAATCCCAACTTGAAAATTCAATCCACTAAAAGAATTTTTAATAACAATATATCGGATTACACCGACCCTTGCTGTCCAAGCAAGAATGCTTATTTTTCAGGTACAAGCCAATCCACAAACCTTTCGATTATAGATTCGGATCAACCTATCTGAGTTTTGAAACTCTCCAAAACTCAAAACTCAAAGTATAACAGCAAATGAACAGAGTACAGAATTTTCAGTACAAAAAAGCTACTTAAATAAGCATAATAAAATAATAAAAGCATAATACTCAAGGAGTAGAAGCTTTTGTTGGACACCCCAGGTGATTTGAACACTTGAATGCAGCTGGAGAGTGGTTGGTGAGCTGATTGAATGCTTCTTTCTCTTTTTCTAAGATTTTCTTTCTCTTTCTTGGATTTGAGCTTGAATACCTTAGTTGTTCTCTTGATTTCCCACCTCTAGAAAGCATTTATAGTCTTTATTAAGTCTTGAGAGTGTCTTAGAATCGATTAAGAGCTATTGAAGTGTGTTTAATACGCATTAAATGCATCAAAAATAGACTGAAAACTAACCGTTATGCGCGTCTGCACCGACCCATGGGTCAATCCAATTGGTCAGATAGAGAACCATGCTCTTTGTCTTGGTCTTAAGCTCTCAGGGGTCAACCTATGGGTTACCCCACTGCGTGCTAAAAGCCAAAACAGGTGCGTGCCGGCTTTCTTTTACAAGGAGATGACCTAATGGATCGTTCCATTCTGTTCCAACCTAGTTTTTCATACATTTAAATATCGAAACTTACCAAAATACTGTCAAACACTCTTAAATGGATTTGAATAAACTTGACACTCCCAAAAGGCTTCAAAATCATCTCCAACTTGCAAAATTTTCAACTTTGACACCCTTGAAGAAGCTTTTCAAACTCAATATTTTTGGACTATCTGAAACCACACTAAAGTATTCTCCAAGAAAAAGAAACTCATTAGTAGTCTCCTCAAATAGTTTGTGACCATCAAAATCAATTTTTGGAACAACAATCTTTCTCTTTTTGATACTAACAAAATATTTGAGTGTTCACAAAGAGAGATCAATAAAGCACAAAAGGTTGAGTTTTTAAAGTACTTAAAAATTAAGAGAATATGCCAAAGGTTGAACACAAGTTATAGAGAATCATGAGTTTCATACTATTAGTAAGTTATGATGTTTTAAACCATACTTTCTCATTTTTGCTAAAAAATTACTTGTGGAATATATAAAAATTATTTCTAAAAGCAAAATTCTCCCCCTTTCTTATATGAAAAGATAAAATAACTATTTTGCAAAAATACTTACTTTCTTTCTCTCTCCCTTTCTAGTCACATAACCAACTTGTAAAAATACTTACTTTTTTTTTCTCCCTCTTTCTAGTCAATAACCAACTTGTAAAAACTATAAAAACTCCCTCTTTCTCTTTCTTATTTCTCTCCCTTTTTGATATAATAAAAAATAGATTAAATAGAGTTTATAAACAGTAAAATTTTTAATAAGTAAAAGAAGTAGGTTATGGGCTACGATCCTACAGCAGATATCAGAGTAACTTTTAATTGAATAGAAATTCATTCATAAATATCTAAGAAGTCATAATCATAAATTAACAACACAAAAGATGATAATAGATAATCTCATTTAAATACAATAAAATAAGAGGTTACAAAAGTTAAGTACATGATCAAGTCACAATACATCCATATATTACCATATATTTCTTAACAAAATAGAATAACCAAGTAGTATGAGACCTAAAGCAGCTAATACAAAATAGCATAATCATGATCAGAGAGACTAGGCATCAGGCTCGTGATCAGAAGAACAAAATGAAAGATGACTCTGAAGTAGAAACACGACCACGTCTACTTCGGCCTCGACTGGATGATCTGGTCCGAGTAGAAGAGGTTGAAGGACGAAAGGCAATAGGCTGAACAAGGGTAGGCTCAATGGATACAGAGGGTCTGAACTGGAGCTGAGTCCTAATGGCATTTAGTTGAGATAAGGCACCTCTCACTACAACTCTAAGCCCCTCAAGATCAGATGAAACAAAATTTTTCAAGTTTCTAATATCAGTCCGGATCAACTCAAGTGTCGATCTGAGCAGACCATGAAGTCTCTCTATCTTCTGAGCAAGATCAGCTAATTGAGATGAAGAACTACTCAAGGTGCTCACTCCTGCTGACAGTGAAGCCAAGACCAATCTAATCTTCCTTTCTATATTGAAAAGTCTGCCACTGAATCTGAGAATAGAGCTCTCCATACTCTCCAATCTGAAGCTCAGGTCAATCAACAACTGTACTAAAGAAGAGATATGTGGCACAACTAAAAAATTCGATGAGGAAGCAGAGAATGAGCTCGACTGAGGAGGCTGATACTGCTGCTGCTGCATCTACTGAATGATCTGCTGCTGAAACTATTGGAACTGCTGAAGGAGCTACCCTTGAAACTGCTGCTGCTGGATGGTAAGAATGCCTGCTATCCGCTTTGCTAGTAGTCCCATCTTGTCCTCCCTCAATCTAGATGATGATGGCATGGCACGGCTCGTAGATGGGGGTGCACTAACTGAAGGATCTATCTCAGGCTCCGACACAAAATGAATATCAGGGCTCAGCTTGGGCTCAGGTGGTGATAAGGGACCCTCCCCCTTAGCACGCTCCTCCTCCTCCACAACTACAACACCTCGACCCTTGATCCAACGACCATCCACTCTAATGAAATCCATACGTCGAAGGAAATGATAATTGTAAGTGTCAGTGTTCAGCAGCCTGCACATAGCCTCTCTCTTAAAACTCACGCCATACTATCTAAAAACAACTGTCAGGGCCATTCCATAAGGTATGGGAGCCTTGGATCTATTCAAGGCCTCCCGCATGGCATCAATCATCAGAAATGAAAGATTCAGTAGAGACTCAGATATAACATGGTGCATCAGACATATATTCCGTCCAATCATCAGGTCATATCTTACTCCACTGGGGAAGAAGATCCTAGAGATCATGTGGTGGAGTAGTCTCATCTCCACACTCAAGTCATTTGCCTCTATCTTCATGAAACCTTCAACATCATTTCTTCCTAGGACGGATCTGAGTCCATCCTCTTTCCTAAGAAGCTCATCAAGACAGCTTCCCACACAAGATATTTTAAGCAATTTACCCAATCTTGCAGCATTCAAGACAATCTCAATACCCTTTATAATAGATCTTAGAACTCCATCAATAAATATTAGGTTTGAGTAAAATTCTTTAACTAAGTCTATGTATACTGGCTCAGACAAGCAACAGAAGAACCTCCATCTTTATTTAACTATCTTCTCTCCCATTGAAAAACTATTTCTTCTTAAGAAACCAAAATCTATATTCCTCCCTAAAGTAACTTTTTTGATAGAAAAAGGAACCTTACTTGGAGTCTTGGGAGGAGAAGCTTGAGTTGGGATCTGAGCCACCCTCTTCTTTCTTTCTTCTACCTCTGGTGGCCTCACAAATTTTTTTCTTTGGGACAGCCGCATCTTAGGAGCGATTTAGTACAGTGAGAGCCAAAGAATTGATCAAGAGAGGAATAGAGGGTGAAAGGATAATGGAAATGAAGAGAAATGAGAGATTTAGAGATGGATGGTCTACATTTAAGATTTTTGAAAGGAGGATTTCAAGGGTTTGGTTAAGATCAAGAAAGAATGGATTTTGATCATGGATCGGCCAAGAGAAAGTGTCTACCCAAGTTTTTATGGTAGATTCTAAGAATTTTTGGGCCGATTAAAGGTTAGATTTAGGAATTTATGGTTGATGGGAAGCTTGGAGAGGAGCTTTAATTTGGGATAAAGATAGAGGAAGATGAACAGTAGATGAGTCCGGCCCTTTGGGATTTTAGAAAAAAGTTAAATGGATCGACCCACAAACATACCTTACAAACCTGTTTGTCCGGCACTTGGGACGTCCCATGGGTCGTCCCATTCAGGATTGGTTCAGGTAATGTAGAAAAAATTCAAAAACAAGATAAAAATTGAAGGAAAAAAAATTGAAAAAGACTTGAATCGACTTAAGATGATCTTATAGAGCTCAAATAAATTTTAGTACGATTTTTTGATGAAAAATTTCAATGAAAAAAAAATTGAGATCATAGCTGAATAACTCTGATTATTTTTAATTGGCTTGAAATAGACCTCAAATAAAAGGCAGATACCATCTAAATTTAAGATGATGAAGTAAAGGTATTTTGGAAAGATTTTGAGAGAAGAACCATAATGAGAGATCAAGTAAAAAGATCTAAGATACCTAATTCTCTTCTAATTTTATAAAATCTATCTTCATTTAATACTTTAGTGAATATGTCAGCTAATTATTTCTCAGTCTTTATATATTCAAACATTACATCATTATTTTGAACATGTTCTCTTATAAAGTGATGTCTAATCTCAATATGTTTTGACCTAGAATATTGGATTGGATTCTTAGTCAAATTAATGGCACTTGTATTGTCACATCTTATGGGAATGTCTTTAAATTCAATCTCAAAATCTATGAGCTGTTGCTTAATCTACAAGATTTGAATACAGTAACTTCCGGCTGTAATATACTCAGCCTCGACCGTAGACAATGCCTTTGAATTTTACTTCTTGCTAAATCAAGAGATTAAGTTGACTCTTAAAAATTGATAAGTTTTACTAGTACTTTTTCTGTCTAATCTACATCTAGCAAAATCAGTATCTGAGTAACCTATTAAATCTATAGAAGATTGCTTAGAAAATCAGAGTCCTAGATTTTATGTTCCTTTTAGGTATTTGAATATTTTTTTAACAATATTCAAGTATGATTCCTTAGGGTTAGACTGAAATCTAGCACACATACATATGCTGAACATTATATCAGGTTTACTGACTGTAAGATATAACAAAGAACCTATCATACCTCTATAAAGCTTGGAATCAACAAACTTACTATGTTCATTCTTATCTAATTTATAGGAAGGTGTCATAGGAGTACTTACACTCTTGGAGCTCTCCATCCCAAATTTCTTTAATAATTCTCTTGTGTACTTATTTTGAATGATGGAGATTTCTTCCTTCATTTGCTTGATCTGGAGTCTTAGGAAGAAAGTGAGTTCTCCTATCGTGCTCATCTCGACCTCTCCCTAAATAAACTTGACAAATTCTTGACACAAAACTTCATTAGTAGATCCAAATATAATATCATCAACATATATTTGAATAACTAGTATCTCTTCATTTTTTTTATAAAAAGAATTGTATCTACTTTTTCTCTTAAAAAATTATTTTCTAATAAAAACTTAATCTTCCATACCAAGCCCTAGGGACTTGTTTCAAACCATACAAAGCTTTGTTTAATTTAAATATATGGTTTGGATATTTATGATTTTCAAAGTTTGGGGGTGCTCTATATATACCTCTTCAACAATATAACTATTTAGAAAGGCACTTTTAACATCCATTTGAAATAGTTTAAAATTCATAAAATATGCATAACCAAGCAACATTCTTATAGCTTCTAATCTAGCAACAGGTGTAAATGTCTCATCAAAATTAATTTCTTTCTATTGGTTATATCCTTTAGCAACTAGTCTTGTCTTATTTCTAATTACATTACCATCTTCATCTAGTTTATTCTTATATATCTATTTTTTTAAATTATTGGATGGTTTTTAGGTCTAGTAATAAGAGTCCATACATTATTTTTTTTAGACTGGTTTAACTCTTCTTGCATAGCATTAATCTAGTTATGATCTTGTTCAGCTTCTTCGATTGTCTTAGGTTCTAAGTGAGAAACAAAAGCTATATAATTATATACATCTTTAAGAGAAGATTGAGTTCTTATCCCTTATACCGGATCACTAATAATTAATTTTTTGAGGTGATTATGGACATACCTCCATTCCTTTGGAAGATCACTTGCATCTTGAGGTTGTTCTCAAATATTTTGATCATTGATGCTCTCATCCTCATGCTTTTTCTCCAACTGATCTTTGTTTTGCTCATTTGAGCTTTTGATGGTGAGCTTTTTCATTCCTTCTTCTATAATATCTGTATCATTAGCACCCTCTCTCTTCTTTGATGGAAGATCATTATCTCATCAAAAATTACATGGATTGACTTTTCTATTACTAGAGTTCTTTTATTGAAAACTCTAAAAGCTCTACTAAAAGTGAAATAGCTAAGGAAGATTGCTTCATCAGATTTAGCATCAAATTTTTTTAAGCTATCTTTACCATTATTTAAAACAAAGCAACGGCAACCAAAAATATCAAAATACCCTATGTTAGGTTTTTTATCTTTTCATAATTCATAAGGTGTTTTTTTTTTTAAATTGATCTTATTAAAGCATGGTTTAAGATGTAACATGCTGTGTTGATAGCTTCTGCCTAAAAATATTTTGGAAAATTACTCTCACATAGCATGGTATGGGCCATTTCTTCAAGAGTTCTATTTTTCTTTTCTACTATCTCATTTTGTTGGGGTGTCTTTGGTACAGAAAAATTATGATCTATATATTTTTTATCATAAAATTTTTCAAAATTTTTATTTTCAAATTCGGTACCGTGGTCACTACGAATTGAAATAATTGGTAAACCTTTTTCATTTGAGATTTTTCAGCAAAACTTAGGAAAAATTGAAAATGCTTCATCTTTAGATGCTAAAAACAAGATCCAAGTAAAACACAAGAAATCATCAATAATCATAAAATTATATCTTTTACCTTCTAAGCTAGTTGTCCTTATAGGACCAAACAAATCCATATGTAAAAGTTCTAAAGGTTTAAAAGTTGAAACTATGTTCTTAGGTTTAAAAAAAATTCTTGTTTGCTTAGCTAATTGGCATGCATAACAAGTTTTATCTTTTTCAAAATTTATCTTTGACAAACTAAAAATTATTTTTTTTAATAATTTTAGATAGTGTGTGCATACTAATATGTGCAAGCCTACGGTGTCAAAGCCAACTAGTCTCATTGATTTTAGCATTCATGGCTACAAGACATTGCATGTTTTACATGGAAAGATTATCCAAATCTACCATGTGAATATTGCCATGCCTATATCCAATGAATCTAATACTATCATCAAAAGGACTAGTTACAATACATATGGATGATTAAAAAATTACTTTATAACCTCTATCACATAATTAACTAATGCTTAATAGGTTATGTTTAAGACCATCTACAAGTAAAATATTTTCAATGCAAGTAGAGGGAGTGATACCAATATTACCTATACCGATGATCTTTTTTTTGTCATTATCTCCAAAAGTGATCATCCCTCTATTCTTAGCCTCCAAGGAGATGAATTGAGACTCATCACCAATCATGTGTCTTGAGCACCCGCTATCAAGATACCACTTTTGCTTCGTTGCTTGGGATGCAAGATACATCTACACATATAAAATCAAATTTTAACTTTAGGTACCTAAGCTAACTTGGATCTTTTGGGGTTAGTCACAATGGTTCCTTTTGGAATCCATATTTTCTTAACATTTGTACTAACAAATTTATTTGACAAGTACGCATAAGCTTTATGTCCTATCTTGCCATATTTAAAACATGTAATGTTTGATAATTTATTCATGGATGCATTTATAAAAATATTTTTTTAAAAATTTTTATTTTCTAGAAATATTATAACCAAGACCAGCTTTATCATATACTGCTCTTTGATTATCAATAATCATTTGAAGTTTATTTGAGCTTAGGATAAATCTATCAACTATGGATTTCAATTTGGTTACTTCTTCCTTTAGATTCTGATTTTTTTTTATAAGAGTTTTATTTATACTTGAAATTTCTTCCTTTTTCTTTGATAGAGTTTGATATTTTATTTCTAATTTTTTATTTTTGTTGAAGATCTCTTCTTTTTTTTTAGATAAAATTTGATTTTTTAATTTCAGATTTTTGTTTTTCAATCCTAATTTTTTTAAATCATCCAAAAGCTCATGAAATGCTTCTTGCAGTTCATCATCAGAAAATTTATTTTGAGTTGCAGTGATTATCTCATTTTCCTGTGCCATAAGGCATAGGTTGGCTTCTTCATGAAATTCATCATCTGAGGTAGAGTCATCATTGTCGCTCCACGTAGCCATCATTATCCTTTTCTTCTTGAACTTCTTCCGACCTTCTTGAGCTGGGGACAGTCTGATCTAAAGTGGCTCAGCTTCTTACACTCATAACAAATGACGGACTATTCTTTTTTTTTTCTCGGCTCTCCCTTAACTGGTGGTCTTCTCTTGGTCCCTTGTTTTCTTTTCTTCATAAACCGTCTGAATTTTTTTGTGATCAATATCAAATCTTCATCATCTTTACTGTTTTCTAATTTTTCTGAATCTTCTTCTTCTAGAGCCATTGATTTGAGGGCAATTATCTTCTTTTTTTTGATCTCTTCTTCAAATACTGCTTCATGGTCAGCTCGTGGGTCATAAGAGATCCAAGTAGCTCCTTCAAAGGTAGAATGTTTAAGTCCTTGGCTTCTTAAATCGTTGTGACCTTTGCCTTCCACAATCTTGGTAGAGACTTAAGAACTTTTCTTACAAGGTCACTATTAGAATAACACTTTTCAAGACTCTTTAGACCATTTATGGTATCAGTGAAATGAGTAAATATTTATGTTATAGACTCATCAGGTTGTATTTTAAATAATTCATAATTATGCACAAATATGTTAATTTTTGACTCTTTTACTTGGTTTATGCCCTTATGTGTAACTTCTAATCTATCTTAAATTTTTTTAACTGAATTACATATAAAAATACAGTTAAATTCATTTGCATCTAAGGTACAGTACAAGACATTCATGGCTTTAGCATTGAGCTTAGCTATTTTCTTGTCAAACTCATTCCATTCACCTTCCGACTTAGGGTGGGACACACAATCAATCAACTTAGTGGGTGTGTGAGGTCCATTCACTATGATCTTCATATATCATAGTTAGGTACTTGGATAAATATTCTCATCCGAACTTTTCAATAGGTATAGTTGGACCCATTGAAAAGTGAAAGTCGGTTGGAGGATTGTCCCTCGGTTAGAGATGTGCCAAATTGAGTTGCCATAGATCTTTGGCTCTTGATGGTTAAATCAAGCGAGGGATAAAGCACCGAGCTCTGATACCACTTATTGTTCAGATATGGAGCCCAAGAGGGTGGGGTGAATTGGATCTCTTAAAATTTTAGTGATTAGTGCTCACAAAAAATGTGCTTAACTTGATGAGTGAGGTAAGTTAATTAATAATAATAAAAGATCAAACATAATTAACAAATGAATAAGTATAGAGTACAACAAGAAAAAAAATATACAAGCACAACAAACACTAAAGATTTATAGTGGTTTGGTGCTAACTTTGCACCTACATCCACTCCTCAAGTTCCAACTTGAGAATTCAATCCACTAAAAAGATTTTCAATTACAACACGTTGGATTACATCGACCCTTACTGTCCAAACAAGAACACTTATTTCTCAGGTACAAGCCAACTCATAAACCCTCTGATTACATATTCGGATCAACCTATCTGAGTTTTGAAACTTTTCAAAACTCAACTCAAAGTACAACAATAAATGAATAGAGAACAGAATTTTCAACACAAAAGAGCTCCTTAAATGAGCATAATTAAATAATAAAAGCATAATACTAAAGGAGTAGAAGCCTTTGTTGGATACCCTCAGATGATTTGAACACTTGAATGCAGCTGGAGAGTGATTGGTGAGCTGATTAAATACTTCTTTCTCTCTTTCTAAGATTTTCTTTCTCTTTCTCAGATTTGAGCTTGAATACCTCAGTTGTTCTTTTGATTTTTCACCTCTAGAAAGTATTTATAGTCTTCATTAAGTCTTGAGAGTATCTTAGAATGAGTTAAGAGCCATTGGAGTGTATTTAATGTATATTACATACACAAAAAATAGGCTGAAAGCTAACCGTTACGTGCGTCTGCACCGTAGTGGGTCGACCCAATTGGTCAGATAGAAAATCATGCTCTCTGTCTTAGTCTCAGGCTCTCAAGGGTCAATCCATAGGTCGCCCCACTGCCTGCCAAATGCCAAGACAGGTGCATGCTGGCTCCCCTTTGCAAGGAGATGACCTAATGTGTCGTCCCATTCTGTTTCAACCCAATTTTTCATACATTTAAGTACCGAAACTTATCAAAACACTACCAAACACTCTTAAATAGATTTGAATGAACTTGACACTCCCAAAAAGATTCAAAATCATCTCCAACTTGCAAAATCCTCAACTTTGGCACCCTTGAAAAAGTTTTTCAAACTCAACATTTTTGGACTACCTGAAATCACACCAAAGTATTCTCCAAGGATAAAAAAACTCATTAGTAGTCCTCTCAAATGGTTTGTGATTATCAAAATCGATTCTTGGGGCAACAATATATTGCATATAAAATCTAAAAAATTTAGATAAATCTGCATACATGCATGTAAACAGTAGATCAAATCTACATCTATCTGAGTTCAGAACTTGATACCTGAGTATGGATCGACGATCATTGTTGTTGATGAATATGGTAACGAGGATCTTTGCTGGTTGCTTGTAGCTGCACACATGTCCAATCTCTACGGAAGGTCCACTCGAAGCTCCGATCTGATCGATCTCCTCGGAAGTGCTAGCTCGTGCGAAGACTATTTTGTTGGCTGATCTAGATCTTTTCTTCAAATTTCTCAAATTTTTTTAGAGATTAAAGATGAACATCTAGAGGAGATAAGGATGTGAAAAAAGTATGAAGAGGAGACGCTCTTCTCTCTTCTTTTTCTCTCTTCCCAAATATTTAAGAAGAAACCCTAGAAATCTAGGTTTTACGCTCACCCAAAAGAAGAGGACTCTCTTCTTCTTTCATGCCATGAACCCACACCCCAAAGGCTTCTCACCATGAAAAGCACTTCCTCTTCTCTCTTAGACGCACAAAAGAGAATAAAATCTCCTTTTATTTGGGCATGTAAGGAGGTTAGGGTGAAGAGTCCAACAATGTTTGGACTCTTCCATATGTTGTCACCTCCTCATATAATTCCACCACTCAAAAAATATGGGACGCCCCCTATCTGATTTTTCATGATGAAAACTGATTTCTATCTGATTTCCCATGCTACATATTCCTCTATTTGTCACACAAAAGAAAGGAATAAAAGGAAGTGGGCGGCAAGGCCTATAGATAAGGTCAAACCTTATCCTATATAATAACCAATTCAAATCATATTTGAACCTACCATAAAAATCAGATTATATCCAATTTTGGATGTGAGAAAGGGAGGGTGGAAGGCATTTTTTCATGGAGAAAATATCATGGAAAAACCTCTTTAGCGTGATGAAGAATGGCATCCTAAAATTTGTGGCGCATGGGAGAAGAGTCCATTTTTTCATGGACTCTTGGTTTCCTTATTTGACTCCAAATCAAATCTCATTTAGTTAAGCCCAAATAAATAGATGAAATCCAATCTAATTAGATTCATAATTTTTTAATCAAATTTTAATCAAATTAAAATTGATGGAACCAAAGTCTTGATCAAATCAGGGATAATTCTTCTTTAGCGATTAGGTCATTTTATAACCTAATTGGATCAAACCTAATTAAATCTAATTCAATTAGATTTTATCTAATCCTTTTTATTCAATCAAATTAAGCTAATTAGTAATCTAATTACTAACTAATCTTTCATTAATTCACTAACACTCAGTGAATAAATTTATTGCAACTTTTGCATAAGGTTAACCCTCAATCGAATTGATGATTAAACCCTTGAACGATTCTCAATCATTGATAAACCACATAATCAGTCAAAATTTTTTTTTGAGTGTGACCCCGTAGGTTCAAATCTAAGTCAGTAGTATAAAAATAAATTTTTGAACTAATCGATGTAATCATCTAGCAATAAGACTCGACGTCCAGATAGGTCGGATGACGGCGAAGCAATATTCAAGAACCTACTGACGTATGGTTACCGTATAATTTATTTCTTTGATCCTAATGCTCAAAGATGACTTAGGATTTAACTGTCAACTCTAGATAACTCATCCACATTGTATTTCAATCTTTTAAATCCATCACATGGATTATCCGGGATCAGATTTTGCTAAATTGAAATACATTGATACATTAACACCTACAAATTTGGAGGGATCAATTCCATCTTGATTCACACATCGACTTGATAAGTACTTGATTGTATCCAAAAATCTTTCGTTACTGAATTAAAAATTTAGATAGTTCGACATCAAAATATAGTGAGTTGCTTGCAAGTCACAGTGGTGATCTCAGGTCGGAGGGACACTTATACTCATACCTTTCACGAGCTATTCTTGACAGCCAAGTGCTCCACAGTTGGTCACGTTCAGTGATGATGTACTCATACATCTCACTTGTATGCCATACCAGTATCTCCACATTAATTGGTTATGAAGAAAACTAACACATACGGCATGCAACGACCTACACTTGATATCGCTATTGTCCTAGTAATAGCGTATCTGTTGGGTATAAAATACCCACAGCCGAAACCCACAGCGGAACCGCCATCGGCGAGTGCAGCTCCGCCCGGACTCCTACGGGAGCCGGGCTCCACCGCCATCAACAAGTGCAGCTCCGCCCGGACTCCTACGGGAGCCGGGCTCCACCGCCATCAGCAAGTGCAGCTCCGCCCAGACTCCTACGGGAGCCGGGCTCCACCGCCATCAGCAAGGGCAGCTCCGCCCGGACTTCTACGGGAGCCGGGCTCCACCGACGACAACAGCGCAGCTCCGCCCGGACTCCTACGGGAGCCGGACTCCACCGCCAACATCAGAACAGCTCCGCCCGGACTCCCACGGGAGCCGGACTCCGCCGCCAACATCAGAACAGCTCCGCCCGGACTCCCACGGGAGTCGGGCTCCGCTCTCAGTATCAACTGCTGGTAAGCTCAATCCGGACTCCTGCCAGAGCCGGACTTTACCCTTAACTTTGTTTGCAGCGCAGCTCCGCCCGGACTCCTACGGGAGCCGGGCTCCACCGCCGACAGCAAGTGCGGCTCCGCCCGGACTCCTACGGGAGCAGGGCTCCACCGCCGACAGCGAGCGCAGCTCCGGCCGGATTCCTACGGGAGCCGAGCTCCACCGACGACATCAGCGCAGCTCCGTCCGGACTCCTACGGGAGCCAGACTTCGCCGCCAACATCAGAACAGCTCCGCCCGGACTCCCACGGGAGCCGGGCTCCGCTCTCAGTATCAACCGCTGGTAAGCTCAATCCGGACTCCTATCAGAGCCGGACTTCACCCTTGACTTTGCTTGCAGCGCAGCTCCGCCCGGACTCCTACGGGAGCCGGGCTCCACCACCGACGGCAGTTGCAGCTCCGCCCGGACTCCTACGGGAGCCGGGCTCCACTGTCGACATCAGCACAGCTCCGCCCGGACCCCCACGGGAGCCGGGCTCCGCTCTCAGTATCAACTGCTGCTCCGCCCGGACTCCTACGGGGGCCGGGCTCCGCTCACGACCCCTACCGCCAGGAGGGCCTCATCCGGACCGCAACTGAAACCGGGCTCCGGCCGTTACCGAGCTTCAATCGACAGATCCACGCCCCCTGACAGGCCCTCAAAACGGCCACGACCCTGCTCCACTTCCTGTGGTGGGCTCCGTGCAGTACCATCATTCCCTGACAAGCCGCAGTGGCCATAGCCGCCCTGCTCCACTTCCTGTGGCAGACTCCGCACAGCTCCACTATCCCCTGGCAGGCCACAGTGACGGCCACGAACCTGCTCCACCTCCTGCGACGGATACCATGTGATTCTCCTGACGACGGACGCTGCTCCACCCCTCACAACAGATTCCACGTGGCGGGTCGAGGTGATGGCCACGTGTCTGCTCCATTATCTTTCGCAATCAATTTCCCTGACCATGGGCGGTCCACTACCAGGCGGTTACAAACGTCGCCATCAGTCTGTTGCCTCCCCCGCCTATAAAAGGGGGACCCAGATACGTTATTCTCTAAGCTCCTTTTCCTTATCTCAAAACTCTGCTAAATTCTCTGTTCGAGCACTCCATTCTTGTTGAGGCAGAGAACTGACTTGAGCGTCGGAGGGTCTTGTCGGAGCAACCCCACCTCCAGTTTAGACTTCCCTTGCAGGTCCCGGCGGCGACCGCGGCTTCCCCGACTCCAGCTTCTCCGGCGCAAGCGGATTTTTGCACCACCAGTATCGTTTGGTCACGAATTAGTTTAAGGACTATGTGATAAATCCTCCTTTATCGATTAAAGTAGTCTTAAGGACTTCATCACAACACAAGAGTTCGTTAGAAGATATAATCTTATGATAAAAAAAATCAAATAATTTTTATTGTTAATCAATTTATATATATTTATAATTAGTACAATCATCAAACGATTGGATTTAGGACATAATTCTCAATAACGACAACTTGGCTCTGCCCCACAGGCAGCAGCTTGGCTCTGCCTTGTGGGTGGCTGCTTGGCTCTGCCCTGCAGAAAAGAGGTAGCATGTGCTCGACTCATTTTGTGAATGGAGCAGCATATGTATTTCTCATCTTCACGTGAGAAGCATCGTGTGCTCGTAGGTAGTGTGTACACTTTTCATTTTTATACAACAAACAGCATGTATCTGTAGGCAGCATATGTACTTCTCATCTTCACGCAAGAGACAGTATGTACCCGTAGGCAGCATGTGCACTTCTCATTTTTGTGCGAGAGACAGCGTATATCTATAGGTAGCATGTGCACTTCTCATTTTCATGCGAGAGGCAGCGTGTACACTTCTCATTTTTATGCGAGAGGCAGCGTATATCCGTAGGCAGCGTGTGTACTTCTTATTTTCATACGAGAGGTAGCGTGTGCCTGCAGGCAGCATATGTACTTCTTATTTTTATGCGAGAGGCAGCATGTATCCATAGATAATGTGTGCATTTCTCATCTTTATGTGAGAGATAGTATGTGCCCGTAGGCAGTGATGTGTACTTCTCGTGATCACAGACTGATGGTCATATAAGTTAGCCCATCGGAGGTCCCTTGGGGTCGCCCTCCGCTTCTCGCATGACTTGGGCTCTGATGGGATCTTGTAAGTTAGCCTCACCTCTAAGTTAGCCTCACCTTATGGTTAGCCCTCATTTGTTAGACATAGTTCTGATCAAAGAAATTCTTCATAGCAAAATAAGTTTAGGCCATTCATGATGTTTAAGCAAGCATGGATTAGTGAATCTGAGCATTTATATTGATATATAATGACATACTATTACAACATCAATGATGATATATGCGCAGGTTGGCCGAGTTCCACGGTCTAGAGAGTAGAGTTCCATTGAGTTACCTGAGTCGATAGGTCTCCAAACATACTAACTCATCCACCTGATAAGGACCTTTCCAGTTAGGTGATAGCTTTTCTTGCTCAGTAGGTTATGAAACTTTGGCTCGCCGCAATACCAGGTCACCAATTCAAAATTTCTTGATTTTGACTCGATCATTATAATACCTGGCCATTCTCTGACGATAGGCAGCCATTCTGACAGCAGCACGCTTCTTGCTTTTTTCAATCAAGTCGAAATTGGCTTGGAGCCATACAGAGTTGGTATCTTTATTATATTCCTCAACTTCAAGAGAGGGGAGCCCAAATTCTACAGGGATGACTGCTTCAGTCCCGAATACAAGGTTGAAAGGAGTCTCGTCTATTGAAAATCTCTGAGTGGTTCGATAGGCCCATAGTACATGATGAAGCTTATCTATCTATGACCCCCCATTTTGATCTATTCTGAACTTCAAGCCTTGCAGGAGAGTTCTATTGGTTACCTCTACCTCTCCATTCACTTGAGGGTGGCCAATCGAGGTATAGCGGTACTCTATTCTATATTCTCAATAGAATTTATAAAGTCGGACACCACTAAACTACCTGTCATTATCTGTGATCAGTACTTGGGGAAGACCATAATAGCAGATGATTGATTTTCAAATAAAATCTTTTACTCTCACCTCGGATATATGAGCCAAGGACTCGGCTTTGACCCACTTCATAAAATAATCGATGGTCACTAGCAAAAACTTGCACTGACCAAATGCAAGGAAAAAAA
Organism: Elaeis guineensis; assembly: GCF_000442705.2. Taxonomy (NCBI): domain Eukaryota; kingdom Viridiplantae; phylum Streptophyta; class Magnoliopsida; order Arecales; family Arecaceae; genus Elaeis; species Elaeis guineensis. The sequence continues at coordinate 12,683,315 of NC_026005.2, read as the reverse complement.
GACCAAGGATATCCATCCCCCACTGAGTGAATGGCCATGGGATGCTAATGGGAGTTAGGAGTACTATCGATTGATGCTGAATATTGGAGATCCTCTGGCACCGATGCAATTTTTTATTTTATTTCAGATTTTATATGTAAATTTTTTATGTCATAGATCCTTAATGATAGTTTAGATCTGATCTAAGGCATGTTTAGAAGATTAAAATGTTTAATCTTTTATTATTCTGCTGTAAAATTTTAAAAATACATGCTTTGAACTACCTTTTTTTTTTTAAATTCTTAATTAAATGCATTATGAACATAGATTTAATTTATATGTCAAATTAATTTTTAATCTAAATTAATTTGTATTACATCACGTGCAACTTTGTTGTCAACAAACTCGAGTCGACTCGTCCTAAAACTTGGATCAACTCATCTATGATGAAAGAAACTATAAGCCCACATCTGCAAAATTGAGTCGACTCATATACAAATGAGCTGACTCACCAGGATCTTGAATCGACTCTAACAAGGATGAGTCGATGCATCAAGGACTCGAATCTACTCGAATTGAATCTGAGTCGACTCGACAGGCAAGCCGCCACAATTTTAGGATTTATGTAAATTAGATCCTAAGATTTTAGATCTAGGATTTTATAGAAATTAAATTTTAGATCATATATCAACAAATTACATATTACATATATAATTTTATGATCTAAAATTAATCAAAAAATATATATCTAATATATGCATGAAAATAAAATCTAGATCTAAAAGGTGTATCACATACATCTAGGATCTTCCGTTTGTGGTTCTTCTTCATGAAAGATCATCACAGACGGCACCCTTACACGTCATAAGAGAACCCATCAATTGAGCAAATGAGAGGCTTTAACTCCTATTTCTTCTTATGATCGGACAGCTATGGTGATGCATCCAATCTAAGTACTAGGCTAATAGAAATTTAATCTAACATATCTAATATGTAATCTATTAAATTCAGATCAAATTTTTTTTCACATATTAGATATATGAACTATAAATCAGATCATATGAATATAATTTTAGATGTAAAATTTATTTAAGACATGTTAGAACGATGTGGCTCTGATATCACTGTTAGAAAATAGACTGATTCGCATACATAATCGATACGATTGCAGTAACCATAGCGGAAGTACATTTAAAAAATTTTAATCTGATCTAAACATGCTGATTCTAAATCATAATCACCTCTAGGATCGTCTAACATGCATAAATAAATTTATAAACATAGATCTAAAACCATAAATAACAAAAAAATGGTATACCTGATTAGTTTTTCCTCCTCCTTCCTCGGATCGATCCTGCAGATGTCTGGGATTGCTGTTATAGCTGTGCAAGTGTCTGACCTCTGCTGGTATTCATATAGAGATATTTCGATTAGAACTCCAAAAGCCCCAGGGTGCTAGCTTCCTTGCAGGCTTCATTTTTTAGTTGGGATCAGGGCCCTTTACTCAATATCACTTGAAACAATCCTATATTGGATCTTAGGGATTGATTCTAACCACCAAGAAAAAATCAAGAACTCTTATTGATTTTTCTTTTTTCTCTCTAGGGCCTCTCTCTCTCAGATCTCTATCTAGAGGTGGAAGAACTAGGGCATGGAAGAGAAGTGATGAGAGGTGGTTGGCATGGAGGAGAAAGGAGGCAGCAAGGTAAGGTAGTTATTGGCGCACAACACTTGGAATAATACCACTCGACTTCATGATTGCCTCTCCTAAAGTGTCTGTGACCATCTGAAGCCGACTATGCTCTCCAAAAAGTATATGAAGGGATCTGCAAAAATCATATCGGCAAGAGGACACTGGCTTATAAAATCTTCAGACAAGGCTAGCTACTACTGGCCAACCATGCAAAGAGACATTGAGGACTATGTGCGGCGGTGTGACAAGTATCAGAGAAACTCCAATATACAACGATTGCCCACTATACCGATCACTCTTATCTGTGCCCCTTGGCCCTTCGTGTAGTGGAGAATGGATATCTTTGGTCTTTTTCTATAGGCATCGGGCCAACGCAAAGTTCTGCTCATCATCGTGGATTACTTCATCAAATGGGTAGAAGCTGAACCTCTTGCCCGCATCATAGAAGTTAGGATGATAGACTTCATTTGAAAATCGATTATTTGTCGGTTCAGCCTACCCAAAGTGCTGATTACTGATAATGAGTGTCAATTCACAGGGATCAAATTCGAAGTATTCTGTGAAAAGCATAGAATAGCATATCACCTTGCCTCCATCACCCATCCTCAAGCTAACAGTGAAGTCGAGGTAACAAACCATACTATCTTACGAGGGCTGAAGATCAGGTTGGACAAAGTCAAAGGATCATGGGTCGATGAGCTTTATCATATACTATAGGCATACCGGACGACCCTAAGAGTTACAACAGGAGAGCTCCTTTCAGCCTAACCTTTGGGATGGAAATAGTGATACCAGTTGTAATTAGGATCCCCTCGATAGGGATGGAGAATTTTGATGAGTAGAAGTCTTTTTATTTAACTTGTTAACAATTTTTTTCAAGATCACCTATATGGGACCTGATTCTTATTGAAGATGCCTCAGATAAAGGCTCGACGATAAGAACTAAAGGAGTATACTCGATGAGGGTGCACAAGTGAAGTTAGACAAGTGAAAGAAAATATAAGAAGGATAAAATGTTGTTTCATTAATGATTATTCCTCTACAAAGGAAAGAAAGGAAGAAAGTACAGGCTTCATTTTTCGACCTCGCCTTGAAGATCGGAAGGATTAGGTGCAGCTTTTGGGGGATCCGAAGATGCTCCTGATGGACTGACCATGAAAGTAGAAGGAGCTGCCTCCTCCACAGCCTCCTCGTCATTCTCTTCCTTATCCTTATCCTCATCCTCATCTAGGAAGGAGAGATCGATGTCAAAAAATCAAGCGGCGATCCGACAGCGATAATCTTTAAGTCCGACCCCATGCCCTGCATTGAAAGAATCTTGGCCAAACACGATCTGAGCGTCGTAGTATACTCTTTCGATGCTTTGAATCTGTCAACCACCCGAGCCAGCTCATGCTTGAAATCCTCCAAAGCCTTGAAGAACTCTACGGTCGAGCGATAGGCCTCGTCAATCTTCTCTTCCGCCTCCTATCTAACCATGTCGATTTGATTCTCTAGCCTCCATCGCTCGCTCCTTGGGCTTCTGCTTGGCCTCGATGAGCTTCGCATTAGCCGATTGAAGCTCCTCCCTTCACTATACGAGATCAATAGAAATTTTTCGAGAGACTCCCTCAGTCTATTGGTCTCTACCTTGGCCACTTTGGCTTGCTCGCACACTTCGACTACATCTGACTCAAATTTTTTAAGCAAGACTCTGTTTATCTCTTCCCGATGCTAGCAGTTCGAGGCATCAACTAAAAAATGGAGGACCTACAGAGAAGGATGGTTAGCAAAGGGATGAGAAGAGAAATCCAAAAAAAAGACTAGAAGATGAGAATGGCACCTGATAAACAACGGTCATGGAGAATCACTACCGAGTGCTAAGGGACATGCAGTCAAGTCTCCTCAGCTCTATAGGAAGCATCACCCTTTCGGTCAATTCCTTGATGACTTTCCAGTCATCAAAGGTCGCATCCTTAGGAATGGAGGTGAGGCAGGCATCTGGATCTATCTCACCGGGAGGAAAATGCATGCCACTTGGGCCAGTAGCAGTAGGAAGCTGAGCGAAAGAAGGCTGATCTCCAAACTCCCGAGAAGGTGTCGGGGCAACAGGCGAAGAAATCATGGGTGAAAGAGACATCGATGTCAAAGCGACTGCAGGGGTTGGAGCCGCAGCTGAAGGAGTTGAGCTTGTAGAGGAAGGAGTTGCCAAGATAATTGAGGCCTCGATCGATGATTCATGCTTGTCCGTACCCTTTCCTCGATGGATCACCGACTTTAGCTTGAAGGCACCTTCGAAAGTGGGAGCTTTTCTTTTCTTTGAAAGGTTCTGCTTCATCTTGGCAATATCTTTCGGTCTTATTTTTGCAATCAGCTAAACTTAGTCAGTGACAATAAACTTAGAGATGGATAAGGATGATAGATGCAGCATTCATCCTTGGGGTCGGGTTGGCTGAGTCCAGTATTGAAAAGTGCCTCATCGGACAGCAATTCATCGATCGAAAGAGCCTCAAAGTCTCTAAGGACTTTGAAGCGACCTTCTTCCTCGACCTGCAACATTGGGATCTTAAACGCTAAAGCCTGCGGCTGACCTCAGCTCGATAGATTTCAATTCTCAATCAACTGTGGTGCTAGAAACAAACAAAAATCACTCCTTCTAATCATGAACGAAAGATGGAGCACCCATAATCAAAGAAGAAACCCTCCTCTGGGAGGAAAAATACCACCAATCTTTAGAGTGAGAATGTCTTTTGATGGTAAAAAAAGAGTGGAAGAGATCGACCGATGGCTGGACGCTAGCCATAAAACAAAGAACCAAAAAGCCCACAACAAATCTAAAAGAGTTTGGGACAATGGCATAAAGAGATAAATCACAAAAATGGAAGAGATCGAAGATGAATGGATGAATGAAAAATCTTAAGTCCGCCCGAAGTGCCTCCTCATATATGGCAAGCCGACCAGAGGGCGGGTCATCTACTCACTTGTTGGCTTTGGGGAGCTTAATGTCAAAAGCTGGAGGGATCTCATATCGGACCCATATCCAACTCAAATTGTTTGGGTTTAGTATTGAGCAATAATTGCTGGGACCAAACTCACTCTGCTCCACCATTTTCAAGCAAAAAAGCTAGAAAGATGTTTAAAGAAAGAAAGAAAGAGTGGAAGAATAGATGGATGAGAGAGGAAAATCCATCTGTGAACAAACGAAGGAGATGGAAAAATGAAGCAGTCACCAAAACCTTCAGAAATCTCTTTGAGGACTTACACTAGGAGAAGAAAGAAAGCCTTTTGCTCCAAGAAATACGGCAATAGACAAAGGAATCAAAGAACCTGGCTATGATCGAAAAAGACAAGCACTTCTCCTATTTATAACCAGAAGAAGATAATGCTCAAATACCGAGTCATTAATTTCTTTCCCAACAAGTCGAAGAATGTGGCACATGTGCCATCCCCCTATTCGTCCAATCGCTGCCGTTGGTTATGTAAATCGGTGCCACAATTCAAAAGCAGACGGCAAAGTAATGGATATTTAATTCCATCATGATGACTTAAGTTATGCTGCCTCAAGCCTATCCTGGATAGTTGTGTATGTCCCATCAGTCATAGAGCCCTTTTTACATCATCGGCTTAAAAAAGACAGGTGTACTCTCTTCTCCTAACTAAAGTCAGACTCGAAAGCAGGAAGCATGTGTTGAAAAATATTTCGTACGGACTGGATTTATGAAAAGATCCAGAGCCCAAAATGACTGTATCCAGCAAGTCCATCAACAGAGGTCTCCAACAACCCAAGATCGGCAACCACCTTCTCTGAGGATTGAAGGTCGACAACTACTTTTATCAATTAGTCCTTCGAGATTGTCCAACTAGAGCCTTGCTCGTCGATAGTAATTTGATGATCTCCGCATGTCATCATCGAAGACTCCTCGTCGGCTGACCACTTATGCATCACGGAGCAAATTTTGACAATGGCATAAGGTGACTAACCCCTAGTCATTGATGATCAGCCCTCATCGCTACAGCATCCAGGTTGACAACTCCATTTAAAACATAACTCTCACCAGGTAATAACTGTCGCTGAACCGATAAGGCAATCATTATCGCCACATCCTGAAAATCTCAAGCGACAATCTTGTGCCCAGCAAATCGTGTCTTGATCGTATGGGATCGTGCTAACCAACTTGCCAACCGAAACTCTAACTCTCCACTATAAAAGAGATCAAAAGAGGACCCCCAAAAGGATATGGAATAACTCTGCCTCTCACGCTCCTCTTTCTATGGAACGAAATTTTGACTTGAGCGTTGCAGGATTCTCATTGGAGCCATTTTCGGCTTGGACTTTTTTGTAGGTCACACACTCAAGAGGCCCACCTTATCATCAATGCCAGTGCCCCATCGTCGAGCGATTTCTCGCACCAAGAATAATAATTTTTTTCGTTACCAGAATCTTTTATGATGAAATTGATTTTTTTTGTAAAGATTTTTTCGTACAAGCTCTCTTGGTAAATAACAATGACACAATACTTAGAAAATTCATGAAAATTACACGACAGAAGTAGTTTTGCAAATCAAATCATACCATCCTCGTGTCAGCTTCCTGTCCATTTGGGCTCATTTGTCTACCATTTCAGTGCCCTCACATGATCCACTATAGCGACAAGGTGATGAGCAAGAGGTCAGCCCAGAGATGGCCAGGGAAGGGGAGGACGCTCCCCTTAATTCCTCCCCATGAGCCACTTCGTGAAGGGGTACATAAGTGCCCCAACAACTAAAAGCTAAAGAACAGGCAGTCCTGTAAGATCTTGCTGTACAACAATCCATGAAAGCCCCATCAGGACCGCCACAACATGATTGCTGTAATTGTCAATGGTAGAAAAAACAAGCTTATCTCTGCTTCATCACAATGTAGAGGTCGGCGTAGATGTCGTCCTTTTCAACGTTGGCAGACTTGGAGGTAAGCATGAAGGAGATCTCGATGCCACTAACGACCTTTAGAAGGCTCTGCAGCATGATGGCTAGGTGGGATGATGTTTGTTCTTGACGGCGGGACGGTCAGTGAGGGAATGGCCCTGGAACTCCGTGATGGACCATCAGAACATGGCGGAGTTGCCAAACCGGCGAGCTATGCCAAGGTTTGGGTGCCCAGTGATGGGATGGGCTTCGGAGGCATCATCGGGCAGCTCATGGGAGGGCATCCCGACATTGCGCAGCGGTGGCATGGGAGTCTTGTACTGCCCATAGAGGTCTAAGTACTCGTCAGCCAGCGATGGGTTGAAGTCCCAAAAGGGCGTAGTGGTAGAAGAGGAAAAAATATTCGTTGCAACGGTGATACCATATTAAATCTATAACAAATTAATAAAAATCTTTATATTTTATTGATTCCTGTGTATTTCAGTGGTTCCTATGAAGAATACCCCATAATACCCTCCCCCCCTATATTTCACCCATTTTAGACCGTTGATTGATTTGTTATAATGGTAACGTGGTATTACCATTGCAACGAAAATTTACTCATAGAAAAGGTAGTCTGTGCACATGTACATGGGCCTTAGAGGATATCAATGGCTTCAAAGGGCTTGAGGGCATTGGAGTCCGTCTATTGGTGTAGTCTACAGCACATATGATAGATTAAAATTCTGTTTAGGGTTACTGTAAAAGTTTTGAAACTTTTGAAAATAAAATTTTTGAGAAATAAAACTTTTGAAAGTATAATTTTTGTGAAAAAAATTTATTTGCTATTTGATAGCTATATTTATAAAGTACTTTAAAATTTTAACGTATATTTGATAACTAAAATAATTAAGTATTTTTTATATGATAAAATAATAATGAAAGACATTACAATAACTGTATGCTACAGAATAATATAACATAATAGCATATATTATTATATATTACAATATTATAATATTATATAGTATAATATAATATTATTATATTATAATATAATGTAATATAATTTAATCTAATAATAAATTATAATATATTATTATAATATAATAAAATATAATATTATATTAATTATATTTATAGTATAATAATATAATATCAAATGATATAAGATCATAAAAAATAATTTATTTAAATCAAAATAACTTTCTAACATTGGCCAGAAAGAAAGACGTTTGGGGAAAGTTCTAAAATAGAATATTTCTTAAGTAGGTATTTTCAGCTTTCTAATAAAACTAAAATAATTTCATGATATGTTATCAAACATTACTATATCATTCAAAAATATTTTTGAAGGATAAAAAAATATTTTCTAGTATTTCAAAAATTTTACCAAATAGGTCCAAATCTATGAATTTCTATAATGCAAGCACATGCACCAAAACCTGTGCAGGCCCCACTACACAGGTAGATGCATGGATGCATATGAGCTACCAATCCTCTCACCATCAGGAAAAAAAAGGAAAAGAAAGAAAAAACGATAGCTGATTTGGCCCTGTATGTAGCCGTACTGATTGATCGGTCAAAAGAAAGGCCAGACGCCCCTAACCACACGCGCGAGGGGATGGGGTTACGGTAGCCGAATTAAAGTGCGAAGACGACATATATGGTCTTTATGCATGCATGACGTCCTCATTGCCTGACGACCGATTTTTCTCACTTCTCTTTCGTGTAGAAAGTCAATCAATATCTTTTAGATGCCAAGCCAGCTGTTATATTCTTCAGACGAGAAAGGACAAATTAACTATTCTGATGAAAATGCCATATCAGCTGTCCATTGAATCTCTTCCACATAAGTTATGCTTAAGAAACGTACACAGCACGAGCATTGTCGTAAGGAACCTCAATTGAATCCCTTTTTATTTCATTACACCTGAGATAACAAGGATTGCATACACCATTTATACGACCAGAGTACTCAGCTAGAAAGGAGCACGGGAACGGATGCTCAAAAAAGTAACTACCTGCTGCTGCCGCGGCTTTTCTTATTCAAACGAAAGCAAAAGACACGATTGCCGCTGCGGCACAACAATTGCTCAAAAACAAAAAAAAAAAAAAAATGGGAAGAAAAGAAAAGGGACTGCCGCCGCGCAACTTGGTCGGATGGGGTGGCGTGGGGTTCGGCTTAATCTAGCCGGCACCATTGCGAAGAGCAAATACCTGACCTCCCACTCGAGAGGAGCGTGGTCTTGTTCTGAATATGTTTTTAGTTAAATCTTGTTCCAAAATTCCAAAGTGATGAGCTGTAAATGTCACCAATTTCATCTTCACCACCACTCCCATTTCCAGGTTTCTCAGCCTCCTCATTCCACATCCCATGTACCGCCGTGGTACTAATCTCTGGTGAGAAAATTGGTGACAAGTCACCATGCTCCACCGCCACTTCCGTTCTTCCGACTTCGCCCGCCTCAGCCGGCCCGGCCTGATCGACCGATCTTCTTGGCCGGTCATGAGCATGCGCCATTGCTGCAGCCCGTATCTCCGGCAGGCTAAGATTGCTGGCTGATGGTATGTCCGGTCGCCGCTCGGGGAAGTTTAACACCGCATCGGGGCCCTTCAGACAGTACACCGCGGCATCGTAGGCCCTCGCCGCTTTCTCAGCGTCGGCGTAGGAGCCCAGCCATAGCTTCTTCCGGCTTCTTGGCAGCCTTACTTCGACCACCCACTTACCCCACTTCCTCATCCGGACCCCCTTGAACCGGACCGCGCGGGCCGGCTCCTCCGTCCTCGGCGTCCGTGGTTGGTTGCCGGAGCCCGGCTCCATGATTCTCTGGCTGGAAGGAATACGCTTTCTAGGATTGGAGAGAGGGAGCGGCCGGAGAAGGCGGGAGTGGGCGGATTTAAATTGAGCAGCAAAGCGGATATCTCGTGCCACGTGGCGATCCGTGACGCAAGCGCTCCGTTGGCCTACGAAAGGACATGAACTCACGAGTGGCGACGGTCAAAAAAGGGATGTGAATCGGGCTCGCGTCCGCGGCGATATTCGGGAACGGGTCCAACATGGATGGTTATTGCCACGTGCGAATATGATAACGGCGGCAAGTGGTTTATTTTGGACGGAAGATTTCGATCACGTCATTGTGGGGTCCATGATTGATTGGCACAGGACAAAGGGACCGCGTGTTGAAAAGGACTGACTTATTTGCTTCTGACGAGATCGAAGGTACTCCGTGGAACATTTTCGATTAAGGGCCCCCTTGTGCTGGGAAGGTGCTGAATTTCTGCGCCGCGCGCGGTGCGCAAAGAATCGCTCGGGAGACAATTAACGTTCATGTGCTGGACTTGGACCCACCGAACCAAGGCCCAGGCCCTTCCCAAGCGATACGGCCTCGCGCCTCCATGGTACCGCGTGAAATAAAGGAGCGGAAAAGGGACAGGTGTCCTCCGAGGGGCTTCACTGTGCCACCACCCTTTCTCATTTTCCACCCGGTGATGAAACACAGGATAAGATGATCCTTTCCCATGCCGTGACAAGTAACAGGATAGGATTATTAACTCTTCTTCCCTGTGGAAGTAAATTAGAAATTTTAAAAATTATTTTAAAATATTAGTATAATGCTGAGTAGGCATATATGTGTTTGGTTTGAATTATTAAGTCTCGAAGCATCCATGTGACCAAACTAGATTATCTAAATCTTTTGAGACCTGCAAGATAAATGACTTAACCCTCCATGATATGATTTCTTAGGAATTTTGAAAAAAAGTAAAGTTTATATTGTTTGATAAGGTAATTTTATAATTCTACATTTGTTGATTAAACAATCGAGCATGTTATATTTTATTTCTAACTATGATATATAAATTAAATATATATTTGATATTCCTAAAAATGAGTAATTTCGAATACATAAGACGTTGCTTATGAATTTTGAAATCTGACTAAGTAACTTATGAAAATTATCTTCATAACTACTTGTTCAATATGTCTATGACCTAATCTGGCACCATCAATAAAGATTATATATTAGTTTTGCTAACTTATAATCTGAGAAATTAACAAACTTCAGTACCACACTACCAATGATTAGAATAGTAGTTATCTGAGATTCTATTATTTATATTATCTATTATCGATTATTTGTTTACTGACTCATGCCGTTGGATGATGTAGCTATAGTCAAATAAGAATTAGAATCATTTTCTAAAAAGTATACTTTTGCAAAGAAATAGAAGTATTATTCTTAAATATTTAACCAGCACAAGATTTTACTTAGTTAATGATCTTTTATTCTAATTGATTTATTATATGCTAACATGCTCTAACCCACTCTCAAATATTTTATTGCTTACTTGGCTTATATAGCCCGTTGTGTTTCTTTCTCCATGTTTTTATATTCTAAACTATGATTACTTACAGGACTCTAGGAAACACACTAGTTAGTTTGTAAGCATTTTGTAAATTTTAATTATTTTGTTGTCTTTATTACCATGTTCTTTAGTGGATTAGCTTAGGTCTAAAGACTTTTATCTGGATTATGTTAATATTATTTTAGAGGTTTTATGACCCTTGTCATCCCTAGTTATATGATGATAAAAAGGATTCATGGAATGTTATTAATCATATCCACTCTCAAGGATTAAATTTATTTTGTTAGAGATTATAAAATGATTAAAATGTTCCTCCCCATTTGCCAATGCTCTTTAGGAGCGTTGAAACTTAAGAAGGTGAAATGACTCTTAACGTGATGGTTATAAGCATTGCCGAAATCCAATAAACTCCACCCACCGCCCTAAGTCCCCTCTTTCTCCTCGATCCTCCTCTCCATCACCACGACTATCGAGCATCATCCACCGGGGGACCCATCAGTTGTTCCACTCATAAGCATCTCCTCTTTCTAGTAGCTCATTCGTCTCCACCGGCATTTCCTCCTCCTCCTCATCTTCATCTCTACTAAAGGGGAAATGGAGTTGGTGGAGATTGTAAAATTTTGTATAAGGTGAGAGCTCCAATGATCATGATTTCTTTTCTTATTGTGTTGAATCACCATATTAGGTGAGGACCCATGGATTTTACGATTGATTCTCCACATTCGGGAATGTTTTCCTTAGAATATCCAAATCCAATAATCACCCTATAATCCATGTTATGATTCCAAGCCAATGCTGGATTTTGTGGGTTTTCTATTCATAATCTTTTTTATTATGCCATTTACTTGATGAATCTATAGTGTGCAACTAGAATCCACGCTATGGTGTTGGATTTTATAATTTTCTTTGTTATAATATCTTGTGTATGGTTTGTACTCACTGAATCTAGCGTTTGGGTATAGGATCATACTATGTTCTGTTGTTGGATTTTGGTGTGCTATCATTAAATCTAGTATTTCTATCTAGAATCCATGGTAGGGTTTCTATCTATTGTGGTTGGATTTTCTTAAGGATTTATCACATTAATGTCCTACAGCTGAAGCTATGCTAGATTAGTAGTACGTGCATAAGTTTGAAAATAAAATTAGGCTCGAAAAATCTAGACTGCAACTTGATCATCTTCACAAAATATATTGGTTCTTTTGATGAATCCACAGAGAGAAATAATAGCTCTTGCTTTCCAAGTGTCTTAGATTTTCAGATGCACTAGCATCTAGATTAGTCACTTTCAATGTAATTTTGATTTACGAAATTTATTTTTGTCAGATATGCTTATATTGTTGTTAATGAATCTCATGTTGTAGGTGCTTATTAAATATCACCATGGTCTCATATTACCCTCCAAATCCACAACAAAAGCTTGAAATAGTTTTATCGGAGTTTTAGTTTACATTATGAGTTGTTTGAGTTCATATCAATTTTTTTTTAATTGGAACTTAGGTCACATCAATCTTTTAAAGCAGTAGGACTATCCTCACAATCAAAAATTGTGTATATGCATATCTATAAGATTTTTTTCAGCATGCAGCTCTGGTGTAGAGATTCATCTAGAGCTTTATATTCATTTCAATCAACATGTTCTGGTACAGTAGCCCATGATAATCCATGAAATCTGGAGGTTAGTATATCAATGCAGCTTGGTTTGGGCCGCGAAAGAAGTATTTGACATGGAGATTCTTTGTCACCATGCCTTTTTGTCTATTGTTGATAGATTCTTGCTGCTTTGACAGTGAGATGGAGGCTGGTAGGTTGGCTAGGTAGCTTTATTTTCAGCTACAATGGATAGAAAATTTATCATGTGATGCATGCGGATGATGTGCCCCTCATTAATTATAAAGACTTCCATGGAGGATTTGTGATGTTATCATGAAATACATACATAACATAAATTGGGATACACTTTTTTTTTTTTTTTGGTATAAATGGGCAATCACACGAGTCTGATGTAAGAGCAGTCCAAAAGATCAAGATATATAAAATTCCATAGCACCGACGGACAGTTCTCACACTATCTCCAGACCCAGTCATCCGAGTGCTTTGTAACAAATGCTGCCACTCAATCTACAACAGTGTTTGCCTCCCGATAAACATGTTGAATTTTGACCGCATCCGCTTGACGAAAGAAGGTCCAGACATCTCGAATAAGTGGATGAATATTGAGCTATCTTTCACCTCCCTGGATCCAAGAAATAACAGTAGCAGAATCATCCTCAAGAAAAATCCTCTCCGCATGAAGTTGCTGCCTCGTAAAAATAATATCGATCCATGCGGCATGAAGCTCCGCACCTAGAACAGAATGCTCAAAGAGGTGGCAGCCACCAACAGCCAACATTCTAGCATCAGGATCACAGATGATGAAGCCTGCATCACCTCGCCCATCCCTAACACTACCATTAAAGTTCATCTTGATAAATTTTAGGGGTGGAGACTCCCAAGAGATAGATAAAATCCTGCAGATCGCTGTCGGAGCAGCCAAAGAGCTCCAGGGACCAGGGTTGTTAAGGAGTGGAGTGGCCATATCAAATTGATAATACTCCTAAGCAAGACAGGCAGCTCTCTCCAACACCCGCCGCACAAGGATCACCTCATTGTCAAAAATAAGGTTATTCTTGGATAGCTAAATGTGGTAAGTAATATACGCCATCCATCCACCAACAACGGACTGCCCATCGATCACACCATGATGGATCAAGTCAAGGAAAGATCCCAGCCATGGATCGGTACTCACCTCCCATGAATAGCCACCCATCTGTCTCTAGATAACCCTCACCCTTGGACAGTGCAAAATGGTGTGCTCCACAGACTCCTCCTCCATCCCCCACACAAAACACAAGATCAAAATCTCCATGCCCCTATCCCTAAGGAGTGTCCAAGTAGGAAGCGACCCTAGGCAAGTTTTTATAAAAAAACTCCTCACCCTGGGATGAGCTGTTACTCTCCATATCTAAGTAGCCTCAATCCTCCTGATCAGCATCGGACCACATAATTGGGACATGTCCCTCAAAAAAACCCTCAAGCAGTAAGAATGACCCCAAACCCTGACATCCGGGCTAGGGTGCACCAAAATCGGGATGGCAAGGATCCACTCAGCAAGTGGGCCCTCTAAGAGTTGGGTGATCTCCTCTGCTCTTCAGCCCGCTCCATCGACAGTAATGAGGTCAGACACCCTCATGTCTTCGGCTATTGCCTTCTGCCATTCCAGAGTGAAACTCCTCTTCTTTTGCTTGAAGGGACAGTACTTTGGACTCACGTTCAGTCAGTGTATGATCACTGAAAGATCAATTCCCAGCATATCCGTCGGTGTCCAAGCAAAGACGTCCGATTTCACTTGCAAAAAGGAGGTTCGCTGGTTTTTCGTTACCTAATCCAGATTTGATCTGACCTGGGCCGTATGCTCTGGGTTTCCATCCGTCAGTGGAATTGAGATAAGATCCTCGATGGGCTCTCCTTGCTCCTCTGCCAACTCGTCATGGGTATGCAGCCCCTTGATCGGGTATGAGTCAATGGGGCAACCTCCTTGAAGAGCGATGTTGTAGCAATATCGTGCCAAGTCCTAGTCTCCATGGATATCTCTAACTCCACTAGCTGTCAGAAACTTCATCTTCAGATGGTATGTTGATATGATAGATCGGAGCGCATTTAGGCCTGACCGATCGAAAATGGCATTATAGGCTGAAGGTGCTCGGACGATCAAGAAGTTCACTTGTGTAGTGGACTAAGCAGGGGATCAGTCGGCCTTTATGGGCAAGGTGATGATCCCCTCAACAAGGATGGTGTCCCTAGTGAATCCGATGAATGGGGAGTCCATTCTATCCAGCCGATCGATAGGTATCCCCATCTTCGAAAAAGTATCATAAAATAAAACATCGACAGAGCTTCCATTATCTATCAAGATACAGCGTATATCATAATTTGTGATATTTAAAATTACAATGACCATGTCATTATATAGGAACTGAACTCCTCGGACATCCTCCTTGGTGAAAGTTATCAGCTCTCCAGTCCTCTACCTCTTCGATGCCGCTCCATCCCTGCTGAGCCCTCCAGGTCCATGCCCCCTAGTGATAGCATTGATCACACCAGTCGGGGGTTGGTCTTTATGCGGTGCTGCCTGCCACGGCTGCTCATCCGATCGAGGAGACCTCCACCGCCTTTCTCGCCGCTCTCAATGTTCCTACCTTCGTAGGATGAAGCGATCAAGATGATCATACTTGATGAAGTCTTCAATTTCATCCTGGAGTTGAATGCATTCCTCTGTATCATGGTCGTAATCATGGTGCATGGTACAAACAGTACTTATTATGGTCCCTTCGATGTGGGAGTGTCCGAAGCTTCCTCGCTTCTGGGAGTTGCTCTCTTATTTGCATTAACACCTGAATCCTAGGTGTATTCAGCAAAGTATAGTTGGTGTACCTCCTCGATGGTGAAGGCTGCCAATCTCTTCTCTGAGGACTCCGGGATTGGTGGTTTCAAGGAGTGTCCCCATTTTTTTGCTTCTGAAATGGGGATCAGAATCGCTGGCAAGCTCTCTTGTCCCGCCTTAGGGAGCGCTCTTTATTCTGCCCTGCAACAGCAAAACTGGTAAGGGCTTCTTCGGTGAAGACCTTCTCCATGCGGGCATACTTTTCCATATGGGCAAGCATATCGAGATAATCTCGACGAAAAGTCTTCACTAATGACTTTTTGAGGTCATTCTTCAAAAGTCTACCCATCATCATGGACAAAAGTACAAATCGACTCTCTCTCCTTTTGCTTGATGGTGTGGAGATAGTCGGATCATTTTTGCTATCGTCGACTACTGATAAAATGGCCGATGAAAGATCGGTACAACTCTTCAAAAGAGTGAATTGAAGCCAGCTTCAAGCTCGAATACCATTGCCAAGCCGCTCCCTTAAGAGTAGTAGGGAATGCCCGATAGAGGATACCATCAATCACTCTATGAAGGAGAATCGCCACCTTAAAAATCTGCAGATGATCGATGGTGTCGGCAGTCCCATCGTAGGCCTCAAACTGGGACACCTTAAAGTACCGAGGGAGTGGCTCCTGCATTATCTTTTTTTAATAAAATAAAAAAAAGATAAAGAATTTTTTAAAATCTTTAAGTAGGTTTAGTCTATCACGTGTATAGTATTTTGAATTAAAAAATTTTGCGACCATTTCAATAGTAATGCATTGCCGTGATTACGTAGCAACGTATTTCACTTTGAAATATTGATGGGTGTGCTTAGTCAGCTCAAGAATTTTTCAAACATTTTCTTCCATCGAGCCTGCTCATTGTATGAATCTGACGTGAGACTACCATGCACGGAGTTAAAATCATGGAGTCCTTTTCCTAAATAATATAAAAAAAAAATTATTTACCTAAATAATGTAAATCCTAACTTATTTATAAAAGTAATGCAAAAGAAAAAAAATATCATTTTGAATGACGTTTTCTCCAAGCTACGTCACCCACATTTTCCATGTAGGCATCATTCAAAAAAAAATAAAAAAACCATTTTAAGTGACATTTTTAAAAACACCATTTAAAATGATATTTTTAAAAATACCATTTTGAATGGCATTTTTAAAAACGACATTCAAAATGGCATTTTCTAATATTTTTCCCCAAAAAAAATGAAAAAGAATGGGAAAAAAATAAATTTTTAAATTTTTAATTTATAAATAAATAAAAATTTTAATTTTGAATGAAATTTAAAATATAAAAATTTAAATTTTTAATTCGAATAAAAAAGATGATTTTAGATGATTTTTTTCTTTTCAAATTAATTTTTTTAAAAAATATCCAAAAAAAAATCTTAAAAATTTAAAAAATTGAAAATATCATAGAAAAAGAAAAAAAAGAGAAAGAAATGTCAAAGAAATAAAAATTATAAATTTGAATTTAAAAAAATAAAAATTTTAAATTTAATTCAAAAACATCATTTCAAATTCTTTCCAAAAATGTTTAAAAAAATAAAAAATCAAAAAGCACCATTAAAAAATCAAAAAATTAAAAAAAAAATTATAATTTGAAATTTAAAAGAAATAAAATTTTTAAAATTAATTAAAATAAAAAATATCATTTGAAATCACTTTCCTAATTTCAAATTAATTTATTTAAAAAATATTACAAACAAATAAAAAAATAGCCTAAAAAAATTTCATAAATAAATAAAAATATGAAAAAAATAGAAAAATTATATAATTATAAGTTTTAATTAAAAAAATTAAATTTTTAATTTAAATTAAATTTAAAAAAAAATAAATGCCATAAAAATGTGAAAAAAAGAGAAAAAAATGTGAAAAAAAGAAATTTGTAAATTAAAATTTAAAAAAATAATAATTTTAACTTTAATTCAAATAAAAAATATCATTTGAAATTACGTTGTCCATTTCAAATTATTTTTTAAAAAAATTATCTGAAGAAAAGAAAAAAAATATGGTAAAAAAATAAAAAAATACCATAAAAAAAGAAAAAAAAGAAAAAATAGAATTGAAAAAAATAGGAATTGTAATTCTAATTGAAAAATAAAATTTTAAATTTTAAGAAATAAAAATTCTAATTATAATTGAAATAAAAAATATCATTTTAAATAACTAAATTAATTTAAATTTAATTGTTTAAAAAATATTTTAAATAAAGGAAAAAAATATGTAATAGAATGCCAAAAAGATAAAAATTGAAGAAAACTAAAATTATAATTTAAAATTATAAAAATTTTAAATTGAATTTCAAAAAAAATGTCATAAAAGAAGTGAATAAAAGAGAAAAAAATGGTAATAATATAGAAATTATAATTATAAATTAAAAAAAATTAACTTTAATTTAAATTAAAAATTATCATTCAAATTACTATCTCTATTTTTAATTAAATTTATTTATTAAAAATTATAAAAAATAATTAAAGAAATTAAGAAAAAATTTTAAAAAAACCAAAAAAAAAGAAAAGAGAAAACGTCAAAGGGAATGGTATTTTCTCCTTTCCCCCCTTCTTCTCCTTCTCCCTTCTCCCTTCTCCCTCTTCTCCCTCTTCTCCGGTGTCTCTCCAGTGGCACGGCAGCACGGCGGCGAGCTCCCGACGGTGGTGAGCTGCTCCTCTCTCTTCCTCTCTCTCTCCCTCTTTTTCGTTGGCCGTCGGCGTCAGAGGGCCGGTGGCGGGCCGCGCGCCCCGACGGCGGTCCCCAACCCCCTCCTCTCCCTCTTCCTCTCTCTCTCTCTTCTCCTCTCTCTCTCCCTCTTTTTCCTTGGCCGCCGGCGACAGACGGCCGGTGGCGGCCCATGCGCCCCGACGGTGGGCCCCCGTGACAGCCCCGACGGTCCCCTTCTCTTGGCCGGCCCCTCCTTTCCCTCTTCCTCTCTCCCTCTCTCTCTTCCTCTCTCTGTCTCCCTCTTTTTCCTTGGCCGCCGACGTTAGAGGGCCGACGGCGGGCCGCGCGCCCCGGCGGCCAGCCCCGGGCCCTGGCGGCCGGCCCCCTCCTCTCCCTCTTCCTCTCTCTCTCTTTCTCTTCCTCTCTCTCTCCCTTTTCCTTGGCCGTCGGCCGGCAGCGGGCCCCGACGGTCCCCGGCGGTGGGCCCTGACGATCCCCGACAGCGGGCCCCGACGGTCCCCTTTCCTTGGCCGGCCCCTCCTCTCCCTCTTCATCTCTCTCTGTCTTCCTCTCTCTCTCCCTCTTTTTCCTTGGCCGCCGGCGACAGACGGCCGACGGCGGCCCCGACGGTGGCCCCCCACGGTGGGCCCCTTCCCTTGGCCGGCCCCTCCTCTCCCTCTTCCTCTCTCTCTCTCTCTCCCTTTTTTCCTTGGCCGCCGGCGGAGGCCCGACGCAGTGGGCCCCGACGGTCCCCTTCCCTTGGCCGGCCCCTCCTCTCCCTCTTCCTCTATCTCTCTCTCTTCCTCTCTCTACCCCTCTTTTTCCTTGGCCGCCGGCAACAGACGATCGGCGGCGGCCCATGCGGCCCGGCGGTGGGCCTCAACGATGGCTGCGGCGGCCCATGCAGCTGTGGGCGGGCCCCGCAGGGATCGGACGGCGGGCCCCGTCGAGGGCGGGGCTGCGGGCCCCACCGAAGCCCGACGACGGCCCCCTGTGGCAGGCCCCGACCCTCCCCTTCTCCGACGGCGGGCCCCGCGGGGGCCGGGGCGGCCGGCCCCATCGAGATGCGGCGGTGGCCCCCTGTGGCGGGCCCCGACCCTCCCCTTCTCCGGCGGTGGGCCCGGCGGTGGGATACGGCAGGTCCCATGTGATGGGCCGCAATGGCGGTGGGCCCCATTGGGCTCCAGCGGTCGCTTCGCAACGGCTCTCAGCGACGGCCCCCGCGGCGGGTCATCTATTTCAATCTTTTTATTTTTTCTTTTTATCTCATTATTTTTTATTTTTAATTTTATTTTTATCTCATTAGATTCAGATGTATTTTAAAATTTAATTCGATCATATTTTAAAAATTTTAAAATATATTATATTTCATGAAAATGTAGACCCGTCAATTGACCAATGTAGAATATTCTACGATATCCGTATAAAATATATATTTAAATATATATTTTTGTATGGGTACCGTAAAATATATACATTGGTCAATTGATTGTCCAGTTTGGATAGTTTGAGAATTACATTTAATTCTATAGATAATTACATTATTCGAATGATATACGGAGGGTTCGAGAAAAATTTCGGACAGTATTTTTCTTTAGTTCTCCTCACACATTTTGAGTCGTGTGGGGAGAACTAAGAAAAAATACTGCCAAAATTTCTTTCGATCCTTTTTGCGTATCGTTTGATTAATATAATTAATCTATAGAATTAATATAATTTTCGAATGGGATAGGATCTATCTGTACCTATTTGTTGATGATATGATGCATGTATCATGTAAATCTTTTGAAATGATAAAATAATTAATAATATTAAATATTTTGATTTTGATTTTATCGTAGGTTTCTCTGAGAAAATGGTCAGTACTCGAGTTCGTATACTATTGTATTATGATGGCATGATACATAATGATGAAACTGATGTGCAGTACAGTCATCCTGCAAATCAGATGATTAGAGTATCTTCATCATTATCACGTCAAGAATTATTGGATCATTTATACAGCAGTATTCCTGTAGATAAAAAAAAATATGAAATAAAATTGAAATGAAAATCTCCTAATCTGTCGGGATAGTTAATGCAGAGCAAATATATCTTGATTCCAATTGATGACGATGAAGATGTTGAAGAAATGCTAACCTTTCCTTTGAAATATTCAGAATGTCAATTTTTAGAATTATATATTGAAAAGAAAGATGTACCAAGTTTTGGATACCATAGTCGGCTTTTAACTCAAGCAGACAATAATGTTGGGCCTTCCTCACCTTTCGTAACTCCTATGGTGCAAACCGATAGTGTTGAGGCCATTTTTGCAGAACAACATTCCACTACTGCCGGTCCTAGTTGTCCAATTATTTTGAGTCCTATGGTGACTTCTCCTGTGTCTTCTGCTATGGTGACTTCTCCTTTGCTAGAAGTAGTGGTAAGTGCGGGAGACGACACTCATATAGGAAATGATGACTGGATAGTCGGTGGAATAAATTCTGATAGTCTAAACTTTGAGTCAGATGAAAGTGGAGATGAAGACTGTTGGATGGATGAGGACAGTAGCAGTAATGATAATGATGGTGAAGATGACAATGATGATGAAGATGTTCAGGCTAATATTAATATGGAAGAACCTCAACCTTGTTTGCACAAACCTCCATAATATTTTAACGATATAAATTTAGATGATGGTGGTTGTGTTAGTGCTGATCAAAGATTGAATTCTGATAATTAGTTTTGGGACTCCTCGATAACTGAATTTTCTAAAGGTCTAATGTTTGAGAGTAAAGATTATGTAAGGAGAGCTGTTGATCTTGATCACATTATGAAGCATCGGGCATACAATATAGTTCAGTCACATTCGAAATTATGGTCCGTACGATGCGCATCATCAGATAATGTTCAAAATTGTAAATAGAGGCTTCGTGCTGCATTGTTGAAAAAACATGGATATTTTCAAATCACAAAATATGAGGGTCTTCACACTTGTTTGTTTACGGGATTGAGTCGAGACCACAAACATGTCAGTGGAAGGATGATTAGCACATTAATCCAACATATTGTTGAGAAAGATCTCGGTGTTAAAGTTGAAGCTATTGTGGCAACCGTTAATGATCAATTTCAATATACAGTGTCATACAGGACACACACATTTCATCTTCCATTTGTTGAAGCTATTGTGGCAACCGTTGGTCTTATTACTGCTTTGCTTGAGAGATGGCGTCCAGAGACACACATATTTCATCTTCCATTTGGTCAGGCGACCATCACTTTACAGGATGTCAGCATCCTTACTGCACTATCAGTTGATAGTGATCCAGTTATCGGAGTTGATCCCACGCTTACCATTCTAGAGTGGCAGGCTTTGTCCTTGCGATTGCTAGGGTTTGAGCCCGACGCACATTTTTTCAATCATTCACGACTCAGGATTGAGTGTTTGGATGATCGTTATCGATATTTTCATATTGCGGATGATGCACCAGAGGAGATGGTGCAGCTGTATGTTAGGGGTCAGGTGCTGCAGTTGTTAGGTGGTGTCCTGTTATCCGATACTTCATCGAATAAGATGAAATTGATGTTTTTGCTATTATTAGAGGATTTAGACTTCGCTCGTCGACTCAGTTGGGGCAGTGCAGTACTAGCTTGCCTATACAGAGCTATGTGTCGGGGTTCTTATGCTGATCAGAGCGAGATTGGTGGTTATCTTGTATTATTACAGGTATGTAAATTAAAAATTTTTATTTTTAATATTCAATTATATTTTACATTGGGTATATCATGTATGATTTTTTTGAAATTTGCAGATTTGAGTATGGGAGCGTATGCTGATTATCAGTCTATTACGACGACAGTTGCTCGAGATGTCATCAGAGCAGCAGGATCTTGATGTTCCATTCAGACTAAACGGACCATTGGGATATAGGTATCGAAATATTATTTTTTTTTATTTTAAATTTACTGTTTTAAATTCGATAAAATTTATTTAACATGAGTACATTGTGAAACAGATGGAACGTTCCATTCAACGTTCATCACGTATCGATGAGAGTGGCATGGGTTTATAGGTGCCAGTTGGATACATTAGTTGATACATATAGATGGATAAATTTTAAATTTTTTACAAATATCATTTTACAGTATTCATAATCTATTAAAATTTTAGCTTATTATTTTTTTTTTATTTTAACTCTATCAATTTTTGTGGGAGCCATATACAGATGAGATATTGGCTATACTGCCGCAGATGTATACAGTTGGACACGACATATGGACTGCTAGGGTGCCACTTATTTATTTTGATGTGGTAGAGTGGCATCTTTCCGATCATGTCCTGTGGCAGTTTGGTCAGATTCAGGACATCCCAGAGCAGTTTGATACCAGCCAGGGACTTCATCGTATTGATCGACGAGGGAGAGCTCGTATTGACTGGCGTATCAGACATGCAGAGTACATCGACATTTTGGATGCACATCGAGATCACATTGTTCATGGTGATCTTATTTTGAGAGGCCGTTCATATACCGATGACTACATGACTTGATTTTTTAGCATTACGGTGCGAGTCATTGGACAGTCTCGGTATGCAGTTTCTGGATACGAGGGCGAGAGTTCTACTGTGCGTCTTTTGGTAAGATTACAAAAATTACTTTATGTTATTTATGTTATATTTTTATTTTATATTTTACACTATACTAACTGTTTTATTTTTATTTTGTAGACTGATTTTATGTTGGATTTTGTGTTGGACGCTCGTCGTGCTTTATCTATGACTGATGAGGACGAACGGATTCGGATACTGCGGGAGATAGAGAGAACAAGTTCTGGAATATTGGTGGCGATTGGTGTTGATCCACATAGCTGTGCGCCTTGGTATAGAGCAGTCCCGGCATCAGATATGAGATATACGCCGTCACCATATGTTTCACATATGCCATCACCACATATTCCGCAAATGTCATCATTAGATACTGCACAGATGCCACCGCCTTTTGATCCACAGATGGCAGAGCCTTCTTCTTCCTACATCCCCCAGATGACATCATCGGGTACCAGTTGGCCACATGAGTATGATACTTTCTTTTCAGGTCCATCCGTGTATCCAGATGAGAAGGTTGAACGGATCTCTCAGTCCGTAAATGATCCGACAGTATCAGTTATTTCTGAGCAGCATGATCAGCAGATCTCCTCCACTGATATAGAGGAGGAGCCATCACAGCAGGAGCAGCCGGCGAGGACCTTCCTGAGAAGATCCAAGCAACCACGGGCACTGCGACATCCTTGTGGGACTTAGTCTTTGTTATATTTGTACTTAATATTTTTTACATTTTTATTGTACTATTTTTTGTACGTTTGATATTAAAAATTAAAAATTGTGTAATCAAGTTATGACTTTCTAAAGTTAGACATGTGATTCAACTTCCTGATATGATGCAAGAACTAGTACGTATAATTATGATTTTTAATTAATAATTAATTTTAATTTATATATTTTAGCAAAGATATTTTTGATTTTGATAAAAAATTCAAATCATGATAGCAACTGCACATACAGTATCAAGCTTGAAAGTTAGGGTGAAAGCGTATATATAATCATATAAATTAAGAAAAATCTTTATGAGATTGTATTAGTAAATATTCTTATTCTGACCATTATTGTTGCCTTCATTGAAGGGCATATTTGTTCTTATTTTCACTGCTGCAATCTCCAATCTGCACCCTCCGCAATGTGACAAAGGCCAATAATATGCAAGCCCATCATCAGGGCAGCTTGCGGTCCTCTTCTGCAGCTTTGTTCTGTTAATCATTGGAGTGAGAGACATTCGGCCTTGCAACCTAATCTTTAATGTAGACCAATTCAATCTCCAAATGGAGTCTGAAAGGTGAGATATCGATAACTTCTTCAATTGGTACTACTTCACCTTCACAATGACCATGATCTTTTTTTGAATTATTTTTTATTTTAATTAAAATTAAAAATTTTATTTTTTTCCCAATTTAAAATTATAATTTTAATTTTTTTCTATTTTTATATTTATGACTTCTTTACGGTACTTTTTATTTTTTTAATTTATTATTTTTTTTGATATTTTTTTTAAAAAAAATTAATTTTAAATGGAAAAAGTAAGTTGAAATGATATTTTTTATTTGAATTAAAATTATTTTTTTTTAAAAATTTAAAATTATACCTTATATTTTTTTACCATTTCTTTCTCATCTTTTCTTTTTTTATGATATATTTTATTTCTTTAATTTTTTAAGATTTTCTTTGAAATATTTTTTTAAGAAAAAATTTTAAAAGGAGAAAATAATTTGAAATTATTTTTTTTATTTGAATTAAAATTAAAATTTTTATTTTTCAAATTTAAAATTTAAAATTTATATTTTTTCTTATTTTTTCTCTTTTTTATCTTTTTGACATTTTTTAGGTATTTTCTTCCTTTATTTAGAATATTTTTTAAAAAATTAAATTTAAATTAATTTAGTTATTTGAAATGATGTTTTTTATTTGAATTATAATTAAAATTTTTATTTCTTAAAATTTAAAATTATAAATTTTGTTTTTGAATTAGAATTACAATTCTTATTTTTTTTCAATTCTATTTTTTTCTCTTTTTTCTTTTTTATGATATTTTTTATTTTTTTACATCAATTTTTTCTTTTCTTCAGATATTTTTTTCAAAAAATAATTTAAAAGAGACAAAATAATTTGAAATGATATTTTTTATTTGAATTAAAGTTAAAATTCTTATTTTTTTTAAATTTTAAATTTATAATTTTTATTGTCCAGCTATGCAACCCAAGAGAGGGGATGAATTGAATTTTTTAAAAAAAAATTAAACTTAACTTACAACTATGAAGATTATTTAACAATGAGCAAGATAAGTATAGAGAGTGTAATTTATGCAAGGTGTAGAAGTTGGACGCAAGAATGCAAGAGGATAAAGAAATTTAAAAGGAGAGTAAGTAAGCACAACACAAACAAGAAGATTTATAATGGTTCGGTGCCAACCTTGCACCTACATCCACTCCCCAAGCTCCTACTTGGAAATTTAAATTCACTAGACTGTATTCAATCCGAATATAACGTCGGAACCTCCGACTCTAGCTATCCCAAGCTGAAATACTTGTTTTTCGGGTACAAGCCAACCCAATACAATCCGATTCAAAGTTCGGATCAACCTTTCTACGTTTTGGATTCCTTCCAAAACAAAATAAACAACTCAAAAATAGAGTATAGGAGTTAATCATATAAAAGTACAGATGTAGCTCCTTTAATGAGCAAATAATGCTTTAAATACACTTTACACAATTAGAAAGAAGCTCTTTCTAATTTCCTCAAGATGGTTGGAGACTTGAATGAGCTCTTGAGAAATTGGTGAACTTGAAATAAAAGCTTCTTGACCTTTTTAAGTGGGCTCTTGCTTAGGGTTGAAATGAATGCTTGAAGAACCTTTTTTAAATCTCTTCCTTGTCTTTGATTCTCTCCTTTAAGTGCCTTTTATAACTTCAAATAATGGTGGAGAATAATCTGGGCTGAAATAGAGCCGTTAGAGCATATTAAATGAGCATTAAATGCAATCGAAACAGGTTAAAAACTAGCCGTTGTAAAAATTTTTCGTCATAGGAGTCGACTCATAGGGTCGACTCATGCTCATGGGTCGACTCATGGGATCGATCTCTGTAGAAAAGAGCAGAAAATAACTGTTCTGTAATTTTGGCCTGCAGAGCAGCAGATGTCGACTCATAAGGTCGACTCATGCCAAGGGGTCGATTCATGGGGTCGACTCACAGAGTGTGCCAGCCAAAAATTTTGCGTGCCGTTCAGCCCTTTTAGCCATGAGTCGACTCATGGGATCGACTCAAAAATATAAACCTGATTTTCTTACAAAATACACTTTCAAAAATATTAAAATTGCCTCCAATAGATTACACAACTTTTGTTCTTGCTCTTGAGGCTTCCGAATCAGATCTGATAAAATTATGATTTTGCCCCTAAAATACAATAAATCTTTTTTCAAGCTAAAATCATTAGTAATCCCTTCAAATGCTTTATAATCATCAAAATCAATTCAAGGAGCAATAATTTTTAATTAAAATTTTTATTTTTTTAAATTTAAATTTATAATTTTTATTTCTTTCTCTTTTTTTTCTTTTTCTATGATATTTTTTATTTTTTAAATTTTTAAGATTTTTGTTTAGATATTTTTTTAAAAAAATTAATTTGAAAAGAAAAAATAATTTAAAATTATCTTTTTTAATTTTAATTAAAAATTCAATTTTTATATTTTAAATTTCATTCAAAATTAAAATTTGTATTTATTTCTAAATTTAAAATTATATATTTTAT
Source organism: Elaeis guineensis (assembly GCF_000442705.2). NCBI lineage: Eukaryota > Viridiplantae > Streptophyta > Magnoliopsida > Arecales > Arecaceae > Elaeis > Elaeis guineensis. The sequence goes on along the minus strand of NC_026005.2, from coordinate 12,656,946 downwards.
TTTTTTCTCATTCTTTTTCATTTTTTTAGTTATTTAAAATAATATGTTTTATTTCAATAATAATTAGAATTTTTATTTCTTAAAATTTAAAATTATAAATTTTGTTTTTCAATTAGAATTACAATTCTTATTTTTTTCAATTCTATTTTTTTCCTTTTTTTCTTTTTTTTAATAGTATTTTTTATTTTTTTACAATATTTTTTTTCTTTTCTTCAAATAATTTTTTTAAAAAATTATTTGAAATGGACAATGTAATTTCAAATGATATTTTTTATTTAAAATAAAGTTAAAATTCTTATTTTTTTAAAATTTTAATTTACAAATTTCTTTTTTCACTTTTTTATGGCATTTTTTTTCAAAATTTAATTCAAATTCAAATTTTAATTTTTTTTAATTCAAACTTATAATTATATAATTTTTTTTATTTTTTTTATTTTTTTCTATTTTTATGAAAATTTTTTAGGCTATTTTTTTTATTTGTTTGGAATATTTTTTAAATAAATTAATTTGAAATTGGAAAAGTGATTTGAAATGATATTTTTTATTTTAATTAATTTTAAAAATTTTATTTTTTTAAATTTCAAATTATAATTCTTTTTTTTTTGATTTTTTTAAATTTTTGATTTTTTAATGGTACTTTTTTTTAACTTTTTATTCTTTTGAACATTTTTTGGAAAGAATTTGAAATGATGTTTTTGAATTAAATTTAAATTTTTTATTTTTTAAAATTTAAATTTATAATTTTTATTTATTTTGAATTTCTTTCTCTTTTTTTTCTTTTTCTATGATATTTCTAATTTTTAAATTTTTAAGATTTTTGTTTAGATATTTTTTAAAAAAATTAATTTGAAAAGAAAAAATCATCTAAAATTATATTTTTTATTTGAATTAAAAATTTAAATTTTTATATTTCAAATTTCATTCAAAATTAAAATTTTTATTTATTTATAAATTAAAAATTTAAAAATTTATTTTTTTTCTATTTTTTTTTTTGAAAAAAAATTAGAAAACATCATTTTGAATGGCGTTTTTGAAAACGCCATTCAAAATGATATTTTTAAAAATATCATTTTAAATGGTATTTTTAAAAACATCACTTAAAATGGTATTTTCTATTTTTTTTTTTTAAACGATGCCTACGTAGAAAATGTGGGTGACGTGGTTTCGAGAAAACGTCATTCAAAATGAAATTTTTTTTTTGTATTACTTTCGTAAATAAATTAAAATTTATATTATTTAAATAAATATTTTTTTTATATTATTTAAAAAAACTCTAAAATCATGACTGTACATCCAATCAATAAATTGAATTTCCATAGCCATATAGCCTAATCCATCCATATCTTTTTTCTGGTATAATCCATCCATATATTTGACGCGGTTGCCATGACAGGCTCGCAACTGCATGTATGCAAGTCATGTCACCATCTTGCCTGCAGCTGTTGTCTACTTCTCACGGCATGACCAGTTGCAGGAAGTCAAGATACATGCATCACTCTGGAACCTTGTGGCTATATATGCTTGTACCTTTAAACAGATTAATTAATGGCAGATCATAGAGTCTCGTCGCTTACTTTTGTGGCTACGCGAAATGAATTCTCATCGCCTTTGGATTTGTTTACCATGCGGACACAGGATGGGCCATGCATTTTTGAACTTTTATTATCTTCTTTGTCGTGTGAGTTTTTCTCTAGCCGACTAGTTCCTTGTTTCAGAGAGCAGCATAGATGCAATTTGGTTGAGCTTGACTTGGACCTGTCCAACGGCCATTTAGATGGCAGCCATATGGTGGTTCCAAGAACAAATCAAGTAATCACGAGGATCTAATCTTGAAAATGAAAAGTTGGCCGAACGTTTAAGTTTGATTTAACAAGATCTACGTGGAGGCTATACTAACCGACTCTCTGCATCATGCTTCAATTGGGAAAATAAAGATTAGCTAAGATGGAGCCAATTGGTTAGTCTTGAAGAAGTATGAAAGGTAGTTAAAAAATTAAATAAACATAGTCCAATCAAGTTCCCATGCGAGATCGCATCAGATATCTAGACTAAGTGGCATCTTAGGAGAGCAGGTTCAACTAAGCTGAGTTACGACTCTAGCCGCAAGCCGAGTCCCACGGGAGGTGTGAGTATTGGTTGATTGAGAGTACAACTTACTTAAAAGGCTGGATATTGATTTAAAAGGATGTTCAAGTCCTATGCTAAGATGTCGTCTTGATTTTAAGAGCAAGATGTGTGGAGATGGTTGCTAATTAAAATGCTAAAACAGAAAAAATAAAGAAACACTCCCAAAGATAATTAGAACCAGCAAAATATGATCTGATCCATCAATCCAATCTATTTTTGAGCCATCATAAATAGGTTTAGATTTAGACTAAATGGATTTGGATAATAAACAGATCGATCCATTTAATTTATTTAATATTTAGATCGAATTTAAATTTCAAATATCTGATCCATTTAATCTATTTAATATTCGGATCAGATTAAACCAGATAATTTGTTTAACTCATTGAATCTGTTTTATCTATTTAAGATATATTTAACTTGTTTAAAATCTGCTTAATCTATTTTTGACCTATTTAATCTAACTTATTTAATCTGTTTAATCAGTTTAATCTATTTAATCTAATTTGATCTGTTTAACAAATGAGTTAAGCAGATCAGATCAGATTATCTATTTAATAAACAAATCGATTTCAAATTTAAATTTTTAACATGTTTAATAAATAGATCGAATTTAGATTGATAATTTTTTAATCCGATCAATATTGACCCGACCATATCCGATCCAATCCGACTCAATTACCACCCGTAAGGACAATCACTACATGAAAAAAAAAAATTTGCAGTGGTATTTTACCGTCGCAAATAATCATTTGCCATCGCAAAAGAGTATTTACGACAGCCTTACGATAGCATTTTAACCGTCGTCGTTTCGGCCATAATAAAAACTTCACGACGGAGGAATGCAGCCGTAAAAAATTTTTGCAATAATTTTTTACGACGGTAATTGCTTGCATCACAAAAGAATATCGTATAAGATGTATTTGTAACATTTATTCAAATAACTTTTTCCTACAATATTTTACCATCGTAAATAAGTATAGCATTTTTACGACAACTATAGCCATCACAAATAGTGATAGTAATTTTTTTTTTATTACAGTACTTCACCATCGCAAATAGTGATAGCAAAAATTTTTTTTTTCCTTACAGCACTTTGCCATCATAAATAGTGGTAGCAAAAAAATATTTTTCTTTACAGCACTTTACCGTCGCAAATACTGATAGCAAAAATTTTTTTTGTTATTTTTAATATATTATTTATGATGATAAATATCATTATAAAAAATATAAATTATATTTTTATTAATTATATTTATTTTTTTATTTTTTATATATTTGTGCCTATGAACTTGTAACCATTATTAATACACATGCTTATCAATTAGAGAGAAAATAAAGTATAATACTCAAATATCGAAAATAAATTTATTCAACCAAAAATAACTTGAAATGTATTGTCCAATATTAAAAATTTATCCAAATTTTGTTTAAACATAACATAAGTATTTAAATACATGTCCATTGTCAAAAATACAATACAAAGCAAAATAGAACATGAAATTTGCTTGCTTCATCTTCATAGAATTGTACCTAAATCTAAAAATAAATAAAAAAATATATTGGTTTAATAAATTATTATAAAAAAATATAAAATGAGGTCACTAATAAAAATGAATTGTCTAGGACAAAGGTTACAATGGAATCTTTTTATATCATCAGAAAACAGAATGCCTCTCTATTTTCACTATGGAGAAGAAGTTTGTAAGGGACAACCAGTTTGATGGCTGGTCTAGGTACCAAATACTGGAAGGTAGAAACAAAAGCATGTTTCATACGAGCTATTTTAACTTCTCTGATTTATAAATTTCTTCGACAGCATAATAAATAAATAAAACTAGTTCAACTTTTTGAACTATTTAGGTGAGAGATTGATTCAAATACTGTTAGAATAAGGGTAAATATGATTCCATTTTGTATAAATCTAGATGCAATGCACCTTAAGCAATTGATATTGCCTATTTTTTCTTTAGAAGGACATTTGGACAACTTTTTTGAAATATTTTTTTGCATTTTGCTCCTTATAAAATATTTAACGATAAAACTATTAAAAATGATAGTTTGAATAAAAATTTGGACAATAAGAATATCATCACAAATCTCTTCAGGCATCTAGGTGAATCTCTCATTTTTTGATGTATGTGTTTGGTGAGCACTAGATGCATCTGGAACCTATATATTATAAAAAGTTGAAAGATGTGAAATTAATTATAAATAACAATCAATTAATGTACAATATAAATTGAACTAAATAAATAAATCATACCTATCCACTACTGAATGGCACCGAACGAGGAGTACCTATTGGGCTGTGCGCAAAATATCTACTTGCCATTTGAGCACACATCTGATGGAGCTGTGCCTCCAAGTGAGAAATCTTATTATCAAACTCAGTCCGAAGCTCATCCCGAATCCTCCTAATGGTCTCCTTTGATGGTGCCTGAAAAGATTGCTCATACAAACGTTGCTTTATTATGCTCGAACTCCAAGTACGCATCCGTCCATGTCCATGTTCTCCCATCACCTCCATAAAGATACGACCTTTTGATTCTGGTGTGCACTCATCCTCAGATACCTCCTTAAGTCGTCATTTTATCTCCTCCTATAATAAAAAATTATAATATTGATATTAATATATAAAATATACTATATGTAAAGAGAATTTAAATTATGCATTTACAATACACTCTTGCGCATCCGCATCAATGACACCCTGCTTTGAAGTACGTGTTCTAATAAACACGCTTAGTCAATCTGTTTCTAATCTCTTTGCTTCTATCTATTAATATAAATAATCCAGATATATATAAGAATTTAAACTAGAGTTATATTTAATATAAACTTATAATATTCTAAATATATATTTGCTCTAATAATAGAAAATGAAGTTCTTCCTGTCTTATGTAAGCCTCCCAACATCTTCCTGTTATTTTTATTTCATGCACACTGTACCTACAAAAGTTATTAATATAATTAAAAATATAATATATTTTTATTATATGAAAAGAAATTTATCACAAAAGAATAAGTATCTAGACATCTTCTTGTCTGCAATAACGAACAAGTGCCTCCCACTAATCAGCTTTCACATGTGGAGGAGGTCTAGAGATAAGATTTTCATCCCTCTGGTGCTCATCATAGTAATGACGCTTGATATAAGATTTTCAATTTCTCCACATCTCACCAACCGACCTTAAATAATTTTTTCTATATTCACTAGAGGCATCTGTGTTATCCTATAAAATTAAAATTTATCAAAATTAGTAATCATATAAAATGTATAAATATAAAAGACAAGAGTTATTTTATATACAGATTTCTTTCTATATTTAACAATAAATATTTAATGTAATTTTCTTGAATGCTACTATATTAAAAATATAACCATTGAAAAAATTATTCTGCTACATTAAAAACATGGGCAACTAGTAATTTAGAATTCCTCAGATTTCACATCTTCTTCCAAATATAATCTAAAATTAAATATAAATTATAAAATAAAATTTATAAATATATTTTACCTGCATCTCTTTCCAAATATGATTTTGAATATGCTGAGATATTTCTGTCCAAGATGCATATGTCAATGGGATATATATCCTATTTTTCTCTATTACTCCTAATTGACTCTTAAACTTACTTGCATTGGACCCATAAGGTTGCATATGAGCATCAAATACCAAAAAAAACTTCTGACCCATGCCCCAAAACTCAATACCGTGAGCTGTGCCTCGACCTCTTCGTCTAGAAGTTGACTCACTTGAATTATCTAATTAGTATCCAAATACAATAATGAAATAAGATAGTACAATAATTTTAACTTTACATAAGTAGAATAAGTGATTTTACCTGCAACATCTGATGACTGTAGCTGAAATAATGTGGTCTCTGATCGCTGTCTATGTGGCTGAGTATTATGTGCTAAAAGTGATTGTTGTTGTGACTCATTATTATGAGACTGAGATGATGAATAAGCCTGTAATCTATCCAATATAGATACACTACGTGTCCTCTTTAGAGCCATCCTATATATAAAACATAAAAAATAAGCATCATCTTCATCTTAACTAACAAATGAATAATATTAAATAACAAAAAATAAATGTAAAAAATAAACATAAAAAGTAAACATAAAAAGCAGACATAAAAATATAAAAGAGATACAGAATTTAACTAACAAATGAATAATAATAACTTATATGCAAATTTTTATAATTAACAACAGTCATTCGTCTTCATCCATCTCAACATCATCATTGATGGATCTCATATCATCTACAATTGTTCCATCTACACCTTCCCTCACCCAATGAACATCATCATCACGAGTATATATTGTCTTATCTAAATGTTGCTCGTCAAAAAGCTCTGCTCGAGGTACTGATTGAATATTATTTGAACCATTCTTTGAGTATATGTCAAACAAATCTCTAACTGTCATCTTGAGAACAATACTCTATCCTGATTCTACAGGATCTGAAATATAGCATACTTGCTCTCCTTGACTTGCTAGAATGAATGATTCATTTGAAACATTATTGTCATTATATAAAAGATGACTAAAATTGACAAGTGTCATCTTAAACTCATCTGTCTTCTTCTTTTTGATATCATCAATCCAATCACATTTAAATAGTACAAATTGCATATCATTGGTATATCGAATCTTGATAATATCTGTTAATCTTCCATAATAGGTTATATCTCTAATACTTGTATGTGTCTTGACAATAATACCATGGCTTTGAGTGGTTCTCTTGTTATCCTTATCAAGTTTGCGAAATCAGAAGCTATTGATGATATATCCACCATAACGTCATACAAATTGGTCAGGACCTCAAGTAAAATGCTGAATTTCATCCGAGTACTGAATTTCAGATGTTCTTATCTATATTCAATTTAATATATAAATTTTTAAATTATATAAAAATTAAATAAAAAATAAAAATTTTGAATTTGATTTGTTAGAAAAAATTAAATATGATTACTTACATGCTCCTTCAACCATGTGTGAAAAGTTGATATATTTACCTTTTCAATTTGATCATCTAATGAACGAGGCATTTATCTTCTTAAATACTCAATATGCTTCCTATAAATATGATAAATAATATCTTTAATAAGTATAAATTTGTTAGTATATCTTACAAGTTGATCATAAAATTTACATTCGAATAGGAGTTATGACATCAATATTTTGCAACACATTGCTCCCATGTGACTTCATCAATATATATTTTGACTCCTTTTGCAATAGGACAATCCAAATTATTTCCACCATCATTATTCTAAATTGATCGATTTGACCTAGTTTCAACATCCTGTAAATATCTTGAATAAAAATTCATACACTCTTCCATCAGGTATTCTTTGGCAATTGAGCCTTCCGGATGAGCTCGATTACATACATAAAATTTGAACGTAAGTAGATACTTATATAGATACAAATTAGATAAAATTTATATAACAACAAATTAAAATCAAAAAAATATGACGTGCTTTATTTTATACAAATAATATTACCTTTCAATAAGATACATCCACCTAAATTGCACTGCTCCAGCAATGAGTGCCTCTTCTACTAAATGTATAGATAAATGCTCCATTATATTAAAAAATGAAGGTGAAAAAGTCTTCTCAAGATGGCAAAGTGTTAAAGCAATATGATCTTGAATATACTCTAGATCAGCCACTTTATTCATCTTTGAGCATAATTGCCTAAAAAAATTTGTTAACTCAATCAATACCTCAACCACATCTTTGGATATTGCTTTGCGTACAGCTACAGGAAGTAACTGTTGCATCAAAATATGATTGTCATGACTTTTTAATCCTCAAATACTACACTTCTTTAAATATATACCGCGACTAATGTTAGATAAATAACCATCAGGAACTCTGACATGTTTTAGCACTTTTAGAAAAATATCTTTGTCATCTTTGGACATTGTAAAATAAGCTGGAGGTAAATAAGCCTTATCAGATACTCGTTGTTATAGATGTAATACTTTTCTTATATCCATTTTTTGCATATCATATCGAGAATTTAAATTATCCTTGAATTTTTTTGCAATCTCCAATATTGTCCAAAGTACATTGTCACATACATTCTTCTTAATATACATGACATCAAGATTATGCCGAATCAAATTATGCTCCTAATATAGTAAATCAAAAAATATACTCCTCTTTTTCTATCCAGATTTTTTTCCATCTGAAGGACCTTTTTGATTTTCTTCAATTTTTTTCTTTACAAGATCTTTCTTTTTATATTCTGTGAGCACTCCATTCAATTGATTTAGTATATCAAAATTTGATAATTTAATAGGCCTCCTTCTGTATTTTTCTTTATCATTAAAAAATATTTTATTTCTTCGAAATCTGTGGGTATTCGGTAAGAACCGTCGATGCCCTTTATAATAAAATTTTCTATTATGTGACAACCATGTTGATTCTATTTGATTGTTACAAGAAGGACATACAAGTTCACCTTTTGTACTCCATCTAGACAAGTTTTCATATATAGAAAAATCACTGATTATCCATAATAATGCAGCATGAAGTTGAAATTTTTTTTTTTTTGATGCATCATACGTAAGTACCACTTTCTCCCATAATTCATTTAGTTCCTCAATCAGTGGTTGTAGATAAACATCAATCTTATTGCCCGATCTTTTTGGCCCATCAATAAGCATAGAAAGAATAAAGAAAGGTTGTTTCAAAGACATCCATGGTGGAAAATTATATGGTATTAGAACAACAAGCTAAGTGCTATGAGTTATAGACATTGATCTAAATAGATTAAACCCATCAGCTGATAAACCAAGTCTAATATTTCAACAATCTACAGCGAAGGATGGATTCCATTCATCAAAAGTTCTCTAGATAATTGAGTCTGCAGGATGTCTTTGAACAGCATCTTTTGTTCGTTCTTCCTTATGTCATCTCATTAGCTCTACAATTTTTGATGACATAAAGAATTTCTGCAACCTAATTTAAGGACTCAATTATAATTTTATTATGAGACTCAAAATAAAAATTATAAGACTCAAAATAAAAAGATTATAGAAATAAAAAAATTTTATCAACATTCAAATCATAACGAATCATGATGATTGATATCCACAACAAAATTGAGTGTAGCTCCTGGACCCTTGAGACAGTACACTACAAGAAATTTAATTTTTTACGATAAAATATTTTCATCGCTAAAAATCATATTTTCATCGCTAAAAGTATTTGGGACGAAATATATCGTCGCTAAAAATTTATAGAGAAAGCCTCATAGCAAAAGACCTTAGCGACGAAATGATTTTATTTCATCGCAAAAAATAGTAAACCTAGACGATGAAGTATGCGCTGTATTAGCGACGAAAATATTTTATCGCAAGAGCTTAAATTTTTGTCACTAAAATTATAATAAAAAATAATTTCGTTGCTAAATATAGTGATTAAAAAAAATCTTTTTTTTTTACGATGAAACTTTTCTTTCATCGTAATTTTTTGCGACAAAAATGAAATTCGTCGTAAAACTTTGCGACGAAATTTGTCGCAAACAAAATTTATCACAAAAATTTTGTTGCGATAATTGCGATGAAATAAAATATTTGTTGCTATAATTACGATGAAATAAAAATTTCATCACAATAATGGTGATGAAATAAAAATTTCGTCACGATAATGGTGACGAAATAAAAATTTTATCACAATAATTATGATGAAATAAAAATTTCATCATCAAAAAATTAAAATTTTTAGTGACGAAAGTATTTTTTTGTTGCAAAATTAGCAACGAAATAAAAAATTTCATCGCGATGTATAATAAAAATTTTATTTTTTGGGTTCATAAATTTTTTTGCGATGAAATTAATATTTCATTGCTAAATTAAATTTTGGATAAAAAATTAAAATTTTTTTTTATCAAAAAAAATCTGCTCAAATACAAATTCTCTAATCAAACATATTTTACATAAATAATATATTAACACAATAAAAATATTCTAATTCAAAATACCAATTTCAAGTAACAAAAAGTTTCATAACCATCTTTGTCATATACAAAAATATAAGTCCATACACCATTTTAAATTTAAAAAAACTACAAACTAGGTATGATCTGACACGTTGGCCTCGTTCCCTTCTCCAGGCGTCGATTCCTGATCCAATATGTGTCGTGATGGTGGTGCAGAGATGGCATCATGTGACTGTAGAGGTGCTAACTCAGAAGCATCAATACCGAGCCGTCCCGCCACCGCAGCTACTATCCTCTCGAGCATCTGACTACGATTCATCCAGTAACTAATCTGATCTTGCATCATGCTCATGGATGTCCTAACTGTCTCTGGCACCGATGCATCATTAGACCGATCGGATGATGAACTGCATGATTTTTTGGACCGCATGCTATGACCAGATCCTAGCTGCCGCCCGAGGACGGTATCCAAAATCGTACATCTGTCATCAAATAAATCTGCTGCGATCCAGTATCACCGTCAGATCCAACCTCCCTCGTCGCCTGCTCTCTCAATTCTAATATTTTTTCCTTCACAATAAACCAAATAAAATCATAAATTTTTTTCAAACTCTTTAAAAGTATTCAAAATGTAGAGTAATGACACTTACATGATGCTGCCTTGCTTCCTCGGTCACGAACTTGCCACTCTTATTTTGATAGAATTTAGCATAGGCATCGACTCTGAATAGTCCCTGTTCAAACAAAAAAAAAATCAAAATAATATAAATATTTAATAAGAAGTTACAAAGTATGATTGCAAATGTAGTTACATACCATCCTCTTCATTCCCTGTGCAAAAGAGGCACTTCCTTGCGTGTGAATAGAATCAATCTTACTCCTATTCACCTTATTCGCCTCTGATCATCGCTACAAAATGCATACAATTATAACCAATAAAGGACATAACAAAATTAAAATAACTTGAAATACTAGACATACCTGAAATGTCTCACTTCCAAAATACTCACATAACCACCGTCAATTGTCACTAGACCTAGCCCAATTTCTGTATGGCTGGGTCACAGGATCAATCCCCTTCGTCTGCAGCTCATTACAGTATTTATGAAGCCTACATCGCTGATCTTTGTATCTATTTGCAGCCATTTTGAGAATACATGCCATCACTTCTTCGTCGGTGCAATCCTCGAAGTCAATATTATCCTACACAGTCATCATACCAAAAAGCAAATACATGAAATTATTCATATAATAAAAAATTTATTTATATAACCAAAAATAATATGGATCATGTAATGATATGCAAGACATCCAAATTTAATTCTTACCTTGATGTGAGAGACTAGAGCATCACGGTATCGAGGAGCTACATGCTTGAAACTTTCAGCAGTCTACGAAAAATGATTCCACATATACAAACTGATCTCATTTGTGATGATACTAGCCTCTGTGCCAATCGAATGATATCAAAATATCTGTACCTTCGGCTTTTTATTGTGTGTATGCACATATTTTTCCAAAACAAGACCCCTACTAGGACCACGCACTGCACATCGATGCTGTGTTCCTACATGTAAAAATTGGTGAAATGAACATATATCATGTATCACTAAATGCATATAACAAAAAAATATATATGGTTTATAAATTGATAGAGATGTACCTATAATGGGATGATGCTGTGGTGCCATGACCTCCGACTGGGCAAGCTCTGGCTGAGCACTAGTCTGCTCTGTGGACTCGGACAACTGAGTCTCATCTAAATACTCTGACTCATCATGCAAAATGCTAAAGTGAGGATGTGTATCATCAAGCAGAGCCTGCTGCCTACCCCGTGAACGTCTATGTCCAGGATCAGTCATGATGCTGCAATGATTAAAATAATTTAAATCAGCACGTAATCAAAAAAACTCAAGTATTACATGATATAACAAAAAAATAAATTGAATTACTTATTCATATTAATTATTGTTCTCAGATTTTGAACTCGTGTCCATATAGTCATCTTCGACGGGAGTCATAGAAGACTTCGATCCTGAAGTGCTATCATCATCGTCGTTAATGAAGTCATTATTGGATCGTGCTCGTGCCCATGCCCTTATCGACGATCCAACAATAGAAACATCCTCAGGTTCATAGTCGTCTCTTTGTAATTGTCCTATGTCAATCGTCACTACAAGAAATTTAATTTTTTATGACAAGCAATATTGTCACTGAAACTTGGAATATTGTCACTGATGAATTTCTCTGACACCAAACTATTGTCACTAGCCGGTCGCAATTGCTTCATCGCTAAAAAAATTTATGACAACTTAAATTTTTTGTCACTGAATCATTTCTTTTCTGTGACAATAGAGCTTGTCACTTAATGTACTTTTTGCTGTCACCAATACAATGAAATGGGCATGCCTTGAAGGGTCTTGTGACAATAGTAAATCTATTTAGAGACGAGTTCTCTTATTGCAGAAAAGTCTTACAGAGACAAGAGTTTCACTTGTCACTGAAAATAAAATTTGTGGCAACTTAACTTGTCACAGAAATAAATCATTCTTGTCACAATGCAATAACGTAAATTGATTTTGAGACAATAATGACTCTGTTTAGTGATAAAGTTTCTTATCACTGAAATAGCTTAAAGTGACAAGAACTTTTGTTGTCATGAAAAATCTCATATGTGACAACTTGTTATTGTCACTAAAATTTAGTGTACCATTCTTTTATGATAATTTATGACTATAGAAATTCATCTCATTCACAAGCAAACTAAGAATCCAAATACATCTTTCTCAATGTTTGTATTTCAGTAGATATCCAAAATAAAAATCACAAGATAGTACCAGTAGTTCATAAGCACTCCATATGCTATTTAATTGATCAAAACCAACAGTACATGATCCAAGACATCCAAGGAATTTTTAATTTCACTGTTTGGAATTCGACAGAACATCCAAAATTAATTTTAAAAAAACACTGACTAGTACCTATAGTTCATAAGTACCCTACGTTCTACTTAACTGATCAAAACTAACAGCTTATGACATCCATATTTTCAAATTGAAGCTAGTTAATTGATGTACTCCCATAATGCCAACAGAAGTAGCTGCCCATATTATTCCTGCATATAAATAAGGTTTGGATTAGTAAATGATTGGCTAGAATAAAGTTTTGAGTAATTGAAGTCTAGCAACCTCTAGATAAGCAACAGAATATCCACTAAAATTTTTTTAAAAAAAATAAGGAAACCTTTTTTGCATATAATTTGTAAATTTATACCTCATATTGAAAAGTTGAGACAACAAGAAAGGTTTTCAATCCATGTTTTCAATGGATTATACAAGAAATGAGCTCAGGCATGTTAGCAATTAAACTTCTAAAATAAAAAATTAAAAAAAAAAATTGACTATATATTAAGAATCTCAATTCAAAGTTGTCCTTCTTAGAATTATAAAAAATTATGGATCTCACACTCTTAGAATGCAGTACTGTACCTAAGTATACTATAGCTGATTGGTTGTTGTTTATATTCCTCTCTTATAGATCATTGAAAACAAGAAAAAAAATATCATATTTAACTTTTCTACTTTCTTAAAAGTAAAAAATTCTTACTTGGTCAAGGTTCATGCATTGAGGAAGATGAAGCTCTTGATTGGGAGAAAGTTTCAAAAAAGGTAGCAAAGCGAGCTTGGATCATAGCATTAACTTTTTCATTAACTTGTTCCTCCATTTGAGCTTGAATCTCAGCTCTAACCTCATCTTGCAATTGAGCTCGAACGTCTTCTCTAATGCTATCCACCAATGATTCTTTAGCTTGTTCGACAGCTCTTTGTACCTTTTCTTGCACATTTTTATTATACCTAACTTTCTTAGATGGTGCCTTCTTTCCAGCACCTTTGCCACGAAAATAATCAGACTTTTGGCCAAGTACTTGCAGTAATATGTCATCGCAAGTCATTTGGGATTCATTCTCTTGTGTTTGACGTTGAACAACCTCCTCAAGTTGTTCCTGCAATAGATTATCAAAGATTAGATGCCAAAATAATGCATAATGAATTTTAAGAACAATAAGAAAAAATTTTTAACTAACATGGATCTCCTTGGATTTAGGGTCGGACTATACTAATTCTTCTTCTTTATTTTTCTTAGTGTGCTGAATCAACCAAACCTGATCTGGTGGTGCTTTTTCACCTGTTTCTGGGTCCCTCTGAAATAAATCACAAAAAAATAAGTGTTTTATTTAGAAGTTCCTAAAACTATGTTAAATCTTCAATTTATTCTAAAAACTTACAGTTGATTCTTCAACTTCAGCATAAGATCGGGTGCCACATGTATGCTTAGTAACTAGCTTTGCCCTATTTGCTGCATTTCGCTTGCTTACTTTCTACAAACAATTGATACATGCAACTAACATCATCTATAAATCCAAAATGATGATGTATATATTTTAAATATAAATTAAACTTTAATTTGCAAAAATCTGAAAAGCATCAGAGCTGAAGTATGCCATCATATATTTTCAATCTTCTGGAGTAACATCTTCAGAAATATTAGCCAACCTCTCCTCATCAGTTCTAAATTTCTTATATAAATCATCCAAGCGATTTCTCCAACCTCTATAAAGTCGTTGCATGGTGGCCAAAATAAAAGCACATAAATGATATTCATTCCTATCATCTTCCTCTTAAACTTCTCCTAGAAGACACAAACAATGTAAATTGTATGTTAATATATATAAACAGAAATAAACAAGATACTAAAATCAATCATAAATATTTAATTTACCTTTACTTGCAGCCACATTCGCTCACCTACTCTATTTGCCACATCTGGCCAATTTTTTGCAGTTAATGGAGCTTGTGTCCTAACAACATAACCACAAAAATTGACAATATCTCTAGCATTTTCTCCTACTGCTCTCAGTATATCATGAGGGATGCTAACTTTCAATGGTCCATTCTTTGTTCTCATATCAACCTTAATACATTTGTAACGCCCACGCACATTCTTACTTGAAACAGTTGCTATAGAAAATAAATTACAATTAGTATAACTAAGTTTAAGTAGAATAAATTAAAAATTTCAGCTATAAATAAAATATTATTATACCAGCATTACTACAATAACTAGAAACTCTTGATTGAGTTTGAAGTTGCTGTCTATGGGATTAACTTTGCTGCAATTCAAGCATCTGGCCTTGGTGTTCATTTGTCTGCTGGTTTTGTTGGTCTCAAAGTTGTGCCTCTTCTTGTGATTGATTTCGCCGCAGCCTTTCTCGACGAGGTGATGTAACTTCATTTATTTGAAATCTTATATCAATAACAGGATGTTGTCCTTGTCCACCAATTCGTGCACCTCTTCCTCTATATCTAACCATTTTCTAATAAAAACAATAAGCAAGCTTTTTAGTAAAAGTTCAACTAATTATCAGCAACATCTACTAAATGCACAAAAAAATATGAATATGCCATCAAAAGATACAAAAATAACATGAACACAATAAAATGATTTAAATTAAAATATCTGTTGGTCATCACATAATGTTTCTTCTTCCAACATGACAAAAAATAAAATTCTAATTACAAATAGGCTAAGCATCAGAACTGTATTCATCATGGTTGTTTTGATCATCATCTGTTTCGCTTTCAGCTTCTTCTTCTATCTCATCATCATTAATAAAATCATCTAATGTCAGATTCTCTCTATTTGTGTCATTGTTGGGTGAAAAGCTTTGTGGTTGAACATCATCTCGATGTAGCACTCCTATCAACTCATCATTGTTCATGACTTGACCATATTGAAAATTTTGTTCTTGTTCCTCTTGTTGGTAGACATCATCTTCGATCAAACTATCATCATCATCATCATCATCTGCACCATTATCTACAGATGGCACATCATAAGCATCACGTGGATAAGTTTTTACCACAACAAGCCAATTGCTATCAACTAAATCTTCTACATAGAACACTTGTTGAGCTTGAGAAGCCAACACAAAAGGCTCATTGGTGTTCAAAGATCCATGGATATTTACGCTTATATATCCATAGTTGTCAACCCTATATCCTCGTCCCAATCGGCCAACATCCCACCAGTGACATTTGAAAAGAACTACTTTTTTATTTCCCACATACAATAATTCAAAAATATCTTCCAACACTCCATAGTATTCTTTATCAACAGATGTATCATCTCCTTTTACAAGCACTCCACTATTCTGACTTTTTCGCCCAATTGCACGATCTCTTGCATGAAATTTGAATCTATTGACAA
Organism: Elaeis guineensis; assembly: GCF_000442705.2. Lineage (NCBI taxonomy): Eukaryota > Viridiplantae > Streptophyta > Magnoliopsida > Arecales > Arecaceae > Elaeis > Elaeis guineensis. The sequence continues at coordinate 12,640,580 of NC_026005.2, read as the reverse complement.
TGTAAGTTCCATATCTATGAACTATTTTGAACGGTCCAACAGCCAAGCTTAAAAGATCTTCACTTGCTTTGCCTTTAGCTTTAAGCTTTGAAACCTATTTAAGATTAATAAATTAAGCCATTATTAGCATAAATAAAAGTAACTTAAAGTATTTACCTATATTATATGATACCTACACGTTCATAAAACCAATCTGGAAATTTCTTATGATGTCTAGCCAGGACATTTCTTAAGCTCGCCTCTTCCAATTCTTTTCTATGCTCCCTATGAATGACATAATTAATCAATAATAAAGATGATTGAAGTAGAAACAAAGTTCTTTGAAGATTTTCATAATAACAAGATTTTGTTCTTACTCAATATATGGCCAAACTTCCTCACAGTTTCGAAGAACATATGCTTGAGCTTGTGTAAACTCCTGAGCATTAAGCTCATAAGACTTAAAAGCTCCTTTTGCACAGCCATCTTTTGCAAAGATTGATAGTCCTTGGTATGAAGTAGCTCCATCATCATTTCGTGGGACTCGATTAAATTTTGTTTCAATACTATTCAAATACCTAGAACAGAATGTAAGGCATTCATTTGCAAGATAACCTCTTGCAATTGACCCCTCTGGACGAGCTTTATTTCGGACATAAGACTTTAATGTTCGCAAATATCTAGATTCAAAAGATATTAACTAAGTCAAAAATAATATAAAAAAAAATTATATTTAAGTTTCAAAAAGTTAAGGATTACCTTTCAACTGGATACATCCATCTATATTGGACCGGTCCACCAATTTTAGCCTCGCTTGCCAAGTGAATTGGTAAATGAATCATTATATCAAAGAAAGCTGGTGGGAATATTGTTTCAAGTTTACACAGAGTCATAACAATGTCATCCTCCAACTGTTTTAGATCTTGAACTTTTAACGATTTTGAGCATAAGTTTCTAAAAAAGTTACTTAGCTCAATCAATGGCTCACAAACAGACTTAGGCAATAATCCCCGAATGGCAACTGAAAGTATTTGCTGCAAAAGGATATGATGGTCATGGCACTTTAAGCCAGAAATCTTTTTCTCATTTATATTCACACATCTTGATATGTTAGAAGAGAATCCATCAGGGACCCTTAGATTAGATAAAAAATTGCAAAAGGCTATCTTCTCTTGTGGGGATAATGTATAAGTTGCAACTGGTATATTCAATTTACCATTTTCAATATAAGGATGAAGATTGTGCCTAATATTCATATTTACAAGGTCAAAACGGCCCTTCAATGTATCTTTTGTCTTTCCTTTTATATCCAGCACAGTTCCTAAAATGTTAGAAGAAACGTTTCTCGCAATATGCATCACATCAAGATTATTGCGCAATTTCAGATCCTTCCAATAAGACAATTGAAAGAATATACTCTTCTTCCTCCAATTGTAAACATCGTTAAAATCATCACGCTTACGCTTTTGACCCTTCCCAAAAGTAATTTTTTTTAACTTACGCAGCTGATCCAACACATCATCACCAGTTAGTACCTTAGGTGCATCTCTATATTCACATTTTCCATCAAAAGATCTTTTATTACGTCGCCATGAATGATTTTTGGGTAAGAACCGACGATGCCCCATGTAACAAATCTTACTTCGTATTGAAAGAGAGCAAGTGTCTTTGTGGCAACAAGGACAAGCTAGTTTTCCTTAGTCATCCATCCAGACAAATTATCATATGCAAAAAATCATTAATAGTCCAAAGGACAGCAGCATGTAAGTTGAAATTTTGTCGTGTATGAGCATCATATGTCTCTACTCCTACATCCCATAACTCCTTCAACTCTTCAATTAAAGGCTGTAGATACACATCAATGTCATTTTCGGGGCACTTAGGACCTGGAATAAGAAGTGTCATCATAAAATAAGGATCTTTCATACACTGCCATGGAGGTAAATTATATGGAATCAACACAACTGGCCATATACTATGAGGGGTAGACATATTTCCAAATGGTTGGAAGCCATCACTTGCAAGACCAAGCCTAACACTTCGAGGATCTGCAGAAAAAGACTTGTACTTATCATCAAAGGATTTTCAAGCGAATGAGTCAGTTGGATGTCTTAATATGCCATCATTTATCCTTTTCTCCTCATGCCATCTCATGTCCTTTGCAGTGATTTTAGACATATACAACCTCTGGAGTCTTGGTTTCAAAGAAAAATAATGTAAAATCTTGTGAGGAATATTGCGCGTTCTGCCTTGATATTTCCAGCGGGATAAGTTACATACAGGGCATACGATTGCATTGGCATGCTCTCTCCAATATATAACACAATCATTCAAGCATGCATCTATTTTTATATGTTCAAGTCCCAAATCCTGAATAAGCTTCTTAGCTTCATAAAATGAGTTTGGAACTAAGGCACCATTTGGAAGAACTTCCTTAAAAACCTTCAGCAACTTATCCATTGATGTATCACTCCAATTATTTGAACATTTTAAATGGAGTAACTTCACAGCAAAGGATAATTTGGAGATCTTGTCACATCCAGGATACAAATTTTTATCGGCATCTTTAAGCAACCTGTAAAAGGCTGCTGCTTTCGGATTTTGTTCTTGGGGTTCATATCCTTCATTCACATCATCTCTTTCAACATCAGTATTTATGAAAGCACATGCATCATGAACCATTCCAATTAAGTCATCATAATCTGTATTTTCTTCCTCATCTAAATTGTCTCTACTATTAGCATTGCATTCCTCTAAATTTTTCTCAATTATCTCACCATGATAAACCCAATATTTATAACTTTTCACAATTCCATTTCGGATCAAGTGAGCCCTCACTTCATGTCGGTCCTTAAAGACTGTATTTCTACACTTAGTATAAGGACATCGTATTCTATCACTAACAGTTGGCTGACCAAAAGTAAAGTTAAGAAACGAATGGACTCCATTTATATATTCCATACTTGCTCTGTCATTAAGTTTCATCCAATTCTTATCTGACATTATGTCCTGCACATTATAATAGACAATAAAATAATATCAACTATAATAAAATGAGTTGTTATGGTAAAACTACAATCAACAGATAGCGTAAGAATTAGAAAAAAAATTGAACATAGAAAATTGAGGTTCGTAAGATGCTTATTTTAACAACAAATATATAATTTAAAGTCCTATATACAGTAGTTCATATTCATATCATCAATAGAACAGAGCTTCATAAATTGAATCGAAAAGTCTCAAAAAAAATTATTCTGGCCCCATATGAGAGTTCAGAAAGGTGGAAATTAGCCTACTGCAAGTCTCACATGGTCATTCTTATCATGGTCATGAATATTCAGCAATCCAATTTGATGTTCTTAGATCTTTCACTATACATTGGATTATTGTCTCTTCATAGTGTGGGTTGATTGTCACAAAACTATTTCTATCTTATGAGATTTGTACTTGATTGCATGTATATTGGGATATCCGATATCCTGCTTCTGGAAGGTGATTTTGGATTTTGTACATCATGTGTCATCTTAGATTACCCTTTTAGAGATCAGAGGGTACAAATTGTCACATAACTAAATTACATGTCACTAATGAATTATATGTGACTATGTGAGTGATAAAACTCAACTGCCATTATCGTTAACCACACATGATCACTTGGTAATTCTCCCTGATCAGCCCTGAGTTTAGTGGTTCAGTGGAGTTGCTACTGGTTAAAATTTGTGATAGACTTTCAGTAGCATATGATATCTTTTCACCTATATGCAAGTTCTGATAAAATTACTATCAGCTAACTTACCAGAAGCATGGGAGGCCTGACAAGGAGTATCATTAGAGATGGCAGCCCAATGCTTGCTCCCTTCTCAGGTTCAAACAACAGCCATTCTAACATACATCAGCTCTTATGTTCCTAAAAGAAAACCATGACAACAGCTAGCTAATGAAATCAGATGATTTCATCCTTTTCCTCAAGTGTTTGACATCATTTGTTTGAGTCATGAAAGCATATTTAGTCCAAATATAATATTACAAACTGTGTGCAGTCTCATTTTGCCTATGACATCATCTTTTGATTCTTTTACCAGTTGTTTGTAGCAATATATTTGGTGTGATGTTCATTACCTTTAGTTTTGCTGGACCATTTGCTTGACTATATATTACCAATAGAACAGAAATCCATCTTCTACCAAAAAAAAAACTTCTACCAAAAAAAAAGAACTCCATAACTTGAATCTAGAAGCCAAAAAAATTTGTTTTGATCCTACATGAGAGTTCAAAAAGGTGGAACTTAGCTACTACAAGTCTCACATGGTGGATTTATAACATCTTCATTTCATCAACAGAACAGAGCTCCATGTAGATACATTATTTTGGTCCTTTTGGTCCTAAACGTGAGTTCAGACAGGTGGAACTTAGCCTACAGGAAATCTTGCACTGTGGATTTGGTATCATATTCATATTATCATGAGAACACAACTCCATAAACTGATAGTTAGGAGCCAAAAAAGAAGTGGAGCTTGAAAGTCTGACACCATGGATTTAGTATCATATTCGTATTATCATTTGAATAGAACTCCATAAATTGAAAATAAAGAAACCAAAGAAAAATCCTTTCAATCGAAAATCTCCAAACCCTACAAAATATCATGCTTCTACCCAGATTAGCTCTCCAAAACCTCAAGCTCACATCGCTGCAACTCATATAAAATCTCATATCATCGGAACCTCAAAACCCCTCTAATATCCTTAGATGCTCTCCTTCTCCATAGATCTCCAAAAAAAGATAATGAAATAAAAAGAAAAAGATGCAAAAACCAAAGGAAAATGATCAATCTATGAGGAAAAAGGGCATACCTTTGATTTTTTCTATCCGTCCTCTGTTTCATCTATTTTTTTGATATTTTCTCTGGATTTTTTTCTATTTTTTATGAGGCTTAATCAGGTGGGGAGGCTTGGAGCGGCCAAATGGGGAAGACGAGGGGTTTTGGGCCTCTTTCCTATGAAACCAAGAACAACGCGCGAAGATTGGTTTCTCAGCGGCAGTTAAGGAAATTTTTCATATTCTCGGGAGTCTCAAGAAGGACATAATTTTGGTGTGCATATATAACTGTTTGGATGGTGTAAATATATTTTTCATCAATTTTAAAACATATAAGAGTTATAGTTTGTTGGTTAATTTGATGATTAGATTATTAACAGATTTCAGGTTCAAATCCTCATATCCATTTATTATATTTATTTTTTTAATAAAAATTTATACATACATATATCCATTTTCTTTGATACTTGAAGAAATACGAGTGATGCATTTTTTTTTTATGAATCTTGATAAGACTCCTAACATTAGAAAAAACTCATTTTAGAGGAAACTTTAGAATAGAAATGGCAATTGGGCCATGTGAAGTCAGATACAGATTGGGATGGATAGGTATTAGATCAAACATTTATTACTCTAAATTTGATCTATTTATTAATTATTAAATAGATCAAAATTTCATACTTGAACCCAATCTGTTTAATAAATAGATAAGCCAATCTGATCCATATAATTCATTTATTAAATAAGTCAAGTCATTAAACGGATTAAATAGGTTAAGTAGGTTGAGTTAAATAGATCAAAAGTATGTTAAACAGATAACATGGAACATAAAAAATGAAGGAAGATAATATGTTAAATAGGTCAAGTTAAATAGCTATTACATATATGTGGCCAAAATATAACTTGCCTCATTTGAAGGAAGATAACATAGAACATAACAAATAACAAATGCAAGCAAAATAGGGAATATAGTTTCAGAAGAATTTAATTGATTAATTAGTATAGTATCTAAGAATAATATATATATAAGGGAACTTGTGTTCAAGCCCTCTCATCTCATCTCATCCAATAGGGTAGGGCAAGCACATCATATACATCAAGGTAGTACAAATGGCAAAAATCAATGAGATACTTATGATGGTATTTTTATCATAGCTCACATGAAAACATGACAAACACAGAATACTACAAACATTAAGATTTCCCAAACACAAAAATAGAACGCACTTCAAACTCCATTCATATTTTCAACAACCAAGAGCTTAACTAGGATCTAAACCCCAACACTTTAACACGAATGTTCAAATCTATTTTTTTAATCAGACTGAAATAGTTGAGAGTAATAAGAGAAATTAAATATTCAACAAGCAATTCATAGAATTTTAAGATAAAATAAACTGAACCTACCCATGGTACAATAGAACCTATAACATTGATCTAAAGGAATTTAAAATGCACTGGGAGGCAAAATGATAACGTAGGATCAATGGAATTGTCATGTAGAGTCCTGTTTAAATAAACTAGAAAATAAATTAGGAACTAAAATCTCACTATGGTAGTGTAGGGGAGAGAGAGCGAGTAATAGAGAATAGGCATATCTATACAAAAAGACTTTTGGTATTGGAGCCGGGGTTTTGAGTTCTAACTTTTAATATAGTATAACGGCCTCCTCCAAATCCAATCCAATGTGCACCAGAATATTTTCTTCAATGGAGTTATCAATTGGAAGGGTGCCAGTTGTGAGTTCTCTCACATCACTACAAATAGGTGTGGGGGTTTCTGGGATTGAGTACTTGTGAAGAAGTGGTAAACATGAAGGAGATGAAATGTTTCGTTTCTTCTTCTTCTTCTTCTTCCTCTTCTTTTTTTTTTTTTTTAGAGGGCAGAAAAAGGGCTTCCAATCAGGGGTTTGGTGCTTAATATTTTTTTGTTTCAGTGACGAGTAAATATTGTCATTGAATTTTTTTCTATGACAAGAAAATATTTTCTGTGACAAGTAATTATTGTCACCGATGCCTTTTAGAGACAGAATTTTAATTCTTGTCATGAATAATATTTTATTTTTCTAACTAATATTTTAGTTTTTTACACTTTTATTTAGTGACAAGTTCTAGTGACAAGAAAAAAAAATTTGTCATCAATAATTAATAATCTATGACAAGGATATTTGTTTGTCACTAAAATAAATCAATTGATGCTAATCAGTGACGAGCATGATTTCTTGTCATAGAATATTTATTTTCAGTGACAAGAATTTTCTTTGCCACAAAACACTTGCCACTATAGATAAGATTTCTTGTAGTGCGTATCATTTGGCACTAATATGTTATCTGGTGCTTGCATTTGATATGCTTCGTTTTCAATAATTACACGGACTTCATTCTCTAGATCTTCATCGTTCGGGCATGTGAAAAGTGTGGGATCAAACAAATGCCTATGCTGAGCCCTTATTGCAACTCGCCAATGCTCTTTCATTTTGTTATCATCAATATACCATACTAGTCTCGCTTGCTTTGCAAAAATATAAGGATCACTTTTGTACCATACATGACCAGTGTGGACACTGACGAGTTGAGGATCTATAACAATTGGCCTATGTCGTCCTAAGTCATACCATCGACACTTGCATAACACAATCCGTCGAAGACCACTATATCTCAACCCTATAACCTCATGCAGAACACCAAAAAAATTTATTATTTCACCCTTGTGCTCGCCCTCCACGCTTATTCCATAATTCTATGTGGTTCGATCGCGATCGTAATTTTTCGTTAAGAATCGCACACCATTGACTATGCATGCTGAATATACTGATACATGTCTGTCAGGTTTTCATACAAGTGCGGCTAAGTCATTACTGATACAGTTAGGATTGTCTATACGTAACTGAGCTATCTACAATTAAAAGAATAATAAGCAGGTTAAATTTAACAAAATAAATACTATATAAACAAACTTTTAATCATTGATGAATATTAACATAACTTTCTCATTCGTCAAACCATGATGCGAATTGATTCCTATGTCGTGCCGCTGCTAATGTAGGATTGATTCTTCTGAGCTCACTTTCGTGCTCACTGAAGTGATACAGTAATACCATGTATAATTTAATTTAGAGTCCACGTACATTCATTGATATATCAATAAATAAAAATTAAATGTATATACTCACATCATGTACGCTTCTACCTCCTCGCAATTGTTTAGCACATACCAATGCATATCATCCGTTTCTTATGGTGTCAACATTCGAAAATCCTTTTTACCATATGGTCGGGCAACATTGGAGAACACGGATAATCCATCGGTCAGAATCTCGTCAATATCAATATTCCATTGTGGCCTTGTAAATTTGGTCTCCACTCTCTGAAGGTACATAGAGCAGAATGTCAGACATTCATTCATAACATATGCCTCTGCTATTGAACCTTCAGGCCGTGCTTTGTTAGTGATGGCACTCTTGTATTCTCGCATCTCCCTATTCAATAAATTATCAATTGATATCACATATAATAAGAATACAATAATGAATAATAAATATTACAATATCATGCAATTACCTTTCAATTGGGTACATCCATCTTGTATGTACTGGCCCACCCAATCTAGCCTCATGTGGAAGATGAACAGAAGGATGCACCATGATATCAAAGAAGGCGGGAGGGAATATCATCTCGAGCTTACAGAGAGTAATGATAATCTTCTTCTCCAATATGTTGATCTGACTTCATCTCAATGTCTTCGCACATAAGTCCCGAAAATAAGTTTCCAGATCAAGTAACGCATCACACACATTATCCGGCAATAATCTGCACAAACCAACTGGGAGCACATGTTGTAGAAGTACATGACAATCATCACTTTTCATCCCGACGATCTTCCCATCTTTCGACTTGATGCACCATTTCAAGTTTGAGGCGTATCCATCAGGAAACCTCACTAATCTCAAATATGAAAGAAATTGATTTCTCTCTCTTCGATTCAGTATATAACATGCCAATGGCTTCACCAGCCTATCCCCTCGTCGAATCAAATGTAATTCCTTTCTAATCCGCATATCCTCTAAGTCAAGACGAGCCTTCACGGTATCCTTCGTTCTTCCTTCGATATTGAGAATGGTATAAAATACATTATCAAATATATTCTTTTCAATATGCATGATGTCAAGATTATGTCAAAGAAGAAGCATTTTTCAATATGGAAGATCAAACAACTTGCTCTTTTTTCTTCAATTTTCGATACTTGTTCGCACCCCTACTTAGCTGGCCAGACCCTTACCAAATATGACATCCTGTGGGTTGGATAACTGATTTAAAATATTATCCATAGACCAGAATCTTGGCTGCGCACGTCGTTCATGCTTGCCATTGAACTTAAGACTCTCCTCCATCTATGATCATCTGGCAAGAAACGTCGATGGCCGGTAAAACAAATCTTTTCACGAATACGGTCTAATGTAATATCATCGTTACAAGTTGGGCATGCTTTATACCCTTTTGTACACCATCCAGAAATATCGCCATATGCAGGAAAATCGTTAACTGTCCAAAGCAGTGCTGCATGCATGCGAAAGATGCCTCCTGCAATATGATCATACGTTTCGCATCTTTCTTCCCACAAATATTGTAACTCTTCGATCAACGGCTCTAAAAATATGTCTACGTCTCTTCCAGGGGCACGGGGACCCGGGATCAACAAGGCCAGTAGATTAAAAGGTGATTTCATGCACTTCCATGGTGGTAAATTATAAGAAAATATCATAACATGCCACATACTATAAGTAGTACTAAGATTACCATATAGATTAAATCCGTCTGTTGCCAACCCTAGCCTGACATTTCGTAAATCAGCTGCAAACCATGGATGTTCACGATCAAAATATTTCCACGCATCTCCATCTGATGGATGTCTCATGACATCATCGTCGATATTGTTTTCCTCCTTATGCCATCGCATGTCACAAGCAGTATGCCTCGACATTAACAATCAATGCAATCGTGGTGTAATCGAAAAGTACCGCAAAATCTTGCATGGTATTTTTTTTTCCTTCTTATCCTTACCATGACTTTCTTTCCATCTGCTTGAATGACAAATCGGACATGCTTATATATCTTTTTTATCCTTTCGAAATAGAACACAATCATTCGGTCATGCATGTATCTTTTCACAGCGTAGGTCCAAGTCATCGACTCCCAAACCGAGTCCTTTCAATAATTTTTTGGCTTCATAATAACTTGACAGAAGTAACTCTCCCTCTGGCAGTAAGTCCTTCAAAAATTTGAGCAACCAATTAAACGAGTTGTTTGACCACTTACCAAGTGTCTTCATGTGTAATAACTTTATTACGGCGGACAACAGAGAGTACTTCTTACAACCAGGATAAACATCACTTTGTGCATCTCTTAATAGACGCTCGAATCTATCATTTATAGATATGTTACTGTCCTCTTCAGCTTCTTGTCTCGAAATGGGATGCTGATGTTCTGCTCTCGCTTCTACATTTACTTCAAATAATTCCGGATGGAGATCCTCTAAAATTTCTCTATCTTCTGCACCGAGTGTTTGTCTTTCATGATTGCATGATCCACAGACTGACGATGGATTTATGAGACTCCTGGACAACATGCTCGAGCTAGTCGGCAAATCTTTACCATGACAAGTCCATCTCTTGTAAGTCACATCTATACCGTATTCGTATAAATGATTCTGAATGTCTGATAAGATACACCAAAATAAATTTCTACATCGACGACATGGACAGCGAGCTTTTCCATCTTCTCTAGTATGATTAGACGCCACATTCATAAAAGACGTCACACCCGTAATATACTCGGGACAGAACTTATCACGCAATGACATCCAACCACGATCCATACCTACATATTTATGATGCAAACTATACAATCAATTTTATAAAATAATAGTTGACTAACGTCTTATATCTCCTACTTATAGGGTGATGGTCCTATCCCATTCAAGAACGTAAGAATTTAATATTGCAATACATGTCTTCTATATCAAAAAAATTTCGACAGCATTTCGACGCAGTTCTCCAGATATACAAGCATTAAAGTTGTGCTATGTATCCAAAGAACATGATCGAAAATACCGACAAAACTCTACGATGTAGAAGCACATGTGTTGCAATATTAAATTCATTCACGTGTCCAAACTGTCCACAAGGACAATTCGAGAATAGTGTGTAAAGTACCAATATTTTTTTTATAAAAAAATATTGGTTTATGCACGCTATCCTCGAACGAAAATTCTAAGGTTTATAAATTTGTTATGCTATAATTAATATATTATTATTATTATTATTTTTATTTTTAAAATATTTTTAGATCATGATTAAAATTAATTATATCAAACAAATAATTATATCTAACATTATATCTAATTACTAAAATAACAAATAATTACTTCTAATGGCTAAAATTAATTGAGAAAAAAAAATTAAAAAATATATAAATTAAAAAAATTGTTCTCACCTTCAACTCTTCCGTGAACAGTGATGGTGACAGTGATGGCAACCGACGATGGCGGTGGTGGCCCGGCGGCGGCGGCGGCCCTACGAAACCAGACAAGCCAGGTAAGGGAGAGTGACAAAGAAAGTAAGGGAGGGAGACTGAGAAAGAAAATGAGGGAGGGAGACAGGGGAGGGAGGGGTCGACCAGCGGCGACGACAGCCTTGCAGACCAGGTAGAACGTGCGGTAGGCGACGGTGGGGGATGGGAGGCCGAAGCAGCGGGCGACGCCGCGGAAGGGGGCAGCGTGGGCGAGGCAGAAGAGGGGCAGAAGAGGAGGAAGAAGATGAAGGAGAGGGCTCTAGGGTTAGGGCTTCGAGGGATTAAAGGGAACTGGAGGGAAGGAGGCGGAGAAGAGGGAGGATTCGAGGGATAGGGTTTGGGAGGGGAGGAGGAGGAGGTCGGAGTCGGAGAGGAAGTGGAGGGAGAGGGAGACGGTGGAGGCGAAGAGGGAGAGGACAGGCGTGACGTCCTCTGCGGTGAAGGGGGGACTGGGAGAGGGCCTACTCTTCTTCCCAGAGGTGGAGGCGACGGAGGAGTGACGCTTTCCACCACCCATGGGGGAGGGAGGCCTCGACTGACGACGGTGGCGGGGAGGGAGGACTCGACCGGCGGTGACACAGTGGAGACCGAGAGGGAGAGAAAGAAATAGGACGGTGCACGGAGGAGAGGGTGGTGAGGCGGGAGGGAGACGGCGCGTTGGGGGGCTCGATCAGCGACAGGGGGCGGGCTCGAGTGACGATGGTGGCGGGGAGGGAGGGCTCGATGGCGGTGGGGAGGGAGAAAGAGAGAGGATGGTGGCCGGGAGGGAGAAAGAGAGGATGGTGGCGGAGAGGGAGAGCACTTACTGGGAAGGATGACCGACGACCGGGGAGGGAGGACTGTCGCCGAAGATCGGGGAGGGAGAAAGATTTTGACGACTACGGCGGCATGGGCAAAGGAGATCAAGAGGCCGGTTTATTTTGAATTAGGGCAAATTTTTGCCCTATTTCAAAGTATTTTTTTTAATTAAAAAATATTTAGCGACGAAATCAATTCGTTGCGAAAGTAAATATTTTGTCACAAAAAAATATATTTTTTACAACAAAAATTTTTTCGTCGCAAATGATTAATTTTTTGCAACAAAAATTTAAGTTCATCGCAAATATAAAAAATGGTTGTAAAAATCAAGTTTTTTGCAACGAAACAAATATTTCGTCACATAAAATCAAATTTTTTGTGACGTAATTATTTTCATCGCAAAAAAAAAATATAGCAACAAAAAATTTTTCCGTCGCCAAAAAAAATAATTTTTTGTGATGAAAAAAAGTTTCGTCGCTAAAGATCAATTTCTAGCAACGAAATTTAAAATTTCGTCACAAAATATTCAAATTTTTTTAATAAAATAAAATTTAGCGACGAAATAGTTTCATCGCTAAATATAAATAAAATTGATCGGAAAAGTTCTTATTTTTTGTAACGAAATATCAATTTCGTCGTAAAAAATGTAATTTTTTTGTGATAAAATTTTTTTTTGTCGCAAAAAAATATTTTTTTATTACGAAAAAATATTTCATTGAAAAAAAATTATTTTTTGCAACGAAAAAAAAATTCCACCGCTAAAAATTAACTTCTAGCAATAAAAATAAAATTTTCGTTGCAAAAGATATAACTTTTTGCAACATAATTTTTTTTCATCGTAAATATCTAATTTTTGAAAATAAAATTTAAATTTTATTACAAAAATTTAATTATTTATGATGAAATAAATTTTATCGTTAAAATTTCATCGTTAAAAATTAAATTCTTTGCAGTGATACGTTGCAGCATTGCAGGCCCTCGCTGCCTCCTCGGCAGTGGCGTAGGAGCCCAACCACAGCTTCTCCCGGCTTCTTGGAAGCCTCACTTCCGCCACCCACTTCCCCCACTTCCTCGTTCTGACACCTTTGAATCGGACCGGCCTGGCCCGGCCGGCTCCTTCCCCCTCGACGACTGCGGTTGGTTGCTGGAGTCCGCCAGACTCATCTTGCACCGGGGTTTCAGGAGGTGGGTGCGCGTGGAGATCTGAAAATTAGGCGGGAGTCGGCAGCAAATGTAACGAGTGCAAAAAAGTGCACCGCGTGACACGTGGCGTTAAATGAACTCGGTGCACAGTGCCGCAAGAATCTCTGGATGGGTTTTTTTTTTTTTTACAAAAAAGAAAAAACAACTTGCGGCGCTCACAGCGTTCACTAGCTTTTGCCGTCTATTAGAGCTGAAATTGTCGGATGGACGAGGTCGGCTAAACCGGTCCAAATCCTAATACAGGGACGGTGACTGACCCACGGAGGCTCTCGCACGGTATGAGAACTTACGGTACAGCGATATGTGGCGGGGGGGGGGGGGGGTGCGGGGGGGACTTGGGTCACGATCATGGATAGATGCCCGTCCTGTGTCAAAAGTTTGTCCATAGTTTAGTGTCACGTTTCAATAGATTTACGATCTATTGCGAAGGGAGAAAATCTTTAATCTCCCATAGATATGAATCAAAAAAAAATTTAATTTATATAAAATAAAATTTACTCTCTCACGAGAGATCAAAATGAATAATATCTTGTATACATAAAAATGAAGATCAATTTTATCATCCAACTCTGATTTATATAGAATGAAAATTTTTCTTCAAAATAGCATAATATTTTATGCATGCGGAAGTCGAGATCGACTCAGCTATTCGATCCATCACCGATCTATTTTTGAATAAAATTTTTAAAATATTATCAAACCAACCTTTCATTGAATTTGTTATTCAATATAATAGCTCAAAGCATACAGATGTATTTATGCAGTATTAAAATATTTATTAAAAAATAAAGATTTTTTTTAAAATATATAATATCTTTACAAAGAAAATTGATATCAAAATTTTCTTCTTTGAAAGATAATATATTATTCAAGCAACAGTTCAAAAATAAGTTATATTATTTTTATGATATTTTTATAACAGTGGTGCTATGATGGTTGTATCTAGAAGTGCTGCTTCGCCGCACATTTTTCTCGAATTTTTTTTTAGGCAGTCTGGATTGAATTTTTTGTTTATTCTATACAGCATGCGATCTTTGGAAGTTGGACCGTTATGCACTTTTGATGGTGCAGATAGAGAGACATGATTACCGTAGCCAATCCGTTTAAACCTCCGAATCGGTATGGACTGACATGATCCATATTCAGTCCACTCATTTCTAGCTACAATCTGACCACAATAATTTGGACTTAATGATGCGTTTGATGGTATGAGACGGAGGTATTTTTGCTCCTAGATCGGTTATATGTTAAAAAAAAATTTAATTTATATAAAATAAAATATATTTTTTTATAAAATATTTTTTAAAAAATAAAATTATGAGATCCAAAATGATTAGAGATCCAAGAGTTTAAGATGGATAATATTTTATGCATGTAGAAGCGGAGACCGACCTAGTCATTTGATTCTGATTTATATGGAATGAAATCTTCAAGATCCTTATAATATTATCAAACAATCTCTCATTGAATCTATTATTTAATATGATAGCTCAAAGCATATGAATAGATTTATCTAATATTAAAATATTTATTAAAAATAATTTTTTTAAAAAAAATATATGATCTCTTTATAAAGAAAATTGATACTAAAATTTTATTCTTTGAAAGGTAATATACTATCCAAGCAACAGTTCAAAAACAAATAATATTATTTTTATGATATTTTTCTAGCAGCAATGTTTTGATGGTTGTATCCAGCTAGAATTACTGCTTTGTTGCACATTTTTCTCAAATGTTTTTTTTGGGTAGTCAGGATTGAATTTTTTTGTTTATTCTATACGGCATGCGATCTTTGGGAGCGGGACCGCTAACACTTTTGATGGTGCAGATAGATAGAAATGATTACCGTAGCCAACCCCACCCATTTAAACCTGCGGAACAATTTTGGCCGACATGATCCATATTCAGTCCACTCATTTCTGGCTATAATCTGGCCACAATAATTTGGAATTGATGGTACTGTTGATAGACGTGATTACGGTAGGCAACCAGGTTTCCGGGTTGGTATGGACCGACATGAGCCATATTCAGTCCACTAGCTCATTCCTGGCTACAATCTGACCACAATAATTTGGGGTTGGTGTTTCTTTTTTCCCCCTCAATGAACGCTTTGATGTATGGCGACTCTTCCGGCTCCTCGCACTGTTCCACCGTATTTTGAAAGAGACGGATCAACGCGTTTGATGCATTACATAGATAATATTATTATAATAATATAATTATAAAAAAAATATAATTATCTAATGCAGATATATAAGAATAGCAACTGTAGTTGGCCCATTAGATATCTGATCCCATCTGTTTAAACCTCCAGATGGATATGGATCTATTGTGGACCAACACATCAGCCTCAGCTAACTAGGTCCTCCACTATAAGAAATCTATTTTTTAGTGAAGAAATTTTAGTGATGAAATTTTTTTTATCGCAAATAAGTATATTTTCGTGAAGGAAAAAAATTTTATTGCCAAAAATTAAGTATTTGTGATAAAAAAAATTTCATCACAAAAATTTATATCTTTTGTGACGAAATTATAATTTTTGTTGCTAGAAGCAAATTTTTAGTGATGAAATTTTTTTTCATCGTTAGAGTTTTATTTTTTTACGATGAAATAATTTTTTCGTCGTCAAAAATAAAATTATTTGCAATGAAAAAAATTTTTGATGCTAAAAATTAGATTATTTGCGACGAAATAGTTTTCGTTGCAAAAAATAAAGTTTTTGTGACAAAATTTTTTATATTTGATGATGAAAATATTTCGTCACTAAATATTATTTTGTTCAAAAAAAATTGAATCTTTTAGGATGAAATTTTAATTTTCATTGCTAGAAGTATATTTTTAATGATGAAATTTTTTTTCGTCGTTAGAGTTTTAGTTTTTTTGTCATAAAATAAATTTTTTTCATCAAAAATAAAATTATTTACAATGAAATAAATTTTTCATCACTAAAAATTAATCATTTGCGATGAAAAAAATTTTCATTGTAAAAAAAATAATTTTTGCGATAAAATTTTTATTTTTTGACGACGAAATTATTTCGTCGCTAAAGATTATTTTGATAGCAAAAAAAATATTTTAGAACAAAATTTTGCCCCAAAATGCGAGAGAGACCCTCTCGGTGTCCCACGCCACCGACACGCCTATCCCTTCCCGGTCGAGCTCGGTGCTGACCGTCGTCCTCCCTCTCGGGTCAAGCGTGCCACCGACCGATGGGCGTCCTCCCTCCACGCCACTGTACCGGCCATGTTGCCCTCTCGCTCTCTCTCACTGCCACCACTGATCTTCTTCCTCCCTCCCTCCCCGATCGAGCTCGACGCCGGCCGTCGTCCTCCCTCTCCGGTCAAGTGCGCCACCGATCGGGTTGAAGCCCTCCCTGGTCGGCATCCTCCCTCCACGCCACCGTGCCAGTCTCTCTCGCTCTCTCACGCCATCACCGCCAGTCCTCTTCCTCCCACCCCGGTCGAGCTCAGTGCTGGCCGTCATCCTCCCTCCCCGGTCGAGCATACCATCGACCTATTTAAAGCCCTCCCCGATCGACGTCCTCCCTTCATGCCATCATGCCGGCCGTCGTCCTCCCTCCTCGATCGAGCGTGCCACCGACCGGGTTGAAGCCCTCCCCGATCGAGGCCACCACCGTCGTCCTCCCTCTGCCACTGCCATCATCTTCCACCCTGATTTCTCCCTCTCCCTCCCTCACTTTCTCTCTCTCTCTCTCCCTCTCTCCCTCTCTTATGGTTGTTCCTTCCCCTAGGGCCGTCGCCATCGTCGTGCCGCCGTCGCCGTTATCCCTCTTTGAAGTCCACCGGGCTACGATCTCTCAGGTATATACGGTTCTCTGGCTCTCTCTGGCTATGTCTCTCTCTATCTCTCTCTCTCATAGTCCACCTGCAGGTCGCCACCGTCATCGTCACCGTCGCTGCACAGCCACCGGCATCTGCTTATCTTGGTACCCATCTCTCTCTCTGTGTGGAATTTATAGGAGAGTGGGAAGATCAGGCCAACAAATTTAATTTTTATTTAATTTTTATAATTTTTTAATTTTTTATTCTTTTTTTAATTGATTTTAGTCTTTACGTATGATTATTTGTTGTTCTACTATGAAGCATAGTTCATGATCTGAAAATAATTTAAAAATAATAATAATAATAATATATTAATTGTAGCATAATAAATTTATAAACTTTAGAATTTTCATTCGAGAATAGCATGCATGAACCAATATTTATCCTTTAATGAAAAAATATTGGTGCTCTACATACTGTCCTCAAATTGTCTTTGTGGACAGTTTAGGCACGTGAGTGAATTTTATATTGCATACCATGTGCTTCTACATCGGAGAGTTTTGTCGGTATTTTTAGTCATATTCTTTGGATACATAGCACAATTTTAGTATTTGTGTATCTGGAGAACTGTACTGAAATGCTGTCGAAATTTTTTTGGTATAGAAGATATGTATTGCAATATTAAATTCTTGTATTTCTGAATAGGATAGGACCATCACCCTATAGGTAGGAGATATAAGACGTTAGTCAACTATTATTACATAAGATTGATTGTATAGTTTGCATCATAAACATATAGGCATGGATCGTGGTTGGATATCATTGCGCGACAAGTTTTATCCCAAGTATATTGCAGGTGTGACGTCTTTCATGAAGGTGATATCCAATCACACTAGAGAAGATGGGAAAGCTTGTTGTCTATGTTGTCGATGTAGAAATTTATTTTGGTGTACCCTATCGAATATTCAAAATCATTGATACGAATACGGTATAGATGTGACTTACAAGAGATGGACTTGTCATGGTGAAGATTTACCGACTAGCTCGAGCATGTTGTCTAGGAGTCCCATAAATTTGTCATCAGTAGGTGGATCATCCAGTCGTGAAAGGCAAACACTGGATACAGAAGATAGAAAAATTTTGAAGGATCTCCATCTGGAGTTATTTGAAGCAAATATGGAAGTAGGAGCAGAACATCAGTATCCCATTCTGAGATAAGAAGCTGAAGAGGACAGTAACATACCTGTGAATGATAGATTTGAGCGTCTATTAAGAGATGCGCAAAGTGACGTTTATCCTAGTTGTAAGAAGTACTCTCTGTTGTCCGCCGTAATAAAGTTATTATATATGAAGACACTTGATAAGTGATCAAATAACTCGTTTAATTGGTTGCTCAAATTTTTGAAGGACTTACTGCTTAAGGGAGAGTTACTTCCATCAAGTCATTACGAAGTCAAAAAATTATTGAAAGGACTTGGGTTGGGAGTCGATGACTTGGGCCTATGCTGCAAAAAGAAACATGCATGTCCAAATGATTGTGTTCTGTTTCAAAAGGATAAAAAAGATCTACAAGCATGTCTGATTTGTCATTCAAGTAGATGGAAAGAAAGTCATGGTAAGGATAAAAAGAAAAAAAAATATCATGCAAGATTTTGTAGTACTTTCTGATTACACCATGATTGCGTTGATTGTTCATGTCAAGATAGTAACATCGACGATAATATCATGAGACATCCATCAGATGGAGATGCATGGAAATATTTTGATCGTGAACATCCATAGTTTGCAGCTGATTTACAAAATATCAAGCTAGGGTTGGCAACAGACGGATTTAATCCATATGGTAATCTTAGCATTACATACAGCATGTGGCCTGTTATGGTGTTTCCTTATAATTTACCGCCTTGAAAGTGCATGAAATCACCTTTTAATTTGCTCGCTTTGTTGATCCCGAGTCTCCATGCCCCTGGAAGAGACAGACATATTTTTAAAGCTGTTGATCGAAGAGTTACAATACTTGTGGGAAGAAGGGTGCGAAACATATGATCATGTTGCAAGAGGCATCTTTCGCATGCATGCAGAACTGCTTTGGACAGTTAACGATTTTTCTGCGTATGATAATATTTTTAGGTGGTGTACAAAAGGGTATAGAGCATGCCTAATTTGTAATGATGATATTACATCAGACCGTATTCATGGAAAGATTTATTTCACCGGCCATCGACGTTTCTTGCCGGATGATCATAGATAGAGGAGAAGTCTTAAGTTCAACGGCAAGCATGAACGACGTGCCCAGCCAAGA
Source organism: Elaeis guineensis (assembly GCF_000442705.2). Taxonomy (NCBI): domain Eukaryota; kingdom Viridiplantae; phylum Streptophyta; class Magnoliopsida; order Arecales; family Arecaceae; genus Elaeis; species Elaeis guineensis. The sequence continues at coordinate 12,621,131 of NC_026005.2, read as the reverse complement.
TTCTGATCTACAGATAATATTTTAAATCAACTACCCGACCCACAGGATATTATATTTGGTAAGGGTCTGGCCAGCCAAGTAGGCATTCGAACAAATATCAAAAATTGAAGAAAAAGGAGGAAGTTGTTCGATCTTCCATATTAGAAAATACTTCTTCTTTGACACAATCTTGACGTCATGCACATTGAAAAGAACATATTTGATAATATATTTTATACCATTCTCAATATCGAAGGAAAAATGAAGGATACTGTGAAGGCTTATCTGGACCTGGAGGACATGTGAATTAAAAAGGAATTACATTTGATTCGACAGGGGGATAGGCTGGTGAAGCCATTGGCATGTTATGTATTGAATCGAAGAGAGAGAAACCAATTTCTCACATATTTGAGATCAGTGTCCGATAGATACGCCTCAAACTTGAAACGGTGCATCAAGCCGAAAGATAGAAAGATCGTCAGGATAAAAACTCAAGATTGCCATGTGCTTCTACAATATGTGCTCTCAGTTGGTTTGCATGGATTGTTGCCAGATAATGTGTGTGATGCATTACTTGATTTGAGAATTTATTTTCAAAACTTATTTGCGAAGACGTTGAGGCGAAATCAGATCGATATATTAGAGAAGAAGATTATCATTACTCTCTGCAAGCTCGAGATGATATTCCCTCCCACCTTCTTTGATATCATGGTGCATCTTTCAGTTCATCTTCCATATGAGACTAGATTGGGTAGGCTAGTACATACAAGATGGATGTACCCAATTGAAAGGTAATTGCATGATATTGTAATATTTATTATTCATTATTGTATTCCTTATTATATATGTATATCAATTGATAATTTATTGGATAGGAAGATGCCAGAATACAAGAATGTCGTCGCTAACAAAGTACGGCCTGAATGTTCAATAGCAGAGGCATACGTTATGAATGAATATCTGACATTCTGGTCTATGTACCTTCAGAGAGTGGAGATCAAATTTACAAGACTACAACGGAATATTGATGTTGATGACATTCTGATCGATGGATTGTCCGTGTTCTCCAATATTGCCCGACCATATGGTAAGAAAGATTTTCGAATGTTGATACCACAGGAAACAGACGACATGCATTGGTATGTGCTAAACAATTGCGAGGAGGTGGAAGCGTACATAATGTGAGTATATATATTTAATTTTTTTATTGATATATACATGAATGTACGTACTCATAGACTCTAAATTAAAATATACATATTATTACTGTATTACTTCTGTGAGCACGAAAATGAGCTCAGAAGAATCAATCCTACATTAGCAGCAGCACGACATAGGAATTAACATTATGATTTGATGAACGGATAAGTTATGTTAATGTTCACTATGATTTAAAGGTTCGTTTATACAGTATTTATTTTATCAAACTTAACATGCTTATTGTTCTTTTAATTGTAGATAGCTCAGCTATGTATAGACAATTCTAACTATATCAGTGATGACTTAGCCGCACTTGCATGAAAATCTGTCAGACGTGTATCGGTTTATTCAGCATGCAAAGTCAATGGTGTACGGTTCTTAACGAAAAATCGTGATCGCAATCGAACCGCACAGAATTGTGGAATAAGCATGGAGGGTGAGCATAAGGATGAAATAATAAATTTTTTTTGTGTTTTGCATAAGGTTATAGAGCTGAGATGTTCATCTTCGGTGGGTCGTGTTTTCAAATGTCGATGGTATGATTTAGGACGACACAAGCCAATTATTATAGATCCTCAACTTGTTAGTATCCACACTAGTCAACGAAAGTGATCCTTATATTTTTTGCAAAGCAAGTGAGACTAGTGTGGTATATTGATGATACCAAAATGAAAGAGCTTTGGCGAGTTGCAATAAGGGCTCAGCATAGATATTTGTTCGATCCCGCACTTTTCACATGCCCAAATGATGAAGATCTAGAGAATGAAGTCTGTGCAACTATTAAAAATGAAGCATATCAAATGCAAGCACCAGATAATATATTAGTGCCAGATGATATGGTCGACATAGGATAATTGCAAAGAGACGACTGCGAACCTGAGGATGTTCCTATTATTGGAACATCGATAAGGGCACGGGCACGAGCATGATCCAACAATAATTTGGGATCACATATGGATGATGACTTCATCAATAATGATGCTGATAGCACTTCATGGTCGATGCCTCCTATGAGTCTTACTGAGAACGACTATATGGACATGAGTTTAGATTTTGAGAATAATAATTAATATGAATAAGTAATTCAATTTATTTTTTTGTTACATCATGTAATACTTGAATTTTTTTGATTACGTGCTAATTTAAATTATTTTAATCATTGCAGCATCATGGCTGGTCCTGGACGTGGACGTTCACAGAGTAGACAGCAGGCCCCACTTGATGATACACATCCTCACTTTAGCATTTTACACGATGAGTCAGAAGATTTAGATGAGACTCAGCTGTCCGAGTCCACAGAGCAGACTAGTGCTCATCCAGAGCCTGCCCAGCTGGAGGTCATGGCACCGCAGTATCATCCCTCTGTAGGTACATCTCTATCAATTTATAAATTATGTATATTTTTTTGTTATATACATCTATTGGTAGATGATATATGTTCATTTCACGAATTTTCATATGCAGGAACACAGCAGCAACGCACAGTGCGTGGTCCTAATAGGGGCCTTGTTTTGGAGAAATACGTGCATACGTATAATGAAAAGCTGAAAGTAATATTTCAGGATCATCCAGTTGGCACAAAGGCTAGTATAGTCGGAAATGAGATCAGTCTGTATATGTGGTACCATTTTTTGTGGGCCGTCGAAAGTTTCAAGCATGTAGCCCCTCGATACCATGATACCCTAGTCTCTCACATCAAGGTAAGAATTAACTTCGAATGTCTTACATATCATTACATGATCCATATTATTTTTTGTTATATAGATAATTTTTTAATATATGAATAATTCTATATATTTACTTTTTGCTATAATGAATGTTCATATGTGCAGGATAATATTGACTTCGAAGATTGCATCGACGAACAAGTGACGGCATGTATTTTCAAAATGGCTGCAAATAGATATGGAGATCGATGATGTAGGCTTTATAAATACTGCAATGAGCTGCAGGTGAAGGGAATTGACCCTGTAACCCAACCTTATAGAAATTAGACTGGGTCTAGTGACGATTGACGGTGGTTATGCGAAGATTTTGGGAGTAAGGTATTTCAGGTATGTTTAATGTTTCAAGTTATTTTGATATTATTATGTCCTTTATTGGTTATAATAGTATGTATTTTGTAGCAATGATCGGAGGTGAATAAGATGAATAGAAATAAAATTGATTCTATTCACACATAAAGAAGTGTCTCTTTTGCACAGGAAATGAAAAAGATGGTACGTAACTACATTTACAATTATATTTTGTAAGTTCTTATTAAATATTTAAATTATTTGATATTTTTTCTTCTTTTTTTTATTTGAATAGAAACTATCCGTGGTCGATGCCTACGGTAAATTTTATCAAAACAAGAGTGGCGAGTTTGTGATTGAGGAGGCAAGACAGCATCATGTAAGTATCATTCCTCTACATTTTGAATACTTTTAAAGATTTTGAAATAAATTTATGATGTTATTTGGTCCATTGTGAAAGAAAAAATGTTACAATTGAGAGAGCAGGTGACAAGAGAGGTTGGATCTGATAGCGATGATGGATCGCAGCAGGTTTGTTCGATGACAGATGATGCGATCCTGGATGTCGTCCTCAGCTGGCAGCTAGGATCTGGGCATAGCATGCGATCAAAAAAATCTCGCAGTTCGTCATTCGATCGGTCTGATGATGCCTCGGTGTCAGAGGCAGTTAGGACATCGATGAGCATGATGCAGGATCAAATTACTTACTAAATGAATCGTAGCCAGATGCTCGAGAGGATAGTGACTGCGACGGTGGGACAACTCGGTATCAATACCTCCGAGTTAGCACTTCTACAGCCGCATGATGCCGCCTCTGTACAGCCATCGCGACACACATCGGGCTAGAAATCGATGCTTGGAGGAGGGAACGAGGCCAATGACTCTGATGATACATAGTTTGTAGCTTTTTTAAATTTTAAATGGTGTATGAAGTTATATTTTTGTATATGATAATGATGGCTATGAAAGTTATTGCTATTTGAAATTGCTATTTAAAATTTAAATATTTTATTATGTTAATATATTTTTATGTAAATATGTTTAATCTGAAAAAAATTTATATTTAAACAGGTGCTTTCATGATTAAAAAAATAAAAATATTTTATTTCATCCATAATTTAATTTAGCGATGAAATATTAATTTTATCATAAAAAATAATTAAAAAATTTTGATAATCTTAAAATATTCAAATTTTCACTACATATTGCGATGAAATAAAAATATTTCATCATTAAAATTACGACGAAAAGAATTTTCATCTCTAAAAATAATTTTTTTATCATAAATTTTATTTTTTTCTTTATTTTTTTTAACGATAATTTTTTTTTCATCGTAAAATTTACGATGAAATTTTTTTTCATCACAAAAATTACGATGAAATTTTTTTTTTCATCACAAAAATTGTGATAAATTTTTTTTCATCACAAAATTTGTGACAAAATTTTTTATTTCATCGCAAAAATTACGATAAAATTTTTTTCATCATAAATTTAGCAACAAAATTTAATATTTCATCGCTAAATTAGCAATGAAATTTTTTTCATCACTAATTTTTGCGACGAAATGCTAATTTTTGTCGTAAAAATTTAAAATAATAATAATAATAATTTCAATCAAGTAACAATTGATTTTTGACGATGAAAATATTTTTCGTCACAATTTTAATGACGAAAGTTTAAGCTCTTGCGACTAAAATATTTCATCGCGAATGCTCCAAATTTTCCGTCGTCCCGTTGATTACTTTTGGCAATGAAATAAAAAAATTTTATCGCTAAGACCTTTTGCTACGAGGTTTTTTCTATAAATTTTTAGCGATAAAAAATTTCAGCGCTAATAATTTTAGCGACGAAAATTTTATCCTTAGCGATGAAAAAATTTCATCGTAAAAAATCAGATTTTTTGTAGTTCTCGAATTCAATCGAGATAAGCTAGGTCAGCTGTAGCCAACTTAGAGGAGTTGCAAAATATGATTCAAAATAGAAGGTTGTTCTGATCCATTGCGGTGATTATTTTGAAAAAGTAATCTATCCGTGCATGTAAAAATGGCAGATAAAGAAGTTCTAATCATCAAAATTTGATTATGCACCAAAATATAACTACGGGCTGGCTGCCGTATCACAAATGCGGAAATGTGATCCCAACCAATACGATCTACGTGCACTTTTTAGGAACCGCCAATCCCTCAGTAAGTACACTAAAAGCTTCAAGATGCTCCACTTCTTGTTTCTCTGTTCTTCAATGTCCAACTGATTTTAATGTCAGAGGCTTTCTATAGAAAAATATTTCGATTAAAAATTTTTTGCAGATCTTACTTCAGCATCCAGCATCCGGATCAGCACCTTAGTTCGATTCGAGGACTCTTCTTTCTTGTTTTCTTGAAGGAGAACAGCTTCGATCTCTTCGGCTTAAGATTTGGCAGCAACGGGACTAAATAATCCATATTCAATCCACTCGCCCTTACAGCTTGGCCACAATAATTTAGTGATGATGGTACTTTTTAGTTTTCCCCTCAATGAACGCCTCGATGTATGGCGACTCTTCGAACTCCTGGTACTGTTCCATCGTGCCTGGCAGCGGATGGACCAACGTAAGAGACGACATAGTGTCACGATCTTGGCTGGGTACTCGTCCAACGTCGAAAGTTGGCTCATAGCTTAGTGCCACATTTCAATATGTCTGCGACCCAATTTTGGCCAAGATTCCCATAATGGTATTAAACAACAAGAGGTATTATTCACTATGATTAGCTCAAAGCATACTAGTCTAATTATGTAGTATTAAAACATTTGTTGAAAGTTCTTACCAAGGAAAAAAAAAAAACATTTGTTGAAAGACTGCTATTTTCTTAATATGTGCTATCTCTTTTCAAAGAAAATTAATACCAAAATTTTATACTTTGAAAGTTAATATTTTATTCAAGCAATAGTTCAAAAATTAAATAATACTATTTTTTTTTATGATATTTTTATAATAGCTGTTCTTTATAATAGCTATGCTATTGCCGTATTTAAGAGGTGCTGCTTCCTTGTACATTTTCTTTGTTTTCTTTTTTTTTTTTTTTTCTTTTTGGATAGTTAAGATTGATTTTTTTTTTTGTTTAGTTTCACAACATGCAACTTTTGAAAGTTAAACTATTATGTACTTTTGATGATGCAGAAAAATAAGAATGGCAATTATAACCAATCCATTAGATATCTGATCCAATTCATTTAAACTTCTGGATGAGTGTGAATTTTAGATAAAATATCTTAAATATATTTGGATAATGATATACTTGATTTGGATGTAGATCCAATATAACTTGTCTAAATCATCTTTTCATAATTATAATTATTTTAAAATATTTTTGTGATGAGTTTCTTATCGAGGGAATCTGCCCCGTATGTCTTATCTACCCAATTTATGTTATTTAATTCATCCTAATCGATCGATCCCGAGATAGGTACTGAGTGACCATAAGTATGAAGTTTTTAATCACAGAATGTATACAAAAATTAATCAATTTAAACCATATTCGATTAGTTGCCATCACTATAGTCTGGTCGCTCATCAATAATTTGGATTTCTTTTTTTACAAAGACCAAAAATTTGGAGTTGATGGCACATACTTTGATGTGCGGGCCTCCGTGTAATTTCCACCATATTTGGAGGGGACCAACCTGCGCACGGAAGAGCCGACTGAGAGTCACGATCTTGGATGGGTATTCATTCAACGTGGAGCGTTTGGCTAGTTTAGTGCCGCGTTTCAATTTGTTTGCGACCCATTTTTGGCCAAGATATTATCAAACAACCTCCCATAGAAAGTGTCAAAGCAACCTAATCTATTGATTTAGTATTAAAACATTTATGGAAAAACAAAGTTATTTTCTTAACATGTACTATCTCTTTTCAAAGAAAATTCATACCAAAATTTTTACTTTTTCTTTTGGGGTAAAGATGAAGACATCTATATTGCAAAAGGTAATAGTAGGTTACATAAATACAGTGATGAGCAGGGGCAAATACAATACGAAAACATAAAAGAGGTGACACATTAAGAAAGACCGGACAGTATAGGTGATAATATAATGAACTCCAAAACGAGGTATCCACCAGAAGAATATATGCCCCTTCCCCTCAGTAACAGCTGTGCTTAAGACATCATTTGGAAGATAGTAATAGCATCTGCAAAGACCAAGTAAGCAACAAAATTCATAGCAGATATGCCTCATGTGTGATGCATAGGATAGAGTAAGTGAAGCAGGCTCTGAAGTCCAACTCCCATCAGTAACAGCATTCATAAAGACATCATGTGGGACATAGTAATACCTGCTGCAAGGATGAAGTAAGGAACAGAAGCCAGACCAGATAAGCCCCATGTGCAATGCACACCAAGGAGTAAGTGAAGCAGCCTGTATTATCCCACTCCCTTCAATAACATCTTTGTTCAAGTCATCATTTGGGAAATAATAAGCCCGGCTGCCAAGATCAAGTAAACAACAAAATCGATACCAGATATGCGTCATGTGTAATGCATAGCAAGGAGTAACTGGAGCAGGCTCTAAAATCCAACTCCAATCAGAATTAACTAGCACTAAAACATCATTTGGGAAATAGTAATGGCAGCTGCAAGGATGAAGAAAGAAACAGAATTCACCCCATGATATGCCCCATGCGCAATGCATATGAAGGATTAAGTGAACCAGCCTCTAAAAACCAACTCCCATCAGTACCATCTTTGATTAAAATATCATTTGGGAGATAGTAAGACCGTCTGCAAAGATCAAATAATCAAGACAACCCATAGCAGATATTTCCCATTTGTAAGGCATGCCTAGCAAAAAGTGGAACAGCATCAAAAATATAACTCCCATTGGAATGAGGGACATGAAAATCATCATTTGGGAGGTTAATTAGATGCCAAAGAGAATCCTAAACCTTATGATAAAAGGAAATCAAGAAGTATATCCTTTCAAATCTGACATCACTATGTAATAGATATAAACATATATATTTGCTCAGATTGCTTCCAGCAACCACTACTAAGCCTGTTCATCTGAGTTTGAAGCATAGAAAAGTGATCAGCCGCTGATAACTGAGAAGGCAATGAGACTGTTGCCCTGAAACAAACTATAAATCCCAGCCTGCAACTACTTTCAAACCGGCACATATTAGGAATAAATTCTTGAAGATGTTTAGTAAAAGTACAGTAAGAACAATAGACCAGTATCATCAGTATTTTAGACAACATCTTGGTTAACAGTGAAGACAGCAGTACAGCCAGTCTGATATAGTTGTTGGACCTCATATAAAAATATTCTTGACTACTGTACTTCAGAGTAAGGAAGATAAATGAATAACTATGTATAGATAACACACAGTAAAGGAAGCCCAAAACCTGCAAGCAAGAACAAACAGGTTTAGTAAAAAATTTTCTTTTTTGTATTACTGTTTTTTTTTTCCTTTTTTTTCTTTTTGAATTTCTTTTTTCTTTTTTCTTTTTTTCTTTTCTTGTTTTCTTTTTCCTTTTTTCCTTCTAATTTCCTCCACCAATCAAGTCTTCGTATATCCATATATTGTGCATGATGATGTATCAGTGACATAATCAGAGTAAAATTTTCATAAAAAGCTGGCCCTATCTCTTTGATCCTGGACCAGTTCTGAAGAATAAAATCACATAGATAATAGAGCTGATGAACTACCAACTTGTAGAGCATAAAGATAAGTCCTTATAGTGATATATCCTTCAGATGTAGGCCATAACTTCGGACCATGTAAACTTGATAATTGGCCTCCATACTGCAGACATCCTCTTGAACGCAAACTGCGCACCCAAAATTGAAATATGAACAAAATGTGTGCAAGTCTCTTAGCTTTCTGAATATCCCATAATATAAGCCTATTGTAAGATATGACTGATGACATTGCGCAGCTCCCAGGGAATACAAAAGTTGAGTAGAGCAAGTGATATACTGCATTTGTATGCAAGAATAATACCCACGTTCCCGCTCAGAGCCAACCATACCAAAAACTCTTCCCCTTAGAATTTTATATATAGTGCTCCAATCACTCTTCCGATGTTTCCTATAGAGCTTCCTAGATCTCATTTTTATCCCTTCTCCAGTTGAACATCCATTCTTCCTCACCCTTCCCATCCTCCTCTTCCCTTTAGCCCTCCCTAATTTCCTTTTATATAAACCAACTTGCTCCATATCTTGTGAATTTGGGGTTAAGGAATGGGGTACCTGTATACAGAAGGTTGTAAAACAGATTAGAGAATGAATACTAAAAGTATAATTCCCATAACTCCCTGTCCTCGCATTGGTAATCCCTTCTTGTAGTATGCTAAGCCTATTCTTATTGCTTTTCATCCTCCACACTGTACAATTCAAAAAATAGACTAAAATGAAGAGTTGCATTAATATATCGAAAAATGGAGTAGTAGAACACATACTGTATCAAAAACTATGACAACATGCTGTGAATTTCAAACCTCTAAGCATCTCTAGTATGCTGAATATCGTACGCATCTGCTTGGAGTAAGTGACGATATCTATAATCTTCAACCAACTCTGAGGACCCGATAAAATCCCCCTTGCAATGCTTTATTTGCTAGAAAGTCCGCCACTTGATTTCCTTCTCGAAAAGTGTGAGAGATTTTGTAGAACAACCCAGCACTTCTCCAGTGACATAAATCCTTGGGGAATATGAGAGATTTTATCACAATAAAGGCTATTTAACCGAGATACTACTATAACAGAATCTCCCTCCAACCAAATTTGAGATGCATGTAGTTCCAGAATAGTAGTTTTAACCCCATGTCATGCTGCTAGGAGCTCAGCCATAGTCACAGAACTAGGGTGGAGGCGCTTACCTCCAAGATGTAGAACAACGGCCTCATGATTGTGAATGACAAAACTTACCGCCATATTACCTTCATTAACCGTTGCATCCAAGTTTACTTTTATGACTCATTCGAGAGGGGATAGCCAAGATACTAATCAGGAATGACAAAAGGATGATTTCTTCTAAAAAAATTACTACAATATTGATACGGAGGTTGCAAGTTATCATCAATTAAACTTGCACTTGTCTTAGAGAAGGTCCAGAGCTTACATAATAATTGTCAAATAGATATATGAGAATTGTTAAAAATACGTTTATTTCGAGCCCAACACAGCAACCACGCTACATATGCCATGAGAGATTTCTGTTCATTTTCTATCCTAGCATTAGAAATCCGATCAATTCATACCGGTAACGAATTGAAACAAAAATTTTTCTGGCACATGCAACTGATCTACTGCCAAAAGGATCCGGCAAAGGCACAATGAAGAATCACATGTGCACAATCTTCAATTTGATCCCCATATAGATCACAAAATTGAGTGGTAGCAGCGATAATATTGTAGTATGCCAATAGTGCTCTACACTAGAGTCTATCCCATACTAGCTTCCAGAGAAATGTTTACCAAAATTTTTACTTTGAAAGATAATATTTTATTCAAGCAACAATTCAAAAGTAATCGTGTTTATTTTGTATTTGTCGATGATGATGGGACAACAGTTGGCCAAGCTTGCAGTTGGTGCGCGACTTTTGCAAGTGAGACTACCATGTTCTTTGGACACCAATAATTTGGAGGTGGTGACACTCATTTTTTTCTCAATGAATGCTTTGTATATGTCAGCCTTGCGGCATGTATGCATGTCTTCGACCGCATCACGAGTGGCTGGCCTATTTCTCTCTGAATACTACAGATGAAAGAAAAAAGATTTGAGCACTTTGAAAGTTACATAAAACACGATCCATTGATTCATACTGTAAAGAAGATCAATTAATTTTGAGCATGAAAGATCCAACCTGAACCTTAGCATCATAGGTTTCGGGAATCCTACTCAATGTATTTGGGTTATATCTTTCATACGAAAGAATAATTCACTTAATGTCAACTGTTGTATCATACAATAGCCGCTTCGGGATCTATGGAACTAAATGGTAGAAAATATCTAGTACTTTGATATTTGTGCAAGATGTGATCATACCATTAATGGCATGAAAGAAGATTAATCATTCTTTCGCTCGACAGATGCAACTCGAACCCCTAGTCAATTATCATCAGGGGCTTAGAAAAAATCATTGGCAAAGGGGAAGCCACCTTGTGGTGAGAGGGGACCCTTTATCCGTTCGAATTCCCAGTACTTGATCTGATTGCTATCACGAAAGATGGACTTACTCTTTGATTTGTAAAAGATCTTAAACTCCCAATTGGATTCTTGTGGAGGATTCAAGCTAGAACTTGGAAAAGAATCCAAGCATGGATTACACTTGGCAACGAACTTTTGCTTACATTCTCTACTTTTTATTGTGACCCTATCATTGTAAAGTTCAATTTCTGTTCCTTAGCATGGAATTCTAATGAGAAAATCAAAATTAATAAACCATAAGATTCCACTTTCCTACAAAATAAAGTGATGCCAACAAATGATCAAACATGTGTGAAGTGGGATATGGTTTTAGGCACCGAACAAGATTTTTCGTTGTACTGCATAAAGACTTTAAGGAGGTATTTGGTTCGTAATGGGAATGAGAATAGGAATGGCTTGGAATCGGAATTAGAATGGCCAAATCCTCCAGAGCGTTTGGTTCGTGATCGAAATTGGAATCGAAATCGGAATCGAAATTGAAATGAAAAATTGAATCCATAGAAGAGAGTAGGGATTGAGTTCTATAAATATTGACCCATTCCCATTCCATCCCGAAATTGGAATCGGAATGGAACTCCTCCCAACCAAACGGTTGGAATGGGAGTCACCCATTCCGATTCCGATTCCAGACCCCCATTCCCCCCAACCAAATATCTCCTAATTTTCTTTCAAAAAAATATTCCCAATGCCCCTTTTACTGCCTCATTTCTTCTTATAAAGGCCTAATATATGGAGCTCCCCTTGCTACCTGATATGAAATGATGGACCATATACTTGATATAGAATTAAGAGGTATTTGGTTGGGAGAAGTAGGGGCTTGAAATTGAAATCGGAATGGAATGGAAATGGCTCAATCTATATAGAACTCAATCCTTACTCTCTTCTATGGATTCAATTTTTCATTTCAATTTCGATTCCAATTCTGATTTCGATCACGAATCAAATGCTTCGGGAGATTTGACCATTCCAATTTCGATTTTTATTTTCATTCTGATTCCGGTTGCGAACCAAACACCTTCTTAATATCAATGTACCATGGAAGATGGTCTACCTGTCTCGTTGGAGCATCACACATTTACTACATTGACAATTTATCAACATCCAATTTCCATATATATATTTGTCACATGTATCAATCATATGCATCTACCATGTATGATAAACCTTACCTCTACCATGTATGGCAAATCTATCTATTCTGATACACTGAATATGCTTATGATACTCATGTATATATAAATAGAGGCTAAATCCCAAAAATAACATGAAGTAAATTATTCTATTTTCCACTATTTTCATTGTGTTAGAGCTATATGGTTGAACTTATCGGCGCCAACAACTTTCAACCACTTAGCCAAGCTGCTCAAATGCTGCAAAGCACCAAATGTGGGTCGAAAACTCTGCCCTGATTCTCCCCAGCAGCCATGACTTAGCAATGGAGAAACTTTCATGCAAAAGTCGCTATCAAAGTCCACAAAGTTCTTGGCGCGGAAACAATATCAACAAAGAAGCCAGCATTAGCCACCATGAACCCTCTTAGATATGACTCCGCTGTGCCGAAGATTTGGCATGCATTCAGCTGCAGTGGTGCTGGTGGTGGTAGCAGATCAGCATGTTTGATAGTAGCAACCGGGATCTTGTGGAGCATGGCATTCCCATTGTAGAGCCAAGACCAACATATACAGATGACAACCCATCATGCATGTCTTTATATTGCTCCCCCTTGACACAGGCATAAAGGTGCATGCATGGCTGTTTACGGGGTAAATCTAAGAGGTCTAGCGTGTCAATCAAAGCTGCTCATAATTTTCTTGATGGTTGTGATTGAGTGGATCATACATGCATGCGATGCATGATACAGCACCGTGCTTCATATGTATGGCGTCCAATCAATCATATATTAAGCAATTTATATAGATGGCCTTGATGGAGTGACCACCCTTCTCTATTTTAACCATGAATTAGTTGGAGAGTGTTGATGCATATTATCCAACCTCATTATCATCTGGATACGTAGCAGCAGATTATTATCTGAGTTAATAGCCCTCTCATTGGCTGGTGACTGATCTGCCTTCTTTAATGCTATCTGTCAGTCGGTTTGATCTAAAACTGCTGGTAAGCGGGACACTCATCTCGATTTTTATCCGATCTATGATGCTTTACTTCGACTATTAGTCGATGTGATTATTAACACCAAAAGCATGATGCCTACTTTGGATAGTCATCGATCTCAGCTATTCCATATCAATCTATTATCGACGTGCCACCAGAGGTACATACGATTATTCGGCAACTATCATCTAGCTCAACATTAACTGTTTTCCAGCTATATTCCAATTCATCGCCACGTGGGCAACCGTCCTATGATCTTTACACAGCTGGTCGTTCTGTTATAACAACCTAACAGCCTAACAGATCCTTAATAGCATAACAGATTCGTACTGGTCTAACAAACTTTTTTTAAAGCCTAAGCAAGCTCTCTCTATATAAAGGGGAATAAGATACTCTCCGGAGGGTAAGTTTGAACTCATAGAGATAAAATTCTGCTAAATTTTTCACTGAAAGAAATCAAAGTTCTCTCCACTTCATTACACTCTCAAACTCATACTTCTTGTTATCTACTTCTCCATTTCTACTATCTGTTCTCAAGGCTCCGAGTCACTTAAGCATCGGATAATCCTAAATTGGAAGGTACCCCATGATTTTAGAACTTCTTTTGCAGATTTATTCATAGTCTACATCGGCTCAGCTCAGTCCTCAGCTCTCCAGCTTGGCTCATTATCGACCTCAACATCTGTCCACCGGAGCCTTGCAGCAAAAGATTGATGCTAGAGGAAGGACATTTTGAAATTTTTGATGAAAAATAGTGAACAAGAAAGCGTGAATCATCCTTTACCTACCTCATCTTCTCTTGAAGATGCTTAAGAAGTCATCCAACTATCAGTTATTATTAATCCACAACAGTTTAGTCTCCTGATCTAACAAGTTCAGGCCTTTACTGCAGCAATACAACAGCTCCAGCACACCACTAAGCAGCAACGAGAAGCCACCCCTCAAATGGTCCAATCCCATCATTCCTAGCAACAAGTTCCACAAGATCCTCCTCATAATCATGCATTAGATCTCAGGGATCAATCCTGAGGGGCAGAATCATCTATTCCAAGTAGGAAGATGAGCATAGAAGAAGATCTTGGACAAAAGATCCAAGATCTTGAAAAGAAACTAATGAAAATACATAGGGTGAAAGGGATTTTAGCCTATGATCTCTCTTCTCTCAGTAGATTCTTAATGAATTTGTTCCTCTTCAGTTCAAGATGCCTGCTATGGAGTCATTTGATGGCTCCATTGATCCTTTGGACCACTTGAAAGGTTTTAAAGCTATTATGAGGCTGCAAGGGGCGTCTGATATCTTACTCTATATAACTTTCCCAATCACTCTCAAAAAATTTGCAAGAATCTGATTCTCTGACCTTCAGCCAGGATCTATTTCTTCCTTTGAATAGTTAGCCAAACTGTTCATTATCTATTTTGGCAATAATAGAGTTCACCTGAAAAATACTAATAGTATTTTTGCTGTGAAACAGTAAGAAGGTAAATCTCTGTGGGATTATAAGGCATGCTTCAATACCACCACACTAACAATCAAAAACTTCAATGAGTCTATTGTAATGGCAGCTCTGAAGCAGAGACTCAGGAATAATCATCTAATCTTTCTCTTAATAAAAACTATCCGGATAACTATAAGTAGATGCTCATCTGGGTATGAAAGTATGCTCAGAATGAAGAAAAAGAAAGCATACTCCGTCAAGTAAGAAAAGAAGAAGATGCAAAAAAGCGGCCTCGAGAAAAGCCCACAGGAATCAAAACAATTTTGATCAACCTTGAAAAAAATCGAGGTCTAGAATTCCACCTAGGCAATTTGATTCCTACACTTCCTTGTCTGCCCCTCGAGCTCAGATACTGATGGAGATCGAGGGCCAAGGATATCTTCATCGATCTAACCCTATGAGGGCTCCACCAACAAAAAGAGATAAAATGAAATACTATCGTTACCACCGGGATCATGGCCATGATATTGACGAGTGTCGATAATTGAAAGATGAAATTGAGGTATTGATATGTCGAGGTCAACTCAGCAAGTATGTCTGAGATCGGACCAATCAAGTTGGTCAGTGGTAGAAGCCAGACAGTGATAGTGATCTCAATAGGTCCACTGCTGAAGTTATCAACATGATCTCAGGCCTTGGTGAAACTGAAATAGCTGAAATGACTGGAAGCTCCCCAAAACATCAACGCATAGATAATACTATTTCTCTTTTTGATGATGATGTCAAAGGAGTTCAAACTACTCCTCAAAATGATGCTGTTGTCGTCTCTATGACAATAGCAAAATATGATGTAAAAAAAATATTAATTGATAATAAAATTTTTGCTGACATATTGTTCTATGATGCATTCCAAAAAATGAATTTGATAGGTCAGCTAAAGCAGGTCAGTATCTCCTTGATCGATTTTTTTGAAAATTCAGTAGCTGTGGAAGAAAAAATCACTTTGCCAATCACTACAGGTGTAGAACCTTATCAGTCAACTGTAAAGTTTATCTTTTTGGTTGTTAAAGTATCATCAACTTATAATGCAATTCTTGACCGATCAGGACTCAATGCTCTTAAAGCTGTGGTTTCTACTTATCACCTATTGGTTCAATTTTTCACTAAACATGGAGTTGGAGAAATGCGAGGAAATCAGACACTCGCTAAATAGTACTTCCTGATATCTACAAAGATGAAGAGATCTGCAGAAGCTTTACCAATTGAAATATCTGATCAAAAAAATAAAGTTGATATTGGAAAAAATTGAGGAGAACCAACCAAGAAACTCATCACTATTCCTTTGGATGATGATTCAGAAAAAATAATTCAGATTGGATCTTTATTGGAGCCCGACTTAAGGGAGAAACTGATATCTTTTTTCTGAATAAATGCTGATGTCTTTGCTTGGTCACCCTCCGACATGTTTAGAATTTCAACTGATGTTATTGTACATAAGCTCAATATTGATCTAAAGCATAAGCTAGTGCAGTAAAAGAAAAGAAGTTTTGCTCTAAAAAGATAGAAAGTAATAGATGAGAAAGTTGACAAATTATTGAAAGTTAAATTTATTAGAGAAGCATAGTATCCAAAGTGGATCGCAAATATTATCATGATTAAGAAAGCCAATAAAAAGTGAAAGATCTGTATTGATTACACCGACCTCAATAAGACTTGTTCAAAAGATAGTTTTTTTCTTTCAAAGATTGATCAGCTTGTTGATGCTACTTCGGAACATAAATTACTGAGTTTTATGGATGTCTTTTATGACTATAACCAAATCAGAATGATGCTTGAGGATGAAGAAAATACAGTCTTTATCACTGAAAGAGATTTGTATTATTATAAAATGATATCTTTTGATCTTAAAAATGCAGGTGCCACATACCAACGCTTAGTGAATAAGATCTTTAAGTAATAAATTGATCGCAATATGGAGGTCTATGTTGATGATATGTTGGTAAAAAGTATTGAAACAGATCGGCATATTATCGATCTGAAAGAAGCCTTCGATGAACTTCACAAATATCAAATGAAGCTCAACCCTAATAAATATGCTTTCAGAGTGATTTTGAAAAAAATTTTAGAGATTTTTTTGTAACTCAAAGAGAAATCGAAGTCAATTCTAAAAAAATTTGAGCTCTACTCGAAATGAAGCATCTAAGTTTTATCAAAGAAGTTCAACAACTCACTGGACGAGTAGCTTCTCTCAGCCAATTTATTTTCAGATCAATTGAAAAATATCTTTCTTTCTTTAAAATTCTGAGGCATATCAAAGACTTCACTTAGTCGGAAGAATATCGAGCTACCTTTGACGATCTTAAAAAATATCTTGGGTCTGCTCTATTGTTATTAAAGTCGATGGAAGGTGAGGAGTTATTCATGTATTTATCTGTTTTAGCTAATACTGTTAGTTCAATTTTTTTGATCTAAAATGATATAGAAATATAAAGACTAATTTATTATACAAGCAAACTACTTAGAGATGCTAAAACTCGATATTCTAAAATTGAAAAAATGATCTATACTCTTATCACATCGGCAAGACAGCTCCGATCTTATTTTCTGGCTCATTCTGTCATAGTTTTAACTGACCAACCTTTGAAGTCAGTTTTGTAGCGGCTTGATGCTTCAGTTTAGATTGCTAAATGGGCTATCAAATTGGATAAGTTTGACATTCATTATCGACCTCAGTCTTCATTAAAAGCTAAGTGCTAGTCGATTTTATTGTTGAATGCTTTATTCCTAATGAAGAACCAATCTCAATAGACTTGAAAAATATCAATACAGACTCTTTCTAGATATTGCATGTTGATAGAGCTTCTAATTCAAAAGAAAGTAAAGTTGGTTTGATTCTAGTAATCCCAAAAGGTGTTATCACTGAACACGCTCTGAAATTCAATTTTGATGCTTCAAATAATAAAGTAGAATATGAAGCATTGATCGTAGGACTTAGAATGGCTAAAGAGCTCAATGTTAAAAAGCTTAAAGTTTTCACTGATTCTCAGCTTATCGTCGTCAAGTATAAAGTCAATTTGAAGCTAAAGATTCTACTATGTCATAATGTTTACATAATGTAAAAGAATTGTCAAGAAGCTTCGAGGACCTAAAAGTCATACAAATACCTAGGTCAAAAAATATCCAAGCTGATGTTCTATCTCATTTGACCACATTGAATTTCTTCGAGCTTAATTCAAATATTTTTATTGATGTTCTTGAAAAGTTCAATATTGAGGCCTTGTCTATTACCCAAATTGAATATGAGCCAAGCTGGATTGATCCATTAATGGAATACCTTACCAAAGGGGTTTTACCGGCTGATCCAGTTGAAGCAAGGAGAATTAAAAAATAGACCCTATAGTATGTCATTCTAGATAACCAACTATACAAGAGATTGTATTCCTCTCCATTGCTTCGATGTCTGAGACCATCGAAAGCTGATTATGCTCTTCGAAAAGTTCATAAAAAAATCTGCAGTAATCACTTGGAGAGTAGATCTTTGGCTTATAAAATAATCATATAAGATTATTATTAGCCTACCATTCAAAAAGATTCTATCGATCTTGTCAATAAATATGATCAATATCAAAGATATGCTAATATTCAACATCAACCTATGTCCGATCTCATTCCTATTATAGCACCGTGGTCTTTTGCTATATGGAGAATAGATATTCTAAGACCTTTTTCAATGGCCACGGACAAAAAAAATTCTTGATGCTAGCTATTGACTATTTCATGAAGTGGGTGAAGACTGAACCCTTAGCACAAATCACTGAGAAAAAAATGAGGAATTTTGTGTGAAAATCAATTATCTACCATTTTGGTTTGCCTCGAATTATAATCACTGATAATGAACGATAATTTGAAAAGCAAAAATTCAAAAAATTCTATTATGAGCTCTACATTGATCATGAATTTACTTTGGTTGGACATCTACAGTCAAATGGAGAAGCCGAAGTCACTAATAGAACTATCCTTCAGGGTTTAAAGACAAGACTCACTGAAGCCAAAGGACTTTGCATGGAAGAGCTTTATAATATTCTCTAGGTATACAGAACAACACCTCGGATACCGACTAGGAAAACACCTTTTAAACTCACTTTTGGAACAGAGATAGTGATATCAATTAAGATCGGTCTACCTATGATCAGAATAAAAAATTTTCATGCTGAAAATAATTCAGATCGGCTAAGAAATAATCTTAATTTACTTGATGAAATTCGAAAAAGAGCTCAAATCCATATGGCGGCTTATAAACAAAGAGTAACCAAATATTATAATTCTCGAGTGAAGCCCAAAATTTTTCATAAGGATGATTTGATTCTCCGACAAGCTGAAGTCTTGAGACCAATGGAATAAAAAAAATTCACTCCAAATTGAGAAGGACCTTATTGAGTTACTGAAGTAATTTGCCCAGGAGCTTATTGAATTGAGAACCTAGATGGTACAATCATCACAAAAATATAGAATGCTGAAATTCTCAGGATGTACTGTCAATGATATTTTTGCAATAAAGTATTCAATTTTTGTCCCAATGAAGACAAAGTTTTGATCAAAAGTTTCATTGAAAAAAAAATTTTCATCTAAATCAAATCGGTGAAAATCGATCAAATGAGGATGATAAGAAGAAGAGGTGTCCAAACAAGGTCGGAAAAAGCCATGCTAAGGCCATAAAAATTTCAACCACACTAAGACAACCTGATGAGAGACACCCGATCTTTGGATTGGACTTCACCAAAAGATATGAGACATCCAATCTTCGAATTGAACCTCATCAAAAGATGTGAGATATCCGATCTTTGGATTGAACCTCACCAAAAGATGTGAGACACCCGATCTATGGATTGGATCTCACCAAAAACATAAGACATCTGATCTCCAGATTAGATCTCGCCAAATATTGTGGAACACCTAATCTTTGGATTGGATTTCACCAGGCTATTTAGGACATCTGATCTCTGGATTGAACCTCACCGAGCAACTCAGGATACTCGATCTTCAGATTGGATCTCATCAGATAATATGAAAGGATAAACCGAATCCAATGAGAAGAGTGCCCAGATCTATGACTGGATCTATTTAATGATAATCGCGAGAAGGCAACATGAATCACAAATCTATAGATAATAAAATCCGATCTACCACCCCGACTTTGGTTAAAAGTACTTTTGAAACCTTTATATTGGATTATTAAAGATTGATTTATGTCTAATTACATGATCTGATTTTGTTCAGTCCAATAATAAAGATTACTTCTTCAAGTTAGTCACATTGATTTATTTTATTTCTCTGATCTGATAACAGTCATTTGACCTATCTGATTAATCGATCTTAAATTGTATACAATCATCGTCATCTGACTGATGTTAGAAAATAACTTGTGGATTTCAAAACAAATGAAGACTCAGATCGGATTATTTGAGATCGGCTAAAAGAAACAAACATAGACATTTAAAAGAAAAGTTCTATTTCATTAATATGAAAAGAACAATTACAAAAGCCCACATCAGGCTGATACAAAAGTGCAGAAGTTAATAAAAAAAGAAGAAAATCAAATTCAGACTTTAGCCTGAGAATCTTCTGCTGGAGGAGCCGAGCTGGATTCTTCTTTAGCTTTTTCCTCTGGGGGAGTTTCCATGGCGATGACCTCAACTGGACTGGCTAGAACTTCGATCAGAGGCATTTCGAGGGAAGGAGTTGAAGGAAGTTGGATGGTAGTAGTTTCAAAAGTCACCTTAGCTACTGCTTCCATAGCTGCCTCTATTGTGACCTTACTAAGGTCGAGGTTGAAAAATTGCTTGATAATCAAGCACCGACAACTCTTGAAGCCAAAATCGAAGGCCCCTTCCGAGGCTTCAGTCATCTTGTCTTAAAAAGCATCTGAGTTTTTATAATCTTCGATAATTTGAGACATCTGCTCCTTATCCTTATCGAGCTGTCATCGGTATGAGACCAAAATCTCATCACGCTTTTCAATTATTTCTTTAGACTCCTTCAGCTTCTTCTCCAGCTCGGAGATCTTCTTAGTATTTTTCTATAGCTAATCGTCTTTCTCGATCAGCTGATTATCCTTGTCAGTCAGCTGACATTGACTCTCCAACAGCTATATATTCTTACCTTTTATTATGTCTATTTTCTCTTGGAGCTGTTTCTTCAGCTCCTTTATTGTTTCCTTCTCTTTGGCAGCCTCCTTCTCTACTGCCTCCTTGGCCTCCTCAACCGCCTTCTTGGCTTCCTTCTCGACCTTGAGCCCCTCTTCCAAAAACTTTTTATTCTCATAGAACCATACCATGTGCTCATGCAGCAGCCTAAAGTACATGGCGGACTGCAAAAAGAACAAAAAAGAAAGATGGTTAGACCGGCCAAAGCCGATATAAAAAGGAAGAGGAACAAAAGAAAAAAGAAAAGAATACAGTTAGATCGGTAAGAAACCAATATCAAAAAGAGAGAGAGAGAGAGAAGGATGAAAACGTATGTCCATGATATTGTTGAACCTATAGTTCATCAGCTGATCTAAAAAAAGATCTCTCCTCAGAGAGTTGAGTTCCCTCTGAGGCATCATCTTGGTGAAGAGGTCTCTGCCCAACCTTGGTATCCTCAGAAATGATGCCTTTGCCAAGTCAATCACCTCCATCGAAGTAGATGGTGGATTATCTGATGCCTTTGAGTGCTGATCGGCTGGTAGAGCTGTCTTGGCCGATGCTGGAGGAGGCATTGGGAAAGACACTTTCTATTGTGATGATCCCTTGGAAGGCGATGGTTGGGCCACCTCGGTAGATAGACAAGCTGACTGCGACATGATAGCGAAAATCGACATGGCATCGCTGTCAATAACTATCGCCCTAGATGATGATCAAAGGGCAGCCGACCTCGAAGGAGCCATCTTCTTCTTTGTCTTTTTGGATGCAGGGGCAAGAGCAGACTGATCAGCTTGAGTTTTTCTCTTCTTAGCCTCTGCCATCCTTTACAGATGAAATTTCATTATTGCTATCACATGAAAACAAAAGTTATCAGTGGATAAAGATATTGATACAGAATAGTAAAGCTATTAAAGAAATTGACATTGGACTTATCCTGGAGGGAGATCTAACTAATGCTGGCTTCAAGCAAAGACTGATCCATCACCACACTACCAGAAAAGAGAGTTTTTACGATAAAAATATTTACTACAAAAATATTTATATAGATAATAAGAGTATTTACGATGAAAAATAAAATTTATCATAAATAAAAAAATATTTACTATGAAAATAATTTTTTATCATAAATAATTTTATATTAATGATGAAAAAAGAATTTTATCATAAATACTTATTATTTATGATGATTATTTTCATCATAAATAATAAAATATTTATTTTAATTTTATATTTTTAAATATTCATGATAAAAATATTTTCATCATAAATAATTTAAATATTTATGATAGAAAATATTTTTTCATCAGAAATAATATTATTTCTAAAAAAATATTTCATCATTAATATTTAAAAAAAAAATTAAAAATTAAAATATTATAGATTATTTATGATGAAAATATTACATCGTAAATAACCTAGTATTGGCGATGAAAAATATTTTTCATCATAAATACTCAATTATTTATGATAAAAAATTTTCATCACTAATATTTTAAAAAAATAAGAAATTTAAAAAATTTAAAAATTATATATTATTTATGATGAAAATATTATATCATAAATAACTAAATATTGATAATGAAAAACTATTTTCATCATAAATACTCAATTATTTATGATAAAAAAATTTTATCACTAATATTTAAAAAAAAATAAAAAATTTAAAAAATTTAAAAATTATAAATTATTTATGATGAAAATATTATAACATAAAAAATTGAGTATTGGTGATGAAAAAATTTTTTCATCATAAATATTGAATTATTTATGATAAATAATTTTCATCACTAATATTTAAAAAAATAAAAAATTTAAAAAAATTAAAAATTATATATTATTTATAATAAAAATATTACATCGTAAATAACTGAGCATTGGCGATGAAAAGCTATTTCTGTCGTAAATACTCAATTATTTATGATAAAAAAATTTTATCGTTAATATTTTAAAAAAAATAAAAAATTTAAAAAATTTAAAAATTATAGATTATTTATGATAAAATATTACATCATAAATAACTGAGTATTGACGATGAAAAGCTATTTCCATCATAAATACTAAATTATTTATGATAAAATATTTACATCACTAATATTTAAAAAAAATGAGAAATTTTAAAAATTTAAAAATTTATAAATTTTATAAATTCATAAATTTTATAAATTTTATATCAAATTTTAATCAAATTAAAAATTGATTGAATCAAAATTCTAATCAAATCAGAGGCAATTCTTTCTTAGTAATTAGGTCATCTCATAACCTAATTAGGTCAAACCTAATTAAATCCAATTCAATTAGATTTTATTTAATCCTCTTTGCTCAATTAAATTGAGTTAATAAGTAATCTAATTATTAATTAATCTTCTATTAATTCACTAACACTTGATAAATTAACATATTATAACTTCTATAAAAGGTTAACCATTAATCGAATTGACGATTAAGCTCTTAAATGATTCTCAATCATTGATCAGTCATATGATCAGTCAAAAACTTCTTTTGAGTATGACCTCATAAGTTCGAACCTAAGCCGGTAGCACAGGAATAACTTTTTGAACCAATCGATGTGACCATCTAACAATGGTGACCCGACGTCTAGATAGATCAAATGAAGGCGAAGTAATATTCAAGAACCTATTGGCGTATATTTATCATATAATTCATCCCTTTGATCCTAATGCTCGAGTTCGATCAAAAATTTAACTGTCAATCCTAGATAAGTCATCCATATTGTATTTCAATCTTTTTCAAATCTATCATATGGATTATCTGGGTCCATATTTTACTAAATTGAAATACATTGATAAATTAACTCCTACTAATTCGGAGGGATCAATTCTATCTTGACTCACGCACCGACTTGACAAGTATTTGACTGCACCCAAAAATTTGCTATCACTGAATTACAAATTTAATTAGTCTGACACCAAAGTACAGTAAGTTGCCTGGAAGTCACCGTGGTGATCTCAGGTCGGAGAGACACTTATACTTATACCTTTTGCGAGCTATTCTTGACGGCAGAGTGCTCCATAGTTGGTCACGCTTAGTCACGATGTACTTCTACATTTCATCTGCATGCCATACAAGTATCTCCATACCATTTGGTTATGAGGACAACCAACGCATATGGCACACAACGACCTACATTTGATTTCGCTATCGTTCAAGAAATAGCATATCGTTTGGTCATAAATTAATTTAAGGCATACAACAACCTACACTTGAAAAAAAATTCATCACTAATATATGAAAAAAATAAAAAATTTTAAAAATTTAAAAATTACATATTATTTATGATAAAAGTATTATGTCGTAAATAACTGAGAATTGGCGATGAAAAGTATTTTTTATCGTAAATACTTAATTATTTACAATAAAAAATTTTCATCCCTAATATTTTAAAAAAAATAAAAAAATTTAAAAAATTTAAAAATTACATATTATTGGTGATAAAAATATTACATCGTAAATAATCGAGTACTGATGATAAAAAATATTTTTCATTGCAAACACTTAATTATTTATGATAAAAAAAATTTATCACTAATATTCTCAAAAAAATTTAAAAATTTAAAAATTATAGATTATTTATGATGAAAATATTATGTCATAAATAATAGAGTATTGGTAATGAAAAATATTTTTCATTGTAAATACTCAATTATTTACGATGAAAAATTTTTATCATCAATATTTTAAAAAAATTAAAAAATTTTAAAAATTTAAAAATTATTAATTATTTATGATAAAAATATTACATCATAAATAATCGAGTATTAGTGATGAAAAGTTATTTCCATTGTAAATACTCAATTTTTTATGATGAAAAATTTTTATCTCTAATATTTAAAAAAATAAAAAATTTAAAAAATTTAAAAATTATTGATTATTTATGATAAAAATATTATATCATAAAAAACTATGTATTTATGATGAAAAATTATTTTTATCATAAATACTCAATTATTTATGATGAAAAATTTTCATCACTAATATATGAAAAAAATAAAAAATTTAAAAATTACAGATTATTTATAATGAAATATTATTTTTCATCATAAAAAGTTGATTATTTATGATAAAAATATTTTTATTATCAATATTTTAAAAAAAATAAAAAATATAAAATTATATATTATTTACGATGAAAATATTGCATCATAAATAACTTAGTGTTTGCGATGAAAATTTATTTTTCATCCTAACTAGTCAATTATTTATGATAAAAATATTTTCATCATCAATATTATGAAAAAATAAAAAATATAAAAATTACAGATTATTTCTGATGAAATGGTAAAAATATTGTAAATAATTGATTATTTACGATGGAAAATGATTTCCATCGTAAACACTTTATTATTTATGATGAAATAATTTTATCACTAATAATTAAAAATTTAAAATTTAAAAAAATAACTTCCGACACTGAAAAAGAATCATTCTCTCCTCTTTCCTCTTGTTTTGCTGGGAATTATTGCTTTCTTTCTATAGATCAGTGAAACAGAAGCTCGAGAGAATAATATTTTGCAGGTTTTAATTTACAGTATCAATATATCCTTCGAAAAAAATGAGATAAAATATAAAATTTACAGATTATTTGTTTGGTTTATTATAAACATTCTGTCATTTCTGTTTTTATTGTTTAATGCTCCTTTTGCATTTATATAGATCGAAAAGTATGCGGAAGGCCTTTGTTGGGTCCTTCAGTATTATATTTCAAGAGTGCATCATAGTCTTGGTATGAGATGATTGTTTGTCACAGATACTCTCTAACTAGCTGAACTCTTATGATTGCTATCCAGTTTAAGATTTATCCTGAGATTGACATACTCTTGAACAGGTATTATCCTTTCTACTAAGCTTCTTTTGCGTCGGATCTCAAGGGTCTTAGCTGCTCGCAAATTAAATTTGAGTTTGGATGTCCATTCAAACCTTCAGATCAACTCAGGGCAGTGTTGCCACCAAAAAAGTAAATCAATGGGTTAGATTTTTTTAATTATAAATTATGTTTGATTGGAGCAGAATATCAGTGAACTTATCTTATTTTAGTGATAAAAAAAAATCAAATTGATCCACGTCATGGTTGTCTCATATTCATCTCATTCTTCTGCACAGATATACAATCTTCATAAATCTTGATTGGCATGAATATATCCCAAGGCTGCTAGAATTCGTGAATATACCTGAGAAGGATACTTTTAGTGAGAAAATATTTTTTTGCAAAAATTATTTACGATGAAAATAAAATTTTCGTTGCTAATAAACTTATTAACGATGAAAATACTTTTCGTTATCAATAATTTTTTTTAATTTTTATTATTGGTATTTTTTGACAAAAATTATTGACGATGAATATAATTTTTTTATTGCTAATAATTTTATTAACGATAAAATTTTTTATTTCATTACTAATAATTTTTAGAGAAAAAAATTTTTGTTGGATATTTTATTTTTGACAGAAATTATTAAAGATGAAAATCATATTTTCATCGTAAATATTTTCATCGACTCAACATCCCATCGTGTCAAACCCACTTCCCCCCTCCCCTCTCCTCTCTCTCCTCTATTCTTTCCCTCTCTCCTCTCCTTCTCTGTGCTCTCCCTGAACTCTCCCCTCTCCCTCTCCATGCTCTCACCCCCTCTCTTCCTGTCGATGAGCCCGTCACCATCGCCATTTGTCGTCTGCACTGCCGTTGCCGTTGCCGTAACCGTCCATCGGAGGAAAGGTTCTTCGAACCCTTTTTTTTTGTGTTGATCAGGCCATCAGGTTGCGAAGGGGGGCCGGTGGCGGCCGACGGTGCCACGAGGCCGGGGAGGGGGTCGGCCAGGGGGAGGTGGTTGGGGGGTGGCCAGGGGCGAAATGAGGGTGGGATAGGATCGGGGGGCAGCTGGGGGTGAGACGAGGGCAGGGAGGGGAGGGGGTTAGCCGGCAGTGCCACGGGGCCGGGGAGGGGGTCGGGGGGTAGAGACCCGACCGAGGAGGGGGTGGCTAGCGGTCGGGGGCGGGATGGGGTCCATGGGTGGTCGAGGGCAAGACAGGGGTGGGGAGGGGGTCGTGGGCAGCCGTCCGCGCCATGGGGCCGGGGAGGGGGTCGGTCGGAGGAGACGGTGCCGGGAAGGGGGCGGTCGGTGGCCGATGGTGAAATGGGGAGGGGGTCGATCGGGGAGGGGTGGGTGACGGTGGAGAGGGAGGAAGGAAAGAGAAAGAGGAGGGAAAAAAGAAAAAAAAAAGAAAAAAAAATTAAAAAAAATTAAAAAAAAAGTAAAAAAATCAAATATTAATCAAATATTTTATTATTAATTAATAAAAATAAATTTTAAATCACGATCCGAATTGGATCGAGGTCGGGATCCGGATCGAGATTTTGATTCGGATTGGGATCCAGATCGGGATCTGATCCGAGCGGTGTAGAATGTATAACAGTGCCGGCACTGTAGGAGTGGGGGCCATGGGAGGCCGAGTTCAGACGGTGTGGGGTGTGTGACGGTGCCAACATCATGGAAGCGGTGGTCGCAGGGGCCGAGTCTGGGCAGCACGGGGTGTGTGATGGTGCCGGTACTGTGGGAGTAGGGGCCGTGGGAGGCCGAGTCCGAAGCTCATTTAGAAAAAAAATTATTTAAAAAAAATATTTTTAGATAAAAAATATTTTTTTAAAAAAAATAAAAAATTATTTATAATTTTTAGATAAAAAATATTTTAGAAAAAAATAAAAAATCATCGAGTTCTCGAAATTAGGTTTCGTGTTATTATTTTGCGTTGATATTATTTTGCATGCTCAACTGCTTATAGTTTATTTTATATTTATTACATGCTCAACTGCTTATAGTTTTTGTTATTATTATTTAATATTATATTTATTTATATATCAAGAATTGTAGGTATGGAATCAGGAGATAGACGACGACATTCGCATTCACTGTCTACCTCGGAGGCGGAAGCGTCTTCACCGATTTTTACTGCCGCACCAACTCCCTCATCAAAGGATCCTGCACTGACAGGTCCTAGTGAGATGGATTCGAGTGAGGTGGGTCCGCATGGTATTATTATTTTTTTATATAATAAATTTTAATTTTTTATTTAGATAGCTATCATATTAACGATTTATTTATTGTTGTTTCAGATCAGTCTCCACTGGTAGTGAGGTGAGGATGAGGTCCATCGAAGAACTTCACTCTAGAACGTTGGAGACGGAGCACCCGAGACAGCATCTCCGTATCAAGATACCACCTGGCTACACTAGATCCATTAGGGAATGGTGTGAGCCATAGCAGACCGAGCTGGGCATCATATGCCGCAGCTATGCCCCTGTGATGCTTTTCGATTGGCGTCACATTGTATTGGCTCAGAGAGAGATTTTCTACATTCAGTTACAGATAAAATAAATTATATTATAAATATTTAATTAGCATACTATTCTTCTAATATTTGTTATTGGTAGGATGTTTTTGATATTATTGATTTTGAGGAGGATCGTGTGCGGCGAGCTGTGGATGCTCATTTATCTTTGTGTTCCAAGGACTATCGCTACCACATCCATTAGCATTAGTACCATATGATGCAGGATCATGGGGTGGAGGCAGCACGGTAACGGCCCTATGATAGCATCACTATAGATGATTGGACTGTCATATGTCGGTATTACGAAGATCTGGCATATCAGGTTACACATCTCAACTTTTTTTTAAAAAAATTTAATGATTTAATCATTTATTCTTAAATTCAGTTTGTTATCTACTAATTTGACTACTAACTGTACAGAGAAGATGTGTCCAGAATGCCGTAAATCAGATCGTACTGTATTATGGGAGTTTAAGGTCATTCACTCGTCACATGGAACAGATGGTAAGTAATTTTTAATTAGTATATAATTTTTTAGCTATTTAAAATTTTTTTAATTATTTGTTCTCAAATTACAGAGAGATACTAAAAGTGACGAGCTTCCTGGTAGGATCAATATCTACCAGCGGATCCACCAGTGACGGTCAAGAGAGTGGACGATGAGGAGCCAGGAGCTCTTTGTAAGTTTTTTTAATTATTTTTTCATTCACAATTTGATTTTCAGTATGAAATTAAAATAGCTATAACTTTAATTTTTAGAACTATATGATAGGCATCAGATCCCAACCTATCCTTTAGGGCTCGACTGCACCCACAGATGATGAGATCTATGATCAGGTGCTTGATAAAAGATTCGGTTATGTTAGGAGTCTAGAGTATGGGATCACTGCTCCCTCATCCTCACGCTCGTCCAGGACTGACATGCATACTAGCTACGACGCTCGGCTGGCGAAGGTGCAGAGGCAGGCTACTGAGGATCGACAGTGGGCTGAGCATCAAGCTGATAAGTTGGCTGCACGCGTTGACAAGTATCAGCTGCTCCAAATCTAGATAATGGAGTGATGGCACAGATGGAGTGGATGATACAGCTAATGAGGCAGCAGTAGGCCGGTCCGAACTCTTCCGAGCGCTCTCCTTCTCCAGCTCGTTTTCTTTCTGCCGATGCTGACACTTAACGATCTCTTTATATAGTTTTTTATTTTTATTTCAAACTTCTTATAATTTTAATTTAATATAATAAAATAATAAAATTTATTTATGAGTTTATTTGTTAATTTTTTATTTTAATTTTTTATTTTAAATTTATAAAAAATATTATAAATATAAATTAAAAATATATATTTATAAATTATTTTTAAAAAATATATGAATTATTAATGATGGAATTATTTTTGATGAAATATTGATCGTCAAAAAATATATCAATGATAAAAAATTGATCGTAAATAAAATTTTTAATAAATTTAAAAATATTAAAATTTTATATTAAATTAATAGTGATAAAAATATTTTCATCGTAAATACTTGATATTTTATTAGTGATGAAAATTTATGTCAAAAATTACTATATTTACGATGTAAGATTTACATCGGTAATATTATTTAAATTTGATTTTTATAAAAATTTTTAATTAAATTAATAGTGAAAAAAATATTTTTATCGCTAATAATTTTATTTGTGATAAAAAATTTACGTCGTTAATATTTTTATAAATTTAATTTTAATAAAAATTTTTAATTAAATTAATAACAATGAAATACTTTCATTGTAAATAATCGTATTGGCGATGAAACTTTTTCATCGCTAAAAATTTTATTTTTATAAAAATTTTTAATTAAATTAATAGTAATAAATATACTTTTATCATTATTAATTTATTATTTATTAGTGATATTAAATTTCATCATAAATATTTTTTTACGACTAAACTTTTTCGTGGTAAATAATTTTCAAAAAAACTAATTTTTTTAACAATGAAAAACTTTCGTCGGTAATATCAATTATTTGCGATGAAATTTTTTTCATCATAAAATATTATCAACGACGTGATTATTTGCAACTAACTATTAGCGATGAAATTTTCATCGCTAATAACTATTAGCAACCAAAATAGATTAGTAGCGATGAATTTTTTTCATCGCTAATAACCTATTTTGTTGTAGTGTCAGTAAGCTCATCTTGCGTATTTTCATACCTAGAAGCTCTGCAAAAGCCTCCTCAGCTCCGGGTAGTACTTCATTATGCGAGTTTTATTTGGTTTCGGAACTACATCATTTACAGCTGAAACCTCATGGAACTTCAAAAGAAACAAAAAAGAAGTAGTTTTTCAATTGTGTATGGAATATGGAAGAAGGAAGGACAAGATCAAATTTACACTTTGGCTAAGATGAAAAGTACCACCAACTTTTTTGGTATGGATGTTTCTTTAGGACAAAGAGTGCCCTAAAGAGAGAAATCTTAAGTTCTATGATGGAGAATTTACAATAAATGATGAAAACTATGATTGCCCTAATGACATTGGGAGTAACTTGGACTGGATGAATTTTATAAAAGTCAAAAATATTACTAAAAAAAAATGTAAAGGAAACCAAAAATCAGACCAAAGTGCCTCATCGTAAAATGCTACACAACCATTTGGAGGTTCAGTTACCCTGCCATCCCGATCTGGTTCTATCAATTGAAATTCTTCAGGAATCGAGTATTTCTCCTAAAGTTTCTGAAGTTCGAGGTCGGTCAGAATGGATTGCTCGGTAGTCGGTCTGAGGTAATCCATAAGTCTCCTTATAGGAGACTCAAGTTCATCTCAACTGGAGGTACTGATCTCAGCTGCTGCTCGAGGTGGACTTTTCATCTCAAAATCGAGCAGTGGCTGGATTGATCGAGGTATCCGACTGCTCTGACTTATCTCGCCATTACTAGATCCACTACTGAAGGACATTTTGGACAAAAAGGATGAATAGAGAAGGCAAAAGTGTTTGAGAGAGACAGGGATAGCGAAGGAAAGTTACCCAAAAGAAGAAAGAAAAGGTTTTAAAACCCTAACATCTAGATTCTATGGAATGGGGATAGAGGTGAATACCTAATGAAAAGAGAAAGACTCGAGGAGGCTTTTGAAAGGCATTCCGCTTCTTTCTCTTCTTAAACTCCGGCAACTTCAAGGGACCTTCTTCTCTGGCACCGACGGTGGAATAGCTCTAAAAAATTTTTGACGGAGTCTCGGCAAGGAAGAAACGGCAAAGTGATTTTCAAATGCAAGGCATGCCTATTTATAAAGGTATTCAATAGCCTGGATTGATTCAGTATCCTGTCAGATTAATGCCACTTGTTAGACATCCAGTAAATCTGTAGAGAGCCGTTTCAGTGCAGCTCTTCCTGATTTAGCCATATAAGTGAAATCAGTGTGATAGCCGAGGTCTTCAATCATTTTTTACACCCGGCACGCACGTCTCAATGGTCAGCTGCTCAAACAATAATGGAATCCTGATTTTTCAGGGATCCATCATTACTCCATATGGTAGGTTGTTTTCAAAAGATGGCGTATCACTTCGAATGATTAAAAAATTAATATTTTTGGCCAGTGATAGGATTGAGTATTTATCATGGTAGTATAGGTTGGATAAGATCTCTGAGAATACTTTCTAAACCAATGTGAAGCATTTCACTTTGGTCTGGACAATGGGGGGCACATGTTGATGCATATTATCCAATCTCATTATCATCTGGACACGTGGCAGCAGATTATTATCTAAGTTAATAGTCCTCTCATTAGTCTGTGACTGATCTACCTTCTTCAACACTATCTATCAGTTGCATTGATCTAAAACTACTAGTAAGCAAGATGCTTATCTCAATTTCTATCCGATCTGCGATGCCTTATTTCGACTATTGGCCGATATGATTATTAACACCAAAAGCATGATGCCCAATTCGGATAATCATCGATATCAGCTATTCCATATCTGTCTATTACCGACGTATCACCAGAGGTACATACGGTTATTCAGCAGCTGTCATCCAGCTCAGCATTAACTGTCTTCCAGCTATAATTCAATTTATCACCACGTGAGCAATGGCCCCACGATCTCTATATAGCTGGTCATTCTATTATAATAACCTAACGGCCTAATAGATTCCTAATGACCTAAGATCTCTAACGGTCTAATAGATTCTTAATGGCCTAACAAACTTTTCTTAATGTCTAAATAAGCTCCCTCTATATAAAGGGGGACAGAGTACTCTCCGAAAGATAAGTCTAAACTCACAGAGATAAAACTCTGCTAAAAGTTTCACTGAAGAAAATTATAGTTCTCTCTACTTCATTACACTCTCAAATTGATACTTCTTTCTTTCTACTTCTCCATTTCTACTATTTATTCTCAAGACCCTGGTTGACTTAAATATCGGATGGTCCTAAATCGAAGGGTACCCTACGATTTTAAAATTTTTTTTTCAGATTTGTTTATGGTCTATATTGGTTCTGCTCAGCTCTCAGCTTTCCAGCTTGATTCGTTACCGACCTCAACATCTGTCCATCAGAACCTTACAACAACAGAGAGTATTCAATATCTGGACAGCCTAGATACCCCTCATTTGCATGCAGCCTGTTATAGTACATCAGCAATGCGTGAGAATAAGCAAAATTTTATATCTGGTTTTGGAAACGTCAACCCTACATGTGCTAGCTTGGATACCGATGCTAGGGTAACTCAAAAATTTTTGCAAAAGAGAAGAGGCAACTCATATGCCTTTTTTTCAAAAAAAAAAAAAAGGTGACGAATCAATAAAAATAAAACTAATAAAAATAAATCTCATTTATTGAAAATTTATAACAAAAATCATAAATATATAAGGCTTCTCATGGCATTTTTTTTAAAGACATCACAATCATCTTATTTGAAAATTGCTCCATGTCTGGTTGCAGGAGGCCCATCAAAGCAACTTTTCTAAAATGCACTAAACTTGCTTATGCTTTGGAACCAATTTTGCCCTGATTCAATTATTTTTGTTCACTTGGATTATATCTAGCTGTGGGGAGTCAAAAGTGGTCTGAAACTGACCTATTAAGGTACATATGAGCCTTCTCACTTGCTAAAATGGCTTGATAATGTATTTTTGACAACATTAACCTTCACCGCAAACTAAATATTAGAAATGATTACTGTAATTTAGGAAAGTATGCGCTTCCTACTTTGGTCCACTTTCACCACCTAAGCATGACGTTAGTCAAACTTGCAATGAATGTATGAGATATTATTATTATGCTTTAAATTTGATCTGATTAGGCTTTCTCAAAGGTTAATACAATTTACTTAAACTTCAATCCTGTCTTTGGGCTTGTGTGCTAGAACTTAGATTCTTGGCCATTTTTTCTAATTTTTAAAATACTTAAAATGCTTAAAAATGCTTAATATGGATAAGTAAATATCACTAACAATAATTTTGGTACTCAAAAACTAAAAAAGAAACTTGAAGATGCTAGAGCTTTCTCATTAGTTAAGTCTATAAATACACCAAACACAAACAAACAGCACTTAATTTCAATACTCAATTTCAGGATGAGCTGGGCTTTAATCCTCAAGGCCGGGTTTGATCTGTTTAACAAACGAGTATACTGCCGGCCTGTTGTGTTTAATACCTTGGTTCAAGCCCGTCCAAGAAAGTTTCGGAGTTGAGCAGGTTGGACGGGCTGATTGGACCACGAATGGGTCTACTTTAAATAGATATTCGTTGCGGCAACCAGCCACAAACTTGGCTAATAAAATGAGGAGTAATTCTTTGTAAAGTATAGAAAAAATATACCATCCCATCTAATTGGGATATGTAGCTATCACTTTCTAATACATATTTAATATTCATAATTTTATTTTTTTATTTAAAATTTTAAATGATGAAAATATCTATTTTTTTATAAAAAAATTATGACATCCTATGACCATATTATGATATTCTGCGGTCAAATTATGACTTCTTGTTCATAATTTGGCCGCATGATGTCATAAAAAAAATATATTTTTTTTTATCATTTAAAAATTACATAAATTTTTAATGATAAAAATATATTTTTCTCCTTATGATTTTTAAAAAAAATTATAATTTTTTTATATAAAAAAATTATAATTTGATGGTAGAATATCGTAATATGGTCACAGAATGTCATAATTTTTCAGAACAGGAAGGATATTTTTGTCATTCAAAATTTTAAACAAAAAATAGAGCAATGATATTAAATATGATATTAAATATGTATGGAAAAATGATGATATGTTCTAATTTGGTTGGATGGTATATTCTATGTTAATTTTATTGTACCGTATGCGGTGCGTAAAGACTTTCTCATGGGACGATATAAAAGTACGGTATGATAGGAGAAACAAAGAAGGGCTTAAAAAGGAGAAATGGTAGGATGTCCAATCCAGCTGAAACACCAAAGTCTGGTCCAACTAAAAAGGAGCCCACAAATCAATTTGGACCTATCTACCGCTTGAGCCCAGAGTGGCCTAGTCTTACTGCCCAACCACATCCCAAGTTTAAATAGCTCCCAATGTCAATTGTTTGATATAAGGTGAGTCCATCAATTGAGTCAAGTTTGGTCAGACCATTCCAAGTAATTACCTTTTGTTTTCAGTTAGCTATTATGGCTCAAGAGCCCTACCTAAGTTGCTAAATAATCATGGAGGAAAAATATTTTGAGGAACCTATAAAAATGTAACAAACAAAAATATATACCGGGCTCATGGGGCAACTCGACAATCTAATCTAATATAATATATCAA
Organism: Elaeis guineensis; assembly: GCF_000442705.2. Taxonomy (NCBI): domain Eukaryota; kingdom Viridiplantae; phylum Streptophyta; class Magnoliopsida; order Arecales; family Arecaceae; genus Elaeis; species Elaeis guineensis. The sequence goes on along the minus strand of NC_026005.2, from coordinate 12,585,906 downwards.
GAAAAGGATCAGGTCGACAAATGGTATTTTGGGTGTTTGACAAGCGGCATTCTGAATATTTAGCATTATTTATTATAATTTAATAGGAAGGATCAGATTAGTGACCTTTCGATAAGTGACATTCGGAATGTTTCACAAGTAGGATTCTGAATATTTAGTATTATTTATTATAATTTAATAAAAAATTTATATTAATTATTAAGAAAAAAAATTATTTATTAATTATTTTTAATATTAAATCAATTGATTAATTTTAATTATTATTATATTTAGCTTCAATATTTTTTTTTTTTTTTTCGTATACTCTCTCTTTTTATTACCCTGCATCACACGGATTTTAATATCTAGTTAAACCAACGCGACTCGCCATTCCCCCTTACCACGTCGCAAGGACTATTTGTATGCATATTTTTTATGAGAGCTGCATGGGTTACCCATTTTAAGGCATTAATACAAAGGCTGAAGGTTGCATCTTCCATGTGAAAGAATAATTGATGATCTTTTGCAAAAGTCAACTATTGGATCACATTTGCACATATCTCAAAGCACTCCTAACTATTTTCAATCGCTCGCATAGATTTGAAAGAGTTCGGGCTATATTTTTCATGTCAAAGAATGATTCATCTTTTTTTTGTGATGTGTGTTATTAGGGTGCATCGGAGTGCTTTGAGAGCTATGCGAGATATGATCCGACGAATAATGTCATCATAAAAGATTAAACATTCTTTCACGCCAAAGACAATCTGGATCCAATCTGAAAGTGACCTTTGCATGATTTAATGGTTGATTCATATCAAGGAAGATGAATCCTTCATTCATACGAAAGATACGACCTCCATCGTTAGCAGAAAATACAGCACCAGATGCATTGATTGATACAGTCAAGTTACGCAAACAATGAACTTCATTCTAAACGTGACTCTTAAGATGGAACACTAGAGAGTGCAGTCCCCCTTTCCTTGCATGTTTTTCTTAGAAGGAGACTAACGGGTGAGGCCCATAGTAGTCACTAGCATTTATTAGAAAAATAAAAGGGAATGCAGCCCCTCTTTTCAGCAAGCTATTTTTGGGCCTTCTGACCTAGTAAGTGATAAGGATAAAAAGGAATGCAGCCCCACTTTTCAGCAAGCTATTTTTGGGACTTTTGACCTAATAAGTAAAGAGGATATTGACTATGCAGTCTTGGGATCCTCTATGGTGTATAGTTTACGCCTCAAGGATGTACAGTCTGGGTTGGGGTGTATCGTTTATGTCAAAGAAAGATCTAACTTTCTTTGTGCGAAGCCACTACCATGGACTCGTGTAAGGAAGGTGAATCTTCTTTTGTGCAAAAGATATAGCCGAGATCCGTACACAGCCGTATCAAGACTGACAGCTATCGCTCGTCCTGGAGATCCAAATTGGGTCAAAATACTTGAAACCTTTGAAAGTATTTTCCAGGTGTTCTGATAGAGTAATCCTTGCATCATTTCTTTAAGCTAATTCTCTTGTAATTACAATACTTCTACTGCAAAATTGGTGTGTACTCATCCTCTTCCTCTTTGAAGTTCAGAAAAGAATCTGGAAAGTGTTTCGGTCAAAAAAATAGTGCATTTTCATCATTTTTTATGTGGCTACCTAGCAATAATAAACAAAATACTTGTTCACCGATGAAGTACTTTTCAGGAGATGAGAGCAAAATAATCAAGGATTTTTTTTCAGTTCTATGATTTCCAAAGTTGAATTATCATTTCTAAAATGTCAGAGAGGTTGCCCAAAGTAGATGAACTCATATATTAAACTCTACAGATCAAACATAGTTTTCGCTTTATTGAAGGCACTACAGGAAAAAAAAAAAAAATCGATTTTTATTTATCAATACTAGGGTAAAATATCGGCAACACAAAAATCCAACGTAAACTTGTCGAAGCTTTTTAAAAGCATCGCACTTTCATGATGCTAACAAGCATCATCAAACATCATTAATAAGACAATCCTTGTTAATGTCGTCGGGAACCATACTAACCCCACAAAATCCTACATTCCTTCTCCAGCCCTCGGCACCCTACTCTACCCATATTGGCATCCTCGTCCTCTCCTCCTCTCCCAACATGATCTTCGTCCTCGCCTCAGATTCTCCATCGATTTCTTGCCCCTCGCCAGAAATTACGGTGCATATATTTTTGACTTTGGATTAGGCTTCTTTTTTTTACTATGGTCTGATAATATACTTTGACTTAAGCTTTCTCCCGAAATTAGGGTTACTAGTCTCTCTGAGCTAATTTTTTACATCAAAATCATATTATTTATCATTTTATATATTTATATAATTTATCATCTAATTTTTTTTTTGTATTGCTGCAATCATCGTATCAAACTTTACTTTAGGATTTTGTACATCGCAGTGCATTAATACTTTGCCGAGCATACTGTACTCCTTGCCCGCTTTGGAGGGCCGAAGGGCGATGATGCACATACTGGATCTTAAAGAGTCTTTACTTGACAACTCCGCACAAATGGGGAAAAACAATGTTCCATTTAATTTTAGAAAAGCAGAGGTGCAATGAGGATGCATACAAAGGCGTGCAAATATAAAGTGATTTCATCAGGCCTATGGATTTTACAGACATCACTATTAAGACAGAATACTAGTTGCACAGGGTTTCAGCGAGAACACTTTTCAAATAAATTAACCTGCACATTCTGCCACAAAGGGTATTTCGAGATACAATTTTGCACCACCTTTTTCTTTTTTGTTTGCATCTTTTTTCTACCCTTTTATATGCTGGACTGAAATTGAAAAGTCAGTATGTTGATACTCTTATAATAAACTATATAGATTTTTCTACCACAAAAAAAAAAAAAGGCTATAGATTCTTGTGGGATGAAGTTTCAAACATGTGTGGTAATATTCAGATGCATACATCTAATGTTTCATTGATGCTCTTTTGTGATGCCAGAATAGATGGAGATTTGGTTTGACTACAGTTTTTCCTTTCTGGGTTATTTAATGTCGATGTATGCTTGCACATGGTTCATATGAATCTAGATGCATTCGATCTTGTGCATAGACCTATGAGTTTTGATTGAAAGTTTTGACTAAACAAAATTCCTTAAATGTGCATGGATCGCCATTGCACCTACTATGGAGCACCAGGCTACTGTGATGATCAGTTATTGATAATTTTCTTTGCCCTGGTCTTCATGTGACAAAGATTAGACACATGATAGGCATACATGCCCAAGGTGCATTGAACCATGTAGACTACTGCAATACAGTCATATCAATCATGAATGTTAAATCTATCCTAAGCATGACTGTATTTACTTTCAAAAGTTAGGTATGGAAGGGAACCACAAACATTAAAGCAAATTCATACTCTACTTTTGATGTTGGATTAAAGCCGGATGCAATAACATAAGAGACAATTATTACATGGGGAAAAGAAATTGTTCTTTGAATTTTTTTCTTTGATTTTGTGATGCTCCTATACTTCTGTTCTTTAAACATTGGAATCTTGCAGCAAAAGAGACCATTGTTAACTAACCAAAACAGGTTTGAAGATAAATAAGTTCTGCTCATTTTCCACTTGTTCTATTGCTTTAGTGTTGGATTATATTGTGTGTGATTATTCTGTAGCTTTTCTTTCTGTATTGATGAACATGTGGCTAAGATAGTATAATTAGTATAGTAATATTTATAAATAAGTCAATTTATAGCTTGATGTATATATCAATAACTAGTGTACTGCTTGCCAAGTTGCAGTGCTTTAGTTTCATGACCGGTTTACCTTGCTACAGGGAATTGGACTTCTCATAATTGTGGTTGGGGTCGGTTTATTCAATTAGTCCCATTGATTTATAGCTACTATAGGCTGTGTGAAATTATGTTCAGATGTTTAATATAAATTAATGTGAAACAATTAATCTGTTATTATATTTAATTTTTTTATTAATTATTATTGAATTAATTTGTAAGAGTTAGGAATATCACGCCTCGAAAATATTTATGAGGTGTACCATTTTAATATTTCTATACTGGATCATCTTTCAATCAGTCCTAGCACCCTAGCTTAGGATCGTCATCATCTGCACAACAATCTAAGCACGAGCATGAGCATCGTGATGATAATCGAGACGAGCAGATTGTTGTGGTTGACTTATAAATTCAAAAAAATTTAATAAATTTTATTTTAAATTTATTTTATTTTGTATGATGTATATTTCATATTTTTGAATTATTTTTATTTTTTTATATTTGTTTTCTAGATGATTAAGAGAGAGTGAAGACTAGATAGGGACCACATGAGTTAGAGATGTATGGCAGTTTTATGAGGATGAGAGGATCATTATTACGTACAATAACTTCGGGCAACCAGTTAGGAGATTAGGAAGTCTTCTACCAAGTTTTCTATGATCGATGGCCTGAAAGTGTCAGATATGTCCAATCAACTATTCATGGTAGAATAATATGCTTTCTTTTTATAATATTGAGCTTTTGCGAGTTGCACTATAAAAAATTAAAATATTAACGATGATCATTAGCGATAATATTTTTATCGTTATTAATGAAAAATATTAACGACAGTATTACCGACGGTAATTTTTTCATCGCTAATAATTTTTTTACCGACGGCTATTAGCGACGGTAACATAGTCATCACTAAAAACAATTTTGACCGACAACCAATCATGATCAATAAAAACTATCGTAAAAAAATTATTTATTAAATTTATTAACGATGGCAGAAGAAGTATTAGAGACAACAATTATCGTCGCTAATAATAATTAGTGATGGTATGATTAGTGACAGAATTATTAGTAATGGATTCAGTGACGGCATTGTTAGTGATGGATTTAGCCATCACAAAAAAAAATTATTTATTAAATTTATTAGTGATCGTGAAAAGAGTATTAGCAATGGTCCGTCTTTAATAATAATTAGCGATGGCACTATTAGCGATGGAACTTATCATCGTAAAAAATAAAAAAAATATTTATTAAATTTATTAGCGACGGTAGCAAGAGTATTAGCGACGGTGTCTGCCGTCACTAATAAGAGGCAAAATATAATTTTTTTTTATTTTTCTCTGAATACAATATAATTTTAAAATTTAAAGTCCATCTTCACTATTCATTATCTAAATAATTATCGTTAAAGTATTGTCACAAAAGATAGTCTCAATCCGATAGTCCTAGCTATATCGATTAATAGAATTTGATTTCGACGGTCATGAACGATCGCATGATGATTTGATAGATAAAGATCATCGATGGATCCAAAAACTTACAATGATAATCTTAGTAAAATTTGTAGTATACTATCAAAATTTTATTTCAATCGGACATCATTATCATAGTCAATATGCACAGGATGATTTGGACCATTCAATAAAAAATGAGTGATCAAAAGGTCAAACGGTATTCGATTATAAGATGATCCAAATCGCATATTTATGAACAATCCAAAACTATATATCTCTTGATACTCATTCTTAAAGCCTTTTAGTAATTATACTTATATTTTTATAAGATCTACTTAGCATAGATGGTTCATACACGTGCAGTTTGGATTTTACGATCACTATCATACAAACGATTAAAGTAGTAGCAAAGATCATTTATCTAAAGCATTATCTTAATAGGATATCGTTTGATCTTTTGATCACTCATTTTTTATTTAACGATTAAAATTATTTCATACTAAATTGATCATAATAATGATGTTCGATTGAAGTAAAATTTTGATAGTATACTATAAATATTATCGAGATCATCGTTATAAATTTTTGGATCCATCAGTGGTCTCTATCTATCAGATCATCATGCGATCATTCATGACCGTCGAAATTAAATTTTATTGATCGACATAGCTAGGGCTTCTGGATCGAGGTGATCTTTTATGACGATACTCTAACGATAATTATTTAAATAATAAATGACGAAGATAAATTTTAAATTTTAAAATTATATCATATTCAGAAAAAAATAAAAAAAAATTATAGTCTATCTTTATAGCAGTGGTTGTATAATAATCACTGCTATAGGTCTATTGCAGTAGTTGTGCAACCACTGTGATATATTGTATAGCAGTGATTTATCAACCGCTGTCAGAAGCTCTTATTGTAGTAGTGAAGTAGAAAACTTACAATGAAAAAGATTATTAACGATGGCTTTTAGCGATGAAAGATGACTATTAGCGACGAAATAAGTCATCGTAAGTAAATTTTAAATTTTAAATTTTTTTTGATTATAATTATAATAAAATTAATTAATTATCGATGGTTATTAGCGATGGCTATGTTTGCCGTCGCTAATAATTTAAAAAAAATTATTTAAAAATTATAAAAAATATTTCTTTCTAATAAAAGTATTAGCAACGACTCTCAGATTTTAGCGACAGATTTTGCTATCGCTAATACTTTTACCGATGGCATTAGCGATGACAGTTTTACCATCACTAATAATAATGAAAAAAAATTATTTAAAATATTATGAAAAATATTTTTTTCTGATAAAAGTATTAGCAAATGGCTCCCCTTTTTTAGCAATGGTTTTACCATCGTTAATACATTTATCAATGATATGAGCAATTCAAGGCGGCCGTCGCTAATACTCCACATATAACCAAGCGCGGGGAAAAAAATTTCCCTCGCACGCTCAAACCCCCCTCATCCTCTCCCCTTCCCTCCTCTTGCCGGTGCCCGAACCCCCCTCAACCTCCCCCCCAACCTTCCTTTCCCTTGTCCTCTCCTCTCGTCGACACCCAAATGCCCCGTCCCTCACCGCCCCATCCCTCTGACATCCCGCGGCTTCGAGACCGCATCCCTCCATGCCCGCAGCCATCCCGATGTCACCGGCTCGACCCCACAGTCCCTCCATGTCCGTGGCAGCCCCGACCCCATCGGCCCCAATGTCGCTGGCCCGACCCTGCGGCTCCGAGCCAGCATCCCTCTATGCCCGCGGCCTCCCCGACCATGCCGGCCCCGACATCGCCACCCCGACCTCGCAGCCCCTGCCCTGCCACCCCCAGCTTGCGGCCCTACCCCACCGACTGGACCCCATGGCCCCGACCCATGCCGCCTTCCTACAACCCCATCCCCGCACCCTCGTCTCCATGGCCGCATCCCCGAACCGACATCCCATCCCTGAGCCATCCCCTCATGCCTTAATCTCTACGCGACAACCTGCGCCTCAGTCTCTACGTGGTAGCCCATCTTCTAATGTGAGTATTAGCGACGGCTAATGCCATCCCTAAAAGTAAATTTTTTTATTTAAATTATGTTAATTAAGTATAATTAGATATTAAAAAATTAATTAAATAAATATTTATTTAATTAATTAATTAGATATTTAATTAATTAATTAATTAATTAGAAGCATGGAACTTGGGTCTCGATATGCACAGCACTCGAATCGAGGGAAGGAGTCAGACAGCATTACAAACACGGAGCTGGGGCACACCTTGCACGCTCAGGCCTGGGGTCCTAATTGACATCCAAGACATCCAGCTCCTGGACCATAGTTGGATGGACCGTCGAGTAGTCGATGGAATGATTTCTGTAATGCCTTATTTTTCAATGGCAGATCTAAGCCTTCTTCTTTTTCTCTTTCCCTTTTTTCTTTTATTATTCTCTGATTTAAGTATTATTTTTAGGTTTTTATTTTATTTTTTTAAAAAATTTCTACTCCTAATTTTCGGGCTGGGATCGAGTAGGGGTGGGGAGGCTCGGAGAGACTATGATAACTACCTGTGCGAGATGCGCCTAAAGAGTCTAGAGAGGGATCAATGGAGGTGATGCATTTTTGTTCTTATTGTTGTAGTTGCAGGACAAGCTTGGATGGTCTATTACATCGCAGACAATCGCTTGCAGCCATCTCATGGTTAAAGGTACAGAAGAACTTGCACTGCCTTATTTTGTAATGGTAGATCTGAGCCTTCTTCTTTTTCTCTTTTTCTTATTTATTTTATTGTTCTCTGATTTAAATACTATTTTTAAGTTTTAGACTTGAGAAGGAAAGGATGGGTACAAGATGGTTAAAATTTAATCTAACCATCTAATGGATGGGTAGGAGATATCTATAGCTCTGTATCATCGAATGAAATATATAGGAATAATCCGTTCGAGACTCAAAGTAGTATATTAAAATATATCCTTCCGTATCAATTTAGGCTTGAGGCATATCAATTACAATAGTTTTTCAGTTTCAATTAACTTAGTTACAGACCATTGGGTTATTGACCAATAAAATATGTTATTTTAAATCTTGCATTATCATCTATATATAACTTCCTTAATGTTGTCCTTGATCTACGACATACCTATCTCTAGACCCACCAATCAATGTCGATCCTCCATCAAAGAGATCAGATGTTATGTAAGATTGTTTGTTAGTATCTGCAATACATCAACAGAAAAATAATTCACATCCAGCAGTACATGATAATGTATTGGTCTGCTTTTATGAATGTGGTACAAAGTTAAGGTATCCCTATTCATTCTCAGATATCCTCTTTCTAAATTCGATGAAAAAGCTATTCTGACTTATGCTAGTTTTTGGTATGTTGAATTTTAAAGGTTATACTTTCAGATTTAGAAAATTTGGGGTCACCAATGACCCCATACTTACATGGAGCAGCATCCGGCTCTCAGAGTCAGCAGCGTGGTGAAGGACCCACTTGACTCGCAGCACTTCTGACTCGACCAAAGGATAGAGAGCTCGTCCATATTCAGAGCCACTCGTAAATACTATATTTTTACTAAATATATTTAAAATTTAGTCATTATAGAGTCTAGCATTTATTATTCAAAATCAATTTTGCAGCATATTTACAGAGAGCTCCGTGCCTTGTGTGATTATTAGGATCATCCGACGATTGATGCTGGGGCTAGTGAATGCGTTCTCCAGTTGGCTGTCGGGGGCTCGTGACGTAGTCTGAGAGATATTTTTGGTAAGTCAAAGGTGTTTAATTTAATAATTTGTAGTAAGTTTGTATTCTATTTATTAATACTCACTTGCTTCTACTTATAGGGATACTACTGATTCTTATCTTTTCAGGATGAGAAGGCTGGCCATCTGATCTTTGAGCCGGTGGCCACACGTAGGTTTCGAGATGGGCTACACAGCCTACAACAGTCTGCCATCAAACATTTCGATTTTTAGTTACCATCAAACTGAAAGTCCTACAAGGATTATTGGATGCGAGCGGACGTATGGAAGGCCCTCTATGATCAGTGGAGCAGCGAGGAGTATGTCAGTAGGCGGCAGAGGGTCCGACAGAATTGGACCGCCTAGCAGGATCCGATCAGACATACGAGAGCTTCATTGGCACATATGTTGTGATCGACAGACTGTTAAGAAATCTATACCAAAACTCTTCACTAGAACTGTAAAAACTCTTACATGTATGTTTTAATTAATTTAATTTTATTATTACTTATTGTAGACACGACAGCTAGGTCATCCACTAGGCCAGCTGTAGTTGTGAGAGGCCACACACCAGTCAGGAGGACTGATGATTATTTAGATTCTAGATCGCGACAGATCGCGGTAAGAATTTTACACTATATTTATTAAGTTGTTACAGGATCTTATGTGTATATTACAACTAATATATTTCTAAACTGTATAGGTGGATTACGCGGAGTATATCGTTATGTGGTACGGTGATGACCTATCCACTCAGCCCTTTTTTGATCTTGAGGGATGGCTCAGGGTCATCGAAGGGGTCAGTAGAAGCCAGGTCATAGGATTCAGCCACAGGTTCGACCCTCCAGTGGCTCGATACTCTTCAGCATCCTCACAGACCTCGATGTCCTAGACTTGGAGCAATGCACATGTAGAGGAGATCGTGCAGAGGCTTCTAAGCCAATGACCTCAGAGCTTTCGAGATACCATCTATGATACGATCATGGAGATTCTTCAAAATCCACAACTGTGCAACCAGTTGGGCTCGTTGTCCCAGCTATCACATCAGGTAATTCTATTAGTAAACTCTTTTATTTGTTTTAGGTTTTTATATTTAAAAGCTTCACATATTTATGCTTGAATCGGAGAAGGAGATCTAGGAGCTAAAAATTTAATCTAACCATTCAATTGATGGGCCGGGGGTATCTATAGTTCCATATTATCGAATAAAATGTGTAGGAACAATCTGTTCGAAAATCAGAGGAGTGTATCGAAAGATACGCCTCTGTATCGAAACTTATTAATAATATTTTATTTTTTTTCATTTCAGAATGCTGGGATATCCGAATCTCACCATCAATTGCTAAAGAAGAGCAAGAGGACGAGGAGGATCTGACTGATTTTCTTTTGTTTTGATATATTATATTTTTTTTATACTACTTATAAAATTATATAATTTATATTTTTAATATAATATAATATAATTAATTTTTTATTTGTAATTATCATATTATCTTTGTATTTTAATTATAACAGGTATTAGGAACCATAATTGATTGTGATTAATTAAAATAGATTTTAAAAAATATTATTATATATTTTTAAAAAAATAAAATTAATTATTACTGATGGCATTAGCAATGACTTTAACCATCGTTAATAATCAAATATTATTATATTTTTTTAAAAAAAATAAAATTAAATATCATCAATCGCATTAGCGACAACAAAATCATCGCTAATTTTTTTAAAATTTTTTAAAATTTTATTTAAAAATAATAAAATAAATAGCGATAAATTTTAGCCGTCGTTAATATCGTTACGAATATCGTTACTAGTAATGACTAGAATATCCATCGCTAATAAAGGTAATTATTAGCGACTATAATTTTTTCGACCATTAATTAGCAATGGGGTACCGTCACTAATGTATTCTGTTGCTAATAGTATTAGCGACGGCAAAACGACTATTAGCGACGGCTAATGATGGTAATTAGCCATCGTTCATAGTCAAATTTCTTGTAGTACTATTAGCGATGGTAAAATAATTATTAATGATAGTAATTAGTCATTGTTAATAATCAAATTTCTTGTAGTGTTATTAAAATAAAAAAATATATTTGATATTATATTTTAACTATCTAATAATTATAAAAAAGATACAACTCAAATCTAATCTAAAATTGACCTTCGCATGATTTAATGGCCGGTTCATGTAAAGGAAGGTGAATCCTTCTTTCATACGAAAGACACAACCTCTGTCGCTAGCAACAAATACTGCACCTGATACATTGACTGATATAGTCGAGCCCTGCAAACATTGAACTTTATTCTAAAGGTAACTCTCAAGATGGAACATTAGAGAGTGCAATCCCCCTTTCCTTATATGTTTTTCTTAGAAGGAGACTAATGGATGAAGCCTACATTAGCCACTAGCATTTATTAGAAAAATAAAAGGGAATGCAGCCCCTCCTTTCAGCAAGTTATTTTTAGGACTTTTGACCTAGTAAGTGAAAACGAAATTGACCATGTAGACTTGGGATCCTGGTGCATGTTTTACACCTCAAGAATATACACTCTAGGATGGGTTTCATATCATTCATGCCAAAGAAGGATCCACCTTTTTTTAGTGCGAAGCCGCCGCCATGGACTCATGTGAAGGAAGGCGAATCTTCTTTCTTGCAAAAGATATCCTCCTGATCCATACATACAGCCGTATCGAGGCTAACAGCTATCACCCATCCTCGTAGAGATCCAAATTGGGTCAAAACACTTGAAACCTTTCACTACGACAAAAATGACTATTCACGATATTTTTAAATACCATCATAAACTAGAAAAAATATTATAAATATTTTTATCAATATTTTTATAATATTTTTTATATACCATCTTAAGATAGTATCGATAATTAATTTTTAGTATTTTCAAAAAATATGAATCAAAATTTTTATTTTAGCTGTATACATAAGTACCTTTAAAGTTTCGATTTCATTATATGTAAGTATCTTTAAAATTTTAATACCGATATTTTTTATATACCGATAAAAATTATCAAAAAATAAACTATACATCCTATAATTAAAAATTATCAAAAAATAAACTATATATCTTAGATTAGAATAAAAAAAATTATTTTAACTAATGATTTCTTATTTGAATGGCAAGCTCTTAACCACGAAACTATAATTTATATTATTAATATACAAAAATAATTTATTTAACTTATTAACATGCATTCATGTCATTAAATAAATAATACTAAGAATAGATATGTATAATAACATATTTTATGAGATTGGTATGACTAAATCAAGCTCTATATAAAAATTAATATTAAGATTTAATGATAATTTTTTTAAAATTTTATAAATTATAATATTATTTATCAGTATATTAGTTAAATGTCATAGTAGCGGTTCTGATTTCCAGTATGTCAAGTTATATGCGGTCAAAAATAAATTTATAGTGGCATTTATGATAAAATATCACTTATAAAAAAATATTTATTGAAAGATAGCGGTATTTTTATCAAAATATAATAAAAAAGTAACGCTATATAATAAAAAATGTTACAAACAATTTGTTGCCAAAAATTATTTTTGTTATAGTATTTGAAAGTGTTTTTCAAGTGTTCGGATGGAGTAATCCTCGTATCATTTCTTTAAGCTAATGCTCTTTACTTGTAATTACAATACTTCTGCTGCAAAATTAGTGTGTACTCATTCTCTTCCTCTTTGGAGTTCAAAAAAGAATTTGGAAAGTGTTTCTGTTAGACAAATGATCCATTTTCATCATTTTTTTGGTGGCTAGCCAGCAATAATAAACAAAGTACTTGTACATCGATGAAGTGCTTTCCAGGAGATGAGAGCAAATTAATCAAGGATGTTTTTCTGTTCCATGATCTCCAAAGTTGAGTTAACATTTCTAAAATACCAGAGAGGTTGCCAGAAGTAGATGAACTCATATATTAATTAAACTCTACAGATCAGACGCGGGTCTTCGCTTAGTTGAAGGCCATCTAAGTGGACGGATGGAAATATGTTTAACGACTTCGTGCCAATTTGGAATCGGCCTTTTACGATAATTCTTTTAGTCTATGGCCTGAAAGGAATGCTAAAATCTCTTCCAAGAAATCTTGGAGTGTGAATAGAGTTCTTGCCAGCCATCGAGTGAAGTAATCTGGAGTGTTATTTTTGGAGAGAGGTTGGTTGACCTGCTCTGTCTATCTTCGGTGTGTGTGTGTATTCTCCTCTTCATTCATTTTATGAGCTTGCTGGGTTTAATTGTCTCTCCCTTTTTCACAAAAAGAAGAAGAATCATGAGGACTAGGAGGTGGAAATCCCTCTCGCACTTTAGTATCATATCGCCTCTACCGAAGGTTGCAATCAGTGCTGGAACTTTGCCTTCGCAAAAGAAATAGATTGTACACTGTTCAATCAAAATCCCAAATGCATGGTTTGCAATCTGTTTTTCATGTCTGTCAGATTCCACTCTCAAACAATCTCATACCCTAGTCAATCGTTTGTTTTTGTATTTTTAATGTAATGGGTGTTTTATTAAAACAAAAAAGACAGGTTTGAGTACAAAATCAATGCTTGGCTTTGCTCCACAGCAAAATTGGCTTGACATGGATAAAAAAAGATTAATTTTTTTATTAGGATAACCAAATAATATGAAAAAAAAGAGTACGGCACACAAAAGTAATATTTTTGATAAATTAGATAAAATCAAACTACACAAATATAAATACATCCGTAAAAATCAGCAAATAAAATATTTAACAAAAAAAAACTAGAAAGATATGTCATAGAATCCTATACAGTTGAGTTTATGTGATTGGCCACATAAGAAATCATTCAATCAACTGCACTACTAGCTTCTTTATAAATATGAGTAACCTCAAAAGAGAGCCATGAATGAAACAATCTCCTAACAATCTAGGAGAATGGAATTAAGTAATTGTCTAGACCGTCTCCTTCCAAATAAATATTAGCCGTCTTCGATATTTGAATAGCATGAGAGAACCTTCCCATAGTACTGCATGCAATTTTATCATTGGAGCAATTGTATTATTGGTCCAAACACCATCTGAAACTATTAAAATGCCAATAGTACTTCTAATGATAAAGCTAGCTCGACCAAAAATACCGCTCTCCTATATACTACTATCAAAATTGAGCTTGAGTAAGCAAAAAGGGATGGCTTCTAAGTAAAATAAGATGCCTGTGAGGACATACAAACTGCCAGAAAAATTTTGCAGGTACATAAAACCTTTGCATGCATGAACTATTCTTATGTCTGATAATTCATGTTATACACCGTGCATCTCTCTTTGGCGTGCCACGGAAGATTTTTTGTTCTATTTTTCTTCAAAAATTCAAGAAATTCACCGGGTGCATGCGCAATTCTACCAAAGCTGAGACCGAAGGTCAGCGTCTATCAAACAAAATATTCATTATATCACTTTTACACTACTCAACATCTTTTATTACATTATATATGACTCACTCCTTCTTTTTTTTTTTTTTTTCGGTGAGTAAAGGACTCGTACATTGTTTGGAGCACAACGTGCACCCTTACTTCTTTTCGCGGCAGCTTCTTGAAAAGTTTTGTCAGCTCAATTGCCAGCAACCTTTTCGAACATTATTCCAACATACTCCAAAAAGCTCATTTTTCAGCACTTCCGTAGGTTGCAACATCCAGCAGCCGCCCACAGTTTTAAAAACGTTTAAAACCCAGATCACATGCCCTCACAATACCCATGCCCTGAGAATTAGGTCGAACCATTTTGGCTCATTCGCATTCCCATGAAAAAATCATGGGGACGACCCAATCATTTTAATTCTCTTAATCAAACTCTCCGTCAAAGCTCCAAAGACGGAATGGTCGATACGTATCTTCATTTCCACCATCGTCATTGTTGTCATCATCGTCGCTGCCACCACCACCACCACCATGACTGCCAGTACCTGTGACGTCGTCGCACCTCGCCGGCAAGTAATAAATCTGCGGCGAAAGCAACTCCCGCGGCATCGACGTCGACGTTTGCACCACCACATGATCCTCCGCCGCCGCCGCCTGCCTCGCGTAGCTCGACCCCGCATCACCCTGCGGCTCGACTCGAGGAGCCTCGTACGCGTGCCTGGTGGCCGCCGCCCGGATCTCGTCTCTTGTGAGTCGGCCTGGTGATCGAATGTTGGGCGGGTCGGCGGGGAAGTTGAGCGCCGCCGTGGTGCCGCGGAGGCAATACGAGGCGGCATCGTAGGCCCGTGCCGCCTTCTCGGCGGTGTCGTAGGACCCCAGCCAGATCCTCTCCCTGCTGTTGGGCAGCCGCACCTCGGCCACCCACTTCCCCCACTTCCTCATCCGAACCCCTTTGTACTGGTTGCCACTGCTGGCCGCCCTCGGCCCAGACGACGGGTTCTCCATGCACGAATCTCCCTCCAGCTGACCGGAAGAATATTCCTTCTATTTGAAAGTATTCTGAATCGCTATCCAGTTGAAGGAGCGGAGGCAAGGGGGTTATATATAGAAACGGGGGAAACGCGTGGGGTCGCTGTTACGTGGGCGTCCTTTGACGTTCGAGGGACCAAGTATACCGACCTGGACAGCGGGTTGGAGCTGGACGCGAGCCCACGCGGGAGCGCATGTGGACGGTGGGGACGTGGAAGCTATTGGGTACTGTTTCTGTCGGGAGCTTGACTCGGATCCAGCCACCTGGGACGGCAAAGGTGAGTACAGCGCCTGGGCGACTGGTTCCGTACGCCCGCCAGAGTACTTACAACCGACGAGCGAGATTTCTGACCGAGAGGCGAGCGATGTAACACGGTTTGGCTCTTCGTGATGGATACCGGCTGCAACTTTCGCGCTGAAGAAGGATTTGCACGAATCCACCGTTGGATCGCGCAATGATCGCTTCCAGAGCTGTGCAAACAGACGATGTAAAGTGTTCGCGGTGCCTTCCGATCCGTGTGGCGGGCGATCCGATGGTCGAAAGAAGGTCAATCATTCTTTCGCGCGAAGGGTGCAACTCTGAGGAGGAGATGTTCGGATAAATCAATTCCAAGTCGCCGTGGTGGTTATGTGGCAAATGAGAGTATGACAGCTGTTTCATTCGCTTTGAAGGGTATTAAACCGCGTTGCACTACCCCCAACACCCTGAATGGGGACATTAGGAAGTTGAAATATATATGACCTCATGGCTGACGTAAGTCTTGAATCGTTCCTATCATCTATCTTCAGATGGTGGAACTGGTTTCAAAATTTAGAATCTGATTTCAAAATTAAAGTTAGCAAGGAAAGACCCAAAAATAATTCAATACACGCAGAAGAGAAAAGAAAAAAATAAAATAACTTGATGTCACTATATTTTTAAAAAATTTGACTTCAAATTGAACAAAATAGAGAAAAATGATCCATGTAACCAACAACAACTAGTTTGGGATTAAAATTTAGTTGAGTTGAACTGAGTTGTGCAGTGATTACTCCAACAAAACATCCAGATCACCTCGTGGGTTCATCAATAAATTATTCTTATTGGAACCTCTCTCACTCTTCTCCACTCCAGTTCGGGGTCTTATTCATCAACCATGACTTTATAACATCGCTTAATTAATTGTGCACGTACTTTTAGATTGGTAGCTCCCCAAAAACTTAAACATCAAACATTCATATAATAAAATAATTGGTATGTGCAGACATTTCAATGCAGCTGCAAATGACTAAGAGGATAAATAGATGTTGGTCGCACTCTTCTAGGTGGATAACTTTGACTCCCAGGGCTTGCCGTCAACTCGAACGTTCGAATAAGCTTTTTCCACAAATTTATGTAATCTGGGGGAGCTACATAGATAGTTGAATAGAATAAACAATGTTCAGATACTAGCTAGATATCGCTGACTCAGATTAATCAATTTCTTTTTAGAAAATCTTAGGTCAAACAATTTCAGTTTGTAGATTCAATCCATTTCAATTTGGAACATTCTCTTTTGGTGAGGACGATATGCAACTATCTCTGGGATTTTTTTATTAATTAGCATCCAAGTTTGAATGCACTATGACTAAATCACTTTAGCTTCTGACCTCTGATTCCTACCAAAGAGTTGCGTGTGCTGTCACGGTTGCGTTGCGTCCCTTTGTCGTCTTTCCTTTAATATTTGGTTACTTTTAATCACTATCTCGGGTCTTTTGTCTTTCTTTTAAGAACCAAAGTCTTTAATACCAATCCAAAGGATTTTACCAACTGCATTAATGGGCACATATTTCTTCCGTGATCCCATTATAACATAATAGGGCGCGGATTCTTTGCTGTGCACTAACTGTATTGTATGATGCGACGCATCATATGCATCACCTATTTATGTGGTAGATAGCCACATACGATCGTATGCTGCGTGCATCGCACAACTACTGCACGTGCAATAGTGCATGCGGTGCACCGCAGGTATAGCGCACAGCAAAGAATCGACACTCGATATAGCCGGCCGTATTCCTTCGTCATTTTTGCTCTACAGCATACTTGGTTTTTGCTAACAAAAAGCCTCTTTAATAACAAAAATGGACATAAACTATATACAACTGCTATCAATACTTCAATTCTGGGGTAACAATATTATTTACAGTGAATAAGGCTTACTCTACTTCTATTTAGAGCAGAAGGTAAACAAAAACTACATGATCATTCTTCTAATATATGCAATCCAACATGAGAAAATAAAGCTAATTCTCAAACCATATATCTTTTTAAAGCTTCACATTTTTAATTTTCTTTAATAGAATTTAGAATATCCAGGCTTGAGAAGATGGTGGGAATTAATCAACTGAAATCAAATAGAAATAAATCTAAAAGAGAAAATGGCGCTATCAAACTAATCACAGACATCAATGTGCTCGAAATTGGCACATGTTTTCGTTATAGAAACACAAAATCGGTCAAAAATATTTGTTTAGGAAAAACTAAACCTCAAAAATATTTGTACGTGGCAGAAGAAATGCTGGATTGGAGAACCAGAAGCCCTCCAGTGGGGAATGACTGTCGGAATTTTATAGAAAATAAAGAATCTGATGTAATTATATGTTCTATTGGTACCACAATGAAATATTCATTTTATGCAAATTTGAGCTAGTCCCAGGCATGCTGGTTACCGGTACTAGTTCAAAGTTGAGAGAAGAAACATTGAAGACAACTCCCGGTTGAAGACAGATGTCACAGCTAAGTGGCTGATACCCCAGCATTTGCTTTTCTACGTCTAGTTCCAACTGATCATAAATGTAATTATTTCATAACCCCCACCCTAACAAATATAAGTGCTACAAATTAACGATCAACCAAATCTGTCTGTCAAATTATGCTCGGGGAGATGCAAAGTATTCTATTTATGCTATTTATTATAATAGAATGCACACATAATCGTTTGTTATTTCATATTAGCCCTTCATGACCAATCTAAACTCATAGATCTAAGCTCGACCTTTGCTTGAACTGTGTTATTAAGTCTAGGAAATGGTGTGGACATAATTGTTAAAGATACTTTTTTTTATTTATATTATAATTTTATGTTTAATACTTAATTTATAAATTTCTATATATAATAAATTAATTAATCAAAGTTTGATGTTATCATATGCTTTGGAAGATACTTTTCTTAGAGTAGAGTTTGCTCTATCTAAGTGCAAATAGTTGATGGCAGTCTACTTCTAAGATACAATAAACTACTTCATATTTTTTTTAAGTATACTCTAACAAAATAGAATCAGGATCGAACTTGAACGAACCAAATTCAAATGTATTGAAAATTAGCAAACTTGATTGAAATAATTTTTAGTAATTCCCTTTTATATGGGTACAATTGTCTTCTCACGTGCTTACTAGGTGCACTTGAGTTTACTCAATTAGTATTCTCAATTCTCCTTCAGATAGAAAGAAATATTAATATGATGGATAAAAAATACGATTCTTTTCTTATGAAAGAGTGAGTATAATTAGATGTTTAGGCATGATACACTACAGCAAGAAGGGGGTTTAGCGACCCTTTTTTGCCGACGCTTTTGGAAAGCGTCGGCAGATTGCGCTGACCTGCCGATGCTTTTAAAAAGCATCGTCTTTTAACGATGCTTAAAAGCGTCGTAAAATTTGAGCATTGTCAACGCCGACATTTTTAGCAAAAGCATCGTTAAATAAAGTAAATGTCGACGCTTTGTTACGTCATTATGTAACGACGCTAAAAAGCGTCGTTAGGTTCGTTTAATACCCCCAGCCTCCCGTGCCCTAATCTATCTACCGCCGTCCCTTTCCATCCATTCTTCCGCCGACCCCATCTCCACCGCCGGCACCGCACCCGCCGTCCATGCCGCACCCGCCGTCCACGCCGCACCTATTCTTTCGTCCTCCCGGATAGAGACATTTATTTTCGTCCTCCCGGTGTCCCATTTTGCTTTCGCCTCTCCTCCCAAAAATATATTATAATCTCTCATATCCTTCGCAGCATCGATTTGCATTGCGAATCGTCCAGGATTTAGCTTCAGACATTTGTTTCAATTCTTCGTCGCCAGTAGTCGTCGGGCCTGAAAAGGTAAAAATTTCAATTTTATTTTGATTCTGGCATTCTTCTCACTGTGATTCTATTCTATCGGACGCAGTTTTCTCGATTTTTTTTGTGGAGGTTGTTGTGATTTTAGGACGAGAGGATGTGGAAGTATTTTATTTTTTTAAAAGAGAATTTATTGTCTTATGGATTTCTTTAAGAAACATATCTTTATGGATTAATCTCAAGATAGAATTAGACTTCCCGTATGTTCGCTTCTTTTTTTGGGTTAAATTTTCCTTTCAGCGTCCATTGCTTTATTGCCAGCATGTGTGCGTTAATGTCCATAGTGCAAACATTACAGCATGCACAAGTCAGTCGAGAGCAATCTATTTTGAAATTTGAATTTGAAATCAAGGCCATCATAATGTTTATGTTATGATTCCCAAGCAAATCTAAAGTTAAATTTAATTTGTAATGCTTACATTACAGAATCCCAGCTGACTCTCTGGAGGTATTGTTGTCATCTGGCGAAAAGGGTTGGGGCAAATAACCTATATGCATGTTAACCGCCAAGTGTGTTTTGGAGTCTTCTCACTATTTTTAGGATCTATCTAGATACTGGGAGTTCTATATGCTAGCACTAATGCCTTAAGGTGCAGAATGCTTTGAGAGTCAATTGATCATGTCTTTTCTTTAGGTCCTCCCCTTCTATTAGTAGGAGACTTCAATTGCATCCTTCATTCTTCTGACGAAAAAAGAGGCAGACCTGCATCCTTCATTCTTCTGACGAAAAAGGAGGTAGACCCTTTAGGGTGAATAGGGACATTAGAGAATTTCGTACTTGCATTCAAAACTCAGGTTTGATCGATCTGAGCTTTGATGGCCCTTCTTTCTTGTTTTTTGATAAGAGAAGGCCCTTCTTTCACCTAGTGTAATAATCAATATGATCTAGTTAGGGTTTGGGAGCACCTCAACAGAGCCTTTGCATCATAGGGATGGCTCACTCTTTACCCTGAATCTAGGGTTCTGCACCTTGCCAGATTTGCACCTGACCATTGTCCTATGTTAATGGCTCATTAATATCAAAGGTGGCACTGCTACCCCTTTAGATTTGAAATATTTTGGATCTTGTGTAGTGTCCAACATGTTGTAGCAAAAGCTTGGAAAGGACATGATCACCTGCCTCTCGATGATAGACTATCTATGCTTCTAGATAAAATCAAATGAGAGGTTGCCAAATGGAACAAATTTTAAGTTGGTAACATCTTCAACAAAGAAAAGGAATTATACCAACAAATCTTGGCGTTGCAAGCTCTTGATACGGAAAATAACCTTCCATTACAGATAATGAATCATGCACCAGTCTCACCATCCTTCCATTACGTATCAAAATTCATCTTAAGGATACCACAGGGAGTAGGTGTCCAAGAAATAATAATTTAGGTTGATGAAAGTAAGCTTACAGAGTTGCAGATACCTCAGTACCATGGTCTCATTATGTCATTGAACCCATTTTTTTTTCTGGCATCTAAAACCTGAGCAGTAAGTCTGTGAATTAAATTGGATATTTACTTGGGATTGCTCTGCTGACCTTATAGCCATTCATTCCTCTTCAACCATAGAACCCAGCCGACATGGCTTATCATTGTGCTTTGATCTTCTCTTGTCCTTTGATCAGTCAATGTATAACTTCTGGTCAAATTAATGGCTACCAAATAATGCAAGGATAGACTACCTTTGAGTACTTGGGGCTAAATATTGCTTTGTTTCTATCCCCATGTATTTGAAGGATAGGAGACCAGATCTTGGTTGGCTTGGTCCCCTTAATCTCTGCTCATGGGGTGTCTCATGTTCCATTAGTAATTATTCTTTGATGTTTGGATTTTTATGAAGTTGCCAGACACATTCTTCTGGTAGACACCTTCATGATCTGTGTAAGGAATCTAATTGCATGATAGTTTTTTGAATAGATGACAACCGAGATAAATTCTAAGAGTTTGTTCAAATATTTAATGCAATAGGATGCACCAACATTATGGTAGGAAAGGAGGATCTGATGCCCGTGAGGAAGTGCCTCACATATACCCGACATGAACCAAAGAAATGAGTATGTTTTAATATGGTCATCTGTTATGTGTCTATTCTTTAACAAATATCAATGAATCAAAAACTATGTTGTGGCAGAAGTCATGAAAATTAGAATACAAAAAAAGCCCGAAATGAGTCATTGCAATGACAAACATTTGCATCAAAGAAAGAATGTATCAATATAAAACATAGTAGATATTCCTAAGAACAAATAAGAGCATCGCAACTCATTTATGTCATCACCGGTTGAAAATTTAAGAATCTTAACCAAAAGAATGGAGCATTTGGAATCACATGTAGGTGTTGGCTGTCTAATCCTCTCCTGCATATCATGTCCAAATAGATAATACCACATCATCCAAAGAGGAACATAAGGTCCACCAATTTATTCCTACAGGCATGCATTGAAAACTTTCATAGCAATTGAAAGCAAGGAGTTCCCAACCACGAGGGACAGCCTATCCAAAAATCGATAATAAGTACAATGAGCTAGCTACATAATTCAAGCTGTTTATTCTTTTAACAGACATGTTACAGATCTGTCTTGCTTTTCAAATAACTTAGACATCTTATTGATCAAAGAAAAACCTTAGACATCAATCTTTGTTTCTGTTATCACACATATTTGTTTATTTTTTATACATGATAGCAAAATGGTTTTGTTGCCATTAAAAATCAGCTTAACCAAAATGCCGAATTGATGGGAGTTGCTAGAAATCTCGATTTGTTTAGATGAAATCTTGCATGTCTTTATGGTGATATTCTGGTGGCTGCTATGCTACAATATTCTTCTGCTAGGTAGGCAGCTGTTTCACGCTGTTCATTTTGAAAAAAAAAAAACTAATTAGCATGGATTTAAATTTTAAAATCCATGCTAAGTAGATTTTCATGGGTGTTTTTGTGATGGTTGTGAATTTCATGCCAGGCAATGTTAATTATGAATTAATTTTAAAAAAAAATAGCATTGCATAGAAATATAGACCCGTCTTTTGATTAATATACATATTCTATTGTATCTGTATATTTATTTATTTTTGTACGGATAAAAAAATTATGTATATTGATCAATTGATTGTCCAGTATGGACAGTTTGAAAAATGTGAGTAATTCTATAGGTCATTACCATAATCAAATGGTATGCTGAGGGTTCGAAAAAAATTTTGGATGATATTTTCCTTTTGTTCTCCCTATACGGGAGAACTAAGGAAAAATACCGTCGAAATTTTTTTCGGCTCTTGTTGCATATCATTTGATTTCTGTAATTGACCTATAGAATTAATATATTTTCTGAATGGGATAGGACTTTCTTTACCTATTAGTTGATGATAGCAAGCATTTACTATGTAAACTTTATCTAGCTGTTATTTTTTTGGATTTTATGAAATAACTGATATTTTTTACTCATTGCATTAATATAGATTGTATAATTTTTTTTTATTTTTAGATAAATTGCAAGTTCGATCATTTTTATCCTACAATGGACAAAAGTTGGATAAATAAACCAAGAAATAGTAAAGAATATTTAGATGGAGTTCATGACTTCATTAAATTTGGTATGGAGAAAAGTAGTTTGAATGGAAAGATTTTATGTCCATGTCGGAAATGTGTAAATAGTTCTTCTTTAGATCCACAAATTGTTGAAGAACATTTGGTATGGAATGATTTTTTAAGAGGTTATACCGATTGGATTTTTCATGGAGAATCTATGTTGCCATCATCATGTAACCAACCCCTGACTCATTTTGGATCCACTAGCCTACAAGATAATTCTGCAAGAGATGATGATATAAGGGGTTTGATCACAGATGCTTTTGGATTTGGTGTTCAAAATTTAGGAGAATCCAGTAGTATACAAGAAATAGTTGGGATGTTTGATGGATGCACGCATACGGAACGTATGCATATTGAGGAGCCTATACATACATCTAATGATGAGACAGCTCATTATCACACCTTAATGAAAGATGCAGATGAAGAATTATATCCGGGTTGTACGAAATTTTCTAAGATTTCTTTTCTTATACATTTATTTCATATAAAATATTTGAATGGATGGTCTGAAAAGAGTTTTACCATGCTGCTCAAGTTATTAAAGGATGCATTTTCAGAAAGCACTCGTTTACCACCATCGTATTATGAAGCCAAAAAAATAGTAAAGAAATTGGATCTTGGATACGAAAAGATTCATAGTTGTCCGAAAGATTGTATGTTATATCGGGGTGAAAATGCTAATCAAGAGTCATGCAATATATGTGGATCTTCAAGATGGATAACACAAAAAGAAGATCGAGATGATGTACTGAATGAATTGGATGCAACGCGGAGTAAAAAGAAACCGACCAAGGTATTGCATTACTTTCCTCTTATACCTAGATTGAAAAGGATTTATGCATCATCAAAAACAACTTCATCAATGAGATGGCATGATGAAGGATGTACAAAGGATGGAATGTTGAGACATCCAGCAGATAGTCTTCAATGGAAAGCATTTGATGATAGGCATCCTGATTTTGCCTCTGATGTTCGCAGTGTTAGGTTTGGCTTAGCTTCTGATGGCTTCAATTTATTTCGGACTCTAAGTTCTACCTACAGCACTTGTCCAGTCGTTTTGATACCTTACAATTTGCCACCGTGGATGTGTATGAAACAATCATCACTTATCTTGTCAATGATTATTCCAGGAGATAAGGGTCCAGGCAATAATATTGATATTTTCCTACAGCCTTTAATAGAGGAATTGAAACAGTTGTGGGAGGGTGTTGATGCATTTGATGCTTCCAACGGCCAAACATTTAAACTACGGGCAGCTTTGTTATGGACTATTAATGATTTTTCAGCATATGCCAATTTATCGGGCTGGAGTACAAAGGGACGGGTCGCATGTCCTTGTTGTGGAGATTCAACACATTCAATTTGGTTAAAATATGGAGGTAAATTTTGTTACATGGGACATCATCGATAGTTGGAAGCAAATCATCCATTTCGATTTCAGAAAGATTTGTTTGATGGTACTATAGAATTGGGATGTGCCCCTATTCCACTTTTTGGAACTGATGTTCATAGACAAATGGATGGCATCAATTACAGCTATGGTAAGCACTCAAAGTCCTCTAAAAAAAGTGAAAGGGATGATGTTGAAAGCTCAGTGCATGAAGGGTTACCAGAGGAAGTCAGTATCAGTACTATAGATGCAGAGGTGTTTCAAGATTCAGACAATTATTTCGAGGATGAAAATGAAGAAGATACACAGATAGCATCTACACAACAGCCCAGTAAATATTTATGGAAAAAATGAAGTATCTTTTTTGACTTACCTTATTGGAAACAAAATCTTATTCGGCATAATCTTGATGTCATGCATATAGAAAAGAATGTTTGCGATAATTTACTTGAAACATTTTTAAACCTTGATGGAAAGAGCAAAGATAACATGAAGGCACGTCTTGATTTAAAAAAAATGAGTATCCGACAGAAATTTTATCCTAAAATGCTTGCTAATGATAGAATTTATGTGCCTCCTGCATGTTACACAATGTCTGCTCGAGAAAAGGATAATTTTTTGGAAGTTTTGAAAAGTATCAAGGTACCAGATGGATATGCATCAAATATTTCACGATGTGTGCATCTAGAGGATCGAAAACTTTCAAATCTTAAAATTCATGATGATCACATATTGATGCAAGATATTTTTTCAATAGCTTTAAGATCGTCATTGCCGAAACAAGTTGTTACAATTGTACTTCGATTATCATCATTCTTTAAGGCATTATGTTCAAAAGTTATTGATCCTCGAGAACTTGATCAGTTAGAATCCGATATTGCAATTATACTTTGCCAGATGGAAAAAAATTTTTCTCCTGGATTTTTCATTATTATGGTACATCTACTCATTCACCTAGCTTCAGAAGTTAAAGTTAGTGGATCGGTACATTATAGATGGATGTATCCTATTGAGAGGTATTATTGCAAACCTTAAATCTTTTGATAATTTTATTAGAAACAACAACATACTGATATTTTAATAAATATTTAATTCTTGAAGGTATCTTGTGCGTCTTAAAGATTATGTGCGAAATAGAGCCTATCCCGAAGGCTCGATTGCTGAAGCATATATTGCGGATGAATGTTTGACATTTTGTTCAAGATATCTTCAAGGTGTAGAAATTATTTTTAGTCGACCTCAACGGCATAATGATTTTGTGGAGAATACAGAACTGTATAAGTTCTTAACTGCTGGAAAATTCTTGGGAAGAGCTGAAAGTATTGTACTTGATCAAAAATCCTTAGCACAAGCACATCGTTATGTGTTACTTCATAGTGACATAATATCTGACCATCGCAGGTTAGTATATTTAAGGCATGATATCAAGATTTAAATTTTATATTAGATATAATAGTCTATATGATATATTTATATTTTATGCAGTAAATTTTTAATTTATCAGAGACGAGCCAATCATAACATTCGTCCTAATGCAAGGATTGAACAGCGATGGTTGGTCGAGTTATTCCCTATGTGGCTTTCGAATCAGGTGTGATTTATATTTAATTATGGGATACATTAATTTTTGATACATATTTAATATCAGATAACTCAACAGCACTTCGTTATATCATTTTTTTTAGGTATCAAAGATGATGGAGACAAATAATTCAGATGAAATAAAAGCTCTTGCTCGAGGACCTAACAAGATTGTGAATAGATATAACGGTTTCATAATTAATGGCTTTAAATTTCATACTAGAGAATGGGAGAAATTTAAAAAAATACAGAATAGCGGTGTTATGGTGGAAGCGGATGGAAAATCCTATTATGGTGCACTTAAAGATATCTATGAGTTGGATTATTATGAAAAATTTAAAGTAGTATTGTTTAGATGTGATTGGATAGACATAAACTCACCAAGGGGTTTGAAACAAGATACAAATGGATTTACACTTGTAAATTTTTCAAGGTTGATACACACTGGTGTGTTATTGAAGGATGACCCATTCATTTTTTTATCTCAAGCTCGTCAAGTATTTTATGTACAAGACGCAAAAGATAAAGATTGGTTTACTGTCATCAAAACAAAACCTAGAGACTTATATGATATAGCAAATCAAGTGGAGGATGATGACGATGACACTTATACACAATGTATGCCCTATAATTTTGTGCCAGCTGATGATTTAAATACTACGACGATGTTGGTTAGAACAGAATTTGAAGGAAATACTATTGCTTGATTGTTACTGGTAATAATTATTTATGATGTATATATTTTGCATTAATTATTATGTTATTTTACTCCATATATTAACTGATTCTACCTTTTATTTATATAAATGCTAGGTGACATCATGCGTCGCAGGGGACGATATACTGGTGTGCAGTTCCAGTTTTCACAGACAGAGATTGGTACGTCTTCTTCAGCACAGCAGCTTGAGGCCAGTTCAGCTGCACAGCATTCTGAGCCCTGTCCTTCATCATCAGCACAGTACGATGCTCCTGTTCATCAGCCAGATGATGAGATACACGTACAGGGTATATATTATCTTTTATGTAATTTTATTTTTATTTTATTTTATGTATATTTATGATATAGTTACTTTTATATATTTTTTGCAGATGGATCCGAGAGAGTACGCCCCAGACGCGGACCCACAGTAGTACGAGATGTGTGGCAGATGCGTGAGGGCGAGAGAATTGTTGTGGAGTGCAATCAGCTAGGTCAGCCAATTAAGAAAGCTGCCTGTTTATTGACTTCATTTTTGGAGACTGTTGCTCGGAGGCCTCAGCTATGTCCGTTGGGCTATGCAAAATGGAATGGCATGCTTCCAACGTATAAAGTTGAGCTCCTCCGAGTTATAGAGATAATGAATTGATGTTCATACTGTATATTAATTGTTAATCACTTATATAATTTATTTTATTTAACTTTTTTTTTATAGAGCAAGTTTGTTCTCCCTCCATCCACTCATGATTTTGTAATGAAGTCTCTCAACCGTAAATGAAAAGAATATAGAGTACAATTGAAGAGGGACTATATGAGACAAGGTATGACAGAGGAGGAGGTTGCTAGGAATTGTCCTTCTGATGTACCCCCTCATCAGTGGATGGAGTTGGTTCATTATTGGTTCTCCGAGAGGGCACAGGTATATTATCTGCTCATTATCTTTTTTTTCTAAATATTTTATAAAAATATTGATTTTTATTATATATTATACATATAACAAGTTTTTTACTTTATTTTACAGACTTATTCTGTTATTGGTAGAGCTGCACGAGCAGCTCAGTCTGTTCCTCATACATCGGGGTCGAAGAGTTATGCATGACTCCGACAGGAGTTTGTATGTTCCTTAAACTTTCATAATTAACTTTTAATTTTTATGTTAAAATATTTATATAACTAATATCATTATGTATCGTGGACCATGTCTGTATCATGATACTCATATATTTTTTTAAATTATTATAATTATTTGCTTAAAATTAAAATTATTTGTGTAGGTGGATGAGCATGGGAGGGAACCCGATAAAGTGGAGTTTTACCGGATGACTCATATTCATTAGGATGGTACTTTTGTTCGAGATAAGTCGAGAGATTTATATATACGACATTATTAATATTCTATTTTTTACAATGATTTTAATTTAATTTTGTTAGCTATTAATGTATAACTCTTGTTTTCAAAATAAATACAGGAGAGGGCTACATCTCTCATTGCGGAGCGTGACGACGAGTCCGCAGCATCTACACAGCAGAGCCATATCGAAGTCGAGGTGTTCACAGAGTTGATGGGACCAGAGCGCTACGATCGAGTGAGGGGTTATGGAGTAGGAGTCACCCCCACTCAGTTATCTGAGGTTAGTAGATATACACAGCATGCTGCAGCAGATGCTCAGGATTTACGCGTTCGCAGACTCGAGACGAAGATACCGGAGATTAGACAGAGTTGTGCCGCTGAGATGGAGGAGATGCGACAGAGCCGTGCCGAGATGCAGGCCATGAGGGGACAGATTGATCGGCTTACATCTTTATTAGAGATGTATGGCCCATCTCAGGTAAACACATATTATTAAATATACATTTTTGTATTAATTTAATAATTTATATATTTTTATTTATAGATATACAAATCATGCTTTTGATATGTTTCTTGTAGGCTCCTGGCACATCAGGCACCCGTCGAGACAGCGGCACGTCACGTGGAGACAGCGACGACCATCCGCCTGTGGATTGATATTATTTTATTTTTATTATATTTTTATATTTATTTATATTACTCTTGATTGTAATGGACGATTAGTACTTTATTTTTATTTATATAAAATAATATCTTTTGGTTTGGTTAAATTTGCTATTTAAGTTTGCTTTTGGTGTGAATGGTGGTGATTGTACAGGTGTGAATGGTGGTGATTGTATAGGTTTATGTTTGAATAATTGATATAATTTTATACAGAAATGTATGTAATCTTTTTTTTTGTATATAAAATCTATATTTTTTTAAAAAAAAAATTAACGACGCTTATAAGCATCGTTAAAATAATTTTAACGACGCTTATAAACGTCGTTAAAGATAAAAAAGCTGACGCTTCGAAAAGCGTCTTGATAGAGTGGAGGACGTGTTGTCATTAACGACACTAAAAAGCGCCATTATAATTGAATTTTACGATGCTTTAAAGCGTCGTTACAAACAGTATTTAACGACGCTTATAAGCATCGTTAAAATAAGTTTAACGATGCTTATAAACGTCGCTAAAGACTTAACAGCCGATGCTTCGAAAAGCGTCTTGGTAGAGTGGAGGACGCATTGTCATTAACGACGCTAAAAAGTACCGTTATAATTGAATTTTACGATGCTTTAAAGTATCGTTAAAAAATAACGACGCTTTTAAAAAGTATCGACGCTTTTCGTCTCCACTCTTACATAGGCGACGCTTTCGCGATGCTTTTTGAAGTGTCGTAAACATTATTAACGATGCTTATTAGCGTCGTAAAATAACTTTAATAGCATCGTCTTTTACCATTTTCACTGTAGTGATACATCTTTTCGCATAATCCATTTATTCATTAAAAGTTGTATCCTTTGGAATTACCATCACATCGCATGCATTTTTTCATTAGAATGCATCTCTTCATTTACGGAAGTCTCCCAAAGAGTTCATTTGCAATGCATCCGTTCAAAATATCTTGTAAGAATAAAAAAAAACTCCGTGTTAGAAATAATTAGAGATATGTTTGTGGATTTTCGTAAAATTGTAAGAGAGGCACTGCAAGAAAAAGGACTATTTGTGAGGGATTTTTCGAGAGAAAAAGAAAAAAATTCATCAAAAATTTGTATTTTCAATGGATTTCCAACGAAAGTAAGGTTGTCGAAAAAATCCTTCTCGAAAATTTTTTCCAAGGGATTTTTTTGAGAAAATTTATTTTTCAATGGATTTTCTGACAGAATTTTTTTCTTGGAAACTTTCGATGGATTTTTTGAGAAAAATTTTTCAAAGGATTTTTTGAGAAAAATTTCCTGAGTAATTTTCAGAGAAAATCTTTCTGAGAGATTTTCAAGTGACTTTTCTATATTTCCAAAGAAATTATCCCTTGCTAAATAGTTTTTCGAGGGAATAATCCCCTGCAAAATGACTCTAAGGAAAAACAATCCCTCGTAGAATAAAATTCTGAGGAAAATATTTCAATGCGATATTTAAATCTGACCATTAAAAAGAACCTAAAATATCTTTTTTTTTTAATACACCTAATCATATACAAATAATCTATATAATAACAAATTCATATTCTTAAATATAGCATATTAATCCTAACAGAAAATCATAATCATCACAAACATCATCCTTTTCATATATCCAAATCCATAAATAAAAGAAGTTTCATAAATATCTTCATCCTCATCATATCCAAGTCCATAACCAAAAAAAGGTATCCACAAGTATCATCATCCTCATCATATCCAAGTCCATAACAAAAAAAAAGTATGACAAGCATCATCATCACAATCATCACCATTTGTAGGGGTAGCAACTGAAGGTGGTGCTGAAACTGTAGACGAAGGTTGCGTTAAGATAGATAGATTGATGCATCTTCTCCATCATAAGATGCATGAACTCCTCCGTACAGAAAACACGAGCAGATAAGTCACTATTTTGGATGGCTAATTCATTGTTCTGGACTACTAATTGACTATTCAGAGCAACTAACTCCACATTTCGAGTAGATACAGTCTCAAACATATCATAAATCCTCTCGCTCCTGAATCCACTCCTCAAAGACTCATAAAAATATACGGTCAAAAGATGAGAAGCTTGTCAGCAAGCTAGCCTGTGATCCGAGTCTATAAATCCATCCCTTATTCACTCCAACTATTTTTTTCCTTACATGCATCATGGACGGCTGAGGCACCATCCTCCCTAGTCGAGCTCTGACTTGATTGCACCTCTTGTCACTTTTGTGTAAAACTAGTCTGTAAAAGACGTTAGATACAATGAGTAAACATACAAATAGCATAAATATGTGAATTAAAGTAGAGTTTTTTTGAATACTTATACACGCTGTCTCTGCCCTCTTATTCACCCATTGATTGCCATCCTTTTTTCTTTTTGATGGATGTGTCTGAGCTCATCCAATATAGGTACCCGATTCAACTTCTGCATCTGAAATTCATAATACAAACAACATTAGCAACTTTAAAAATAAAATTATATTATTAACAATATGAAGTGGATTAAAAATATATATGCATTAATAATAAATAAAAAATTATATCACAAAGAATAAACCAATACCAATATTGTCGCATGGTCATTAATGCTAATAGAACCACCAGTGTTAAGTAGAAAGGCTAATTCACTACAATCGGACGCACGATTCTTCTTGTTCTTCTGATTTCTGGCCTTGAACTCATTACTATCCCAATATTTCTACAACTCCTACCATACACCCTTTCCAATCCAATCTGGCTTGCAGTTACGATTTTTATGAGCCTCGTTAAAAATGTCAGTAAGATGATTTGAACCACGATGCTCCCAATTCCTTCGGACATGCTACTCATCCTTTGGATCCCATTGAAATTTTTTCTACAAAAAGGAAAAAAAGTTCAATATCAACAAAATATATAGATACTTTAAATCAAATAAAAGCAAACAAAGGTGCTTAATAAACTTAAAAATATTCTTGCCTCAAACTCATAAAACCACATATCTCATGACTTCTTTGGAATCTTCTTTCATGAAGAGTAAGGACCGTCTACTTGCTCTTAAGGATTTCAACCAAAGCACGGGTCACCATATGATTGTCATTGAAACTGTACAAACTAACAATAGTCAAATAATTATGTATATTTATTTCAACTAAATAAAATAGTGCAAGGAACTAAATGTTATATAGTTTTATCCATAACCACTTGAAATTAATGTTGCCCTCTCTAATGTCTGTGTATGCAAGCCCTCTTAGCTAGAAGTTGTAGTGGCAGAAGTGTGCATATGTTAAACAGATGGTAATTGCTCAGGTGGGACCATAATATGGGAAGAGGAAGGGCTGTAAGTACGGCTAGGTGTGTGTGGCATGGTATTTAGATACTGAAAATAAAGTAATGGATATGTAGGAAATGATGATGACGTAGTAAAGGAAGAGGGTGGGGTAGCGAAAATAGTAGGAATTGAAGGTAGAATAGAACCGGAATATGGTAGTTGAGTAGTAAAAGCCCCTGAGGTCATAGTAGGAAGATACGATGGAATAGGAGGAAAAAGAGGCATCACGATGAGCATGACTCGAAAAACAAATCGAGCTAGTTGAGCTCAATTTGAACTCGATATTAATCGAGCCAAGTTGAGCCTGGATTAGAGTTGAGCTCGAATAGCTTACGAGCAGCTTGACTCATTTGCAGCTCTATTCATTCTATACATTATATATATATATATAAGAGATATAAGCCTGAAATCATCGAAAGCTTTTTTTGAACCCAAGAACAGCAATCGTAAAATAAGCCTGAATTCCCATATAGTGGCGTCATGGTGTTCCCCACAAATTTTGAACCCGCCAGAACGACCCTACTTATTCGCCATATATATATATATATATAAGAGATATAAGCCTGAAATCATCAAAAGCTTTTTTTGAACCCAAGAACAGCAATCGTAAAATAAGCCTGAATTCCCATATAGTGGCATCATGGTGTTCCCCACAAATTTTGAACTCGCCAGAACGACCCTACTTGTTCGCCATATATATATATATATATATATATATATATAAGATGTGTAAGACATATTCAATAATCAATATACATTACTTTCTAGCTATTAATTATGTATATATAATCAAAATATGTAATAGTTAATTAATATTAAGAATATATTAGATAGTTAAGAGTTAAGAATATAGTGGATAACTAATTTATTGGCAATCCCTCAGAGATTCCCTTAGAAAATTATTAAAAAATAATTTATTAGCAATACCGAGGCAAACTCCCTTGAAAAACCATTAAAATAAAAAAAAAATTGAAATCTCCTAGAAAAGCCATCACAAAACCATTTAAATAAATATTTTATTGGCATTCTCTCAAAATTTTTCCATAAGAACTCATTCATGAGGGACAAATTCCTCAGAACATCCCTTGCAAATTAATTTCTGAGAGATTTTCTAAGGAAATATTTTTTACCAAAATTTTTTAACTAAGAACTCATTTATAGAAAAAATCTCTTAGAAATTTTCATGCAAAAATAATTTTCAAAAAATCTTTCGAGAAAATATTTTTCATCAAAATTTTTCTCATAAGAACTCATTTATGAGGAAACAATCCCTCGGCAAATCCCTCACAAAAATAATTTTTGAGAGATTTTTTAAGAAAATATTTTTCATCAAAATTTTTTAAATAAGAACTCATTTATGAGAAAAAAATCTCTCAAAAATTTTTTTACAAAAATAATTTTTGGGGGAGTTTTCGAGAGAATATTTTTTACCAAAATTTTTTTTAAGAACTCGTTTATAAAAGAACAATCCCTCAAAAAATTTCTCACTAAAATAATTTTTGAAGAATTTTTGAGAAAATATTTTCCATCAAAATTTTTTGACTAAGACTCGCTTATGAGAGAAAAATCCTTCAAAAAATTTCTTGCAAAAATAATTTTCAAAGAATTTTTTGAGAAAATATTTTTTGTCAAAATTTTTTTCCTAAGAACTCATTTGTAAAAGACAAATCCCTTGAAAAATTTCTTGCAAATTATTTTTGCAAGGATTTGTTAAGAAAAATTTTTTTCTTGAAAAATTTTGATAGTTAGTATTTTTTGTCAAAAAATCCATCAAAATTGCAAGGGATTTTCTTTCCTCAATAAATTTTCTCGATAATCACCTTTTTCTAGTAGTGAGGAGAAAGAAAGAAAAATAAAATACTAAACCATATCTATCTAGAAAACTAAGTTATTTGAAAGTTTAAGATAATATTTTATATTTAAATAGGTTTATATTTATGAAATTCTAAAATTTAAAAATTTTTTATTAAATATTTTTATTAATAAACCAATAATAATGATCTAAAAGGATTTATATATATATATATAAATGGACGATGATACCATTTTGGTGTGAGTACAATCTATAAAGTTAAAGAATAAAAAGTCCGACGGGGTCAATGGCTACATATCATCTTAACACTAAGTCCAGTCTCTGGAGGGCCTTTTTCTTTTCTTGGTGGTAGAGTATGGTCCCAAAAAAACAAAGAATATTAAGCAAAGATATAACTACTACATTATTTTTTTTTTGGTAAGAAACTACTGCACTCTTTCAACTAGCTAGAAACCCGAGAAGAGATGCTTATGCCTCTGCAGAGACATTCCTCGCTCCTTTGCCCCTGTTTGGAATAGTTCCAGATATGATGTCGAAAAAGGTCGTGTTGCTCTCTTCTGGATAGTTTGTTGGATTACAAGCTCTCCTCTTTGCTCCTTATTTCTAATTATCTTTAAAGCCTCAAAGATCAGCTTCTTGGTCTTCTTTGCAATTTAAAGCTTAGCTCAAACCGTGGTAATTGTTGCACATGCACTACAAGAAAATAGGCTATAAGCAGCGGCTAATTTACCATTACTAATAATCCTATTTAACGACAGCTTTTGATGACAGAAAAAAAATCCATCGTTAAAAATTAAAAATTATTAGCGACAGTATTTTCTTAATTAGCAACGGCATCGCCATTGCTATAAAAGGATATTAGCGACGGCTTTAGTGACAACAACAGAGTCATCGCTAATAACCTTTTTTATGCGATAAAAGGTAAAATTATTAGTGACGGCTTGTTTTATCAATAGCGATGACTTTAACAATGAAGTTTCATCGTCGCTAATACTATGCCCTAAATATCGATCGAGATCTCAAATTTCCACCTCCGCCCTCCTCTTTCCCCCACCTCCGATCCTCCACTTTCCCCCATCCTCCTACCGTCTGACTTCCCCGAGCTCCCAGCCTTCCCAAGCCCCCGACCTTCCGCCGTCTGGCTTCCTCGAGCCCTCAGCCTCTTGGAGCCCCTGGCTTCCCGCCGTTCCACTTTCTCAAGCCCCCGGCCTCCCACCGTTCGGCTTCCTGAACCCCCAGCCTCCTCGAGCCCCCGGCCCCTCACCGTTCTACTTCCTCAAGCCCCCGACCTCCCTGAGCCCCTAGCCTCCTGAAGCACTCGGCCTTTGATCCAACATCCCCATGTCGAATTTGGCTTCCCCGAGCCCCGACCTCCCCCTTTCTTTTTCTGACGCACCACCGAACCCCATCTCGGTGCCCTTTCCTCCCCCCATCGTTCCTGCCTCTCCCATTTTCCCCGCCTAGGGCTCTCCCCTTCTTCCCCGCCTCCCCCTTTCCTCCCCCACCGCCGTCCTTGTGCCGGATCAGCTGACCCTGCATCGGATCCGATGTCCCCTACCTCCTGTCCTCTATCTCCCCACTTCCCTGTAGAAGCAGACTGCAGAAGCGCAGCCTGCAGTCCCTCCACCGTCTGTTGTTTGATCTAGTGAGTATTAGCAATGGTGACGGTGACAGTGGCGATGGCTCTATAGCTATCACCAAATATCATTATTTTTAATTTTTTAATATTTAAATTAATATTTATTAGATTTAGTTAAATTAGATTTAATATTTAAATTAAAATAATAATATTTAATTAGATTTAATTAAATTAGATTTAAATTAATATTTATTAGATTTAATATTCAAATTAATAGTATTTATTGATCTGGATCGAGTTTTGTCCATCTTTGATGAGTACTAGCAGCAACCACGACGACGACAGCTCCATAGCCGTCGGCAATTGCCATTGCCCATTTTTTAAATTTTTAATATTTAAATTAAAATTTATTAGATTTAGTTTAATTAATAATACTTATTGATTTGGATCGATTTGATTGGGTTCAAGCCGATCTCAGGTTTAGATCCGGATTGGGCTCGGGCCTCTTCTTTTAAAAGATTCTTGGGCCTAGGTCCTGTCCGAATCTTGAACAAAAATTTCGAACCAGGTTCAGGCAGAGGTGTGGCCCGACCTAGCGCAACTTGTTTCCAATGCTATTTGTAATATTGTTCGGTACTGCAGAATCTCGAGGGTGGGATTTGCTTGGATGCCCTATTGGGGTGCTAGCATGGCTTAGTCGTCTAGCACGCCCCAAGTTCGCATGCACGGGATCCGCATCCCGACTTTGTTCATTTGCAATGCTGCTCGATATTTTGGTAGATGGTTAATTTAAAAATAATAAATATATTACATTACATAAAACTATAAATCCATCTTTTAATTAATGTACATATTCTACGGCATCCGTACATTTATATATTTTTATACGAATGGAAGAACTATGTACATTAATCAATTGATTGTCTAGTATAGACAGTTTAGTAAATATAATTAATTCTATAGATTATTATAGTAATCAAACGATATGATGAGAGTTCAAGAAAAATTTTAGATATTATTTTTCTTTAGTTCTCCTCACACATCTTAAAAGACAATTCTATCTAAGAAGAGGAAAAAGATGAAGAAGTAAAAGAGAGGAAGAATCGATCGAAGAATCCGAAAGGTACCAAATATCTGAAGAGGCCGATGAGTAGTGCTCTTTGAAGCCCCACCTCTTCTTTCTTGGATTTTTTTTTCAAGTCCAAGCACCTCTCAGCAATGGTCTCCACCTAGGCATCCAAGCCCTTATCTCTCAGCAACGGACTTCTGATATTATTTTATTTGTTGCATTATCTTGAATCATTTTAAATACTTATCTTGCATCATTTTAAATCTTATATTACTATCCATAATTATATAATTAATCTATGAATCTATTTATTTTTATTTTTAGAGATTATAGATCATGTCTTCCAGAGGTCGGAGCCGTTACAATCGAGGAGAGAGCTCTCATGCAGCCAGCTCGCATGGTTCTACACCACACATACCATGCGGTAAACTCTAATACTTTATATATTTTTTTAATATTATTTTATTTTTTATTATCTAATATAACATTCTTTATGATGTCTTGATCTCTCACATTCGGATGATGTGGGATCACCAGTGACCCCACAGTCACACAGAGCAGCATCCTACTCTCAGAGTCAGTGACGTGGTAGAAGACCCACCTGACTCGTGGCACCTCTGACTTGATTAGAGAATAAAGAGTTCGTCCACATTCAGAGCCACTCATACGTACTATATCTTCACTAAATATATTTAAAATTTAGTTATTTTAAAGTCTAATATTTATTTTTTAAAATCAATTTTACAGCACATTTAAAGAGTTTGGGATGCCTCGTGTGGTTATCGAGATCATTTGACAATTGATGCTGGGGTCAATGAATGAGTTCTTCGATTGACTGTCGGAGGCTCATGATGCAGCCTGGGAGATGTTCCTGATAAGTTAAAGGTGTTTTATTTTTAAATTCATGGTAGGTTTCTATTATATTTATTAATACACGCTTGTTTTTACTTGCAGAAGTATTGCCTATTTGAGACTCCTCAGGATGAGGAGACTGACCATCGAACCTTTGAGGAGGTGGCTACACGTAAGCTTCAAGATGGGCTATATAATCTTAGGCAGTCCGTCATAGAGCACTCCAGTTTCGAGTCACCATCGGACTGAAATTCTTATACAGATCATTGGATGCGGACGAATATATGGTAGGCCCTCTGTGACCCATGGAGTACTGAAAATACTCTGATAGGCGGCAGATGGCACAACAGAATCGGACCGTCCAGTAGGATCCGATCAAGCACACCAGTGGCTCCGTTGGCACACATGTTGTGGCTAATAGATTAGTAAAAATTCTATACTTAAATTAATTTTATATTGAATTGATCATATGTATATTTTAATTAATTTAATTTTATTACTTATTTATCGTAGACAAGACAGCTGGGTCATGCACCAAGGTAGCTGCAGATATGGGAGGTCACTCACCAGTTTAGGAGGACTGGTGGTTACTTAGATCCTATATCTCGATAGATCATGATCACAACTTAAAATATTATTATTAAATTTTTATATATACTGATATATATGGATTAATAAATTTTTAAACTATACAAATGGATTATGCAGAGTATCTTATATCACGGCATGGTAACGATCCATCCTCTCAACCTCTCCTTGACCTCGAGGGATGGCTCAAGGCCACCGAAGGGGTGGGTAGAAGCCAGGTTATAGGATTCAGCTATAGCTTCGACTCTTCAATAGCTTGATATGCTTCGATGTCCTCATTTTAGGCCTCGACAATCCAAACATGGGGTGATACACATGTGGAGGAGATCGTGCAGAGGTTTAGAGCAAACAATCTCAAAGCTTTCGAGACACCATCCATGATACAGTTATTGAGACTCTTAGGGATCCATATATGTGCGATCAGCTGGGCTCATCACAACCATCATAGTAGATAAGTCTATTAATAATTTTTTTATTTATTTTAAATTTTTATATTTAGAAGCTTTATATGCTTAGGTTTGAGTTCGAAAAAAAAGTTTAAGAAATAAAAATTTAATCTAACAATCCAATCGATATACCGAGAGTGTCTATAGCTCTGTATCATCGAATGAAATATGTAAAAATAATCTGTTCGAGAATTGAAGTAATATATCAATATATACATAGAATTGGCAAAATATGTCCCGTTCTACCAACCCGACCTATGTTCGACCTATCATAAACAGGTTTGGATTTAGGCTAAACAGATTTGGGTCATAAATAAATTGACCCATTTAATCTGTTTAATAATTAGATCATATTTAGATTTTGGATATCTGATCCATTTAATCTATTTAATATTCAATTCAGATTTAGTCAAATAATCTATTTAATCTGTTTAATCTATTTAACCTATTTTTAACCTATTTAATCTGACTTGTTTAACTTATTTAAAATTTGTTTAACCTGCTTAAAATTTATTTAATCTATTTTTGACCCATTTAATCTGATCTGTTTAACCTGTTTAATCCGTTTAACCTATTTAATCATTTAATATAATTTAATCTATTTAATAAATAGATTAAAAAGATTAGATCAGATATCTATTTAATAAGTAGGTCAGATTCATATTTGAATTTTTGACCCATTTAATAAACAGATCAGATTTGGATTGATAATTTTTTGATCCGACCAACATTGACCCGATCCGTTTATGATCCAATCTGATCCTATTACCATCCCTAAATATACACCTCCATATCGATATATGTGCTTTCATATTAAAATTTATTAATAATTTTTTTTTATAATAAAATATTAAGATATCTAACTCTTATCCATCAACTGCTGGAGAGGATGTACAAGAGCAGGAGGAGAATGAGGAGGATGATGAGGAGGATCTCACTTGATTTTTTTTTATATGTATATAATTTGATATTTATAAAGTAGTATAAATTTATAAAATTATATAATTTAAATTTTTTATGTAATATAATTAATTTTATATTTAAGATTATGATAAATAATTATTATTTTATTTATAATAAATTTTAAAAAATATAATTACTTATTACTATGATTAAAATAGATTTTAAAAAATTTAATTATAAATTTTAAAAAATAAAAAATATTAGCAATAATATTAGCGATAAAAAATACCATCGCTAATAATTTTTTAAAATTTTAATTAAAAAATAAAATAAAAAATTATTAGCAATGGCATTAGCGATAGAATATACTATCGTTAATAATTTTTTAAAATTTTAATTAAAAAATTAAAATAAAAAAAATATTAGTGATGACTTTATTATCGTTAATACCATCTCTAATTATGTGTATTAGTGATGGAATTGTTACCATTGCTCATAATTGTAATTAGCGACAACCTTATTTTTGATGAACTATTAGCGATGGGAGTCCGCCACTAATAGTATTAGCAACGATGATTAGGTTATTAGCAACGGCATTTAGCCAACACTAATAACCTATTTTTTTATAGTGATGTGATGTGTACGTGCTAGTGAAGCACGTGTAACACCAAAAAAAAGGGTATTAGGGTTTTATTTTTGGGGCTAATGTGTGACGGCTTGCATTGCGGCCATATAAAAAAAAGTAAAATGACTCTCTTGAAATCCTTTCTTTCCTTGTTTGCCACCAAAAATTAATAATAAAGCTATGGAGATCTTGCCCATGGACGTAGGCCGACATGCCGAACCATGTAATTCCTCAGTATGCTCTGTTCTCTTTTCTTTTCACATTATTTTTAATTTATTGTGGTATTCTTTGAACTGTTGCACGTCGCGCTGTTTTTGTATCAATTTGTATCAGAGCCAAGGTCGTGTAGAGCAGTTTAATCTTGCAGTACTATCCAAGATAGCAAGAAAGAACATAATCAAGTTCGAGATCCTTCGATTTGATGGGACAAACTTTGCACTATGGAAGCTAAAGATGCATGAGGTGTTGGTGAAGGATGGTTGTGCTGTTGCAATCTTAGACAAAAGACTAGAAGGGATGATAAAGAAACAATTTG
The DNA here is from genome assembly GCF_000442705.2 of Elaeis guineensis. Taxonomy (NCBI): domain Eukaryota; kingdom Viridiplantae; phylum Streptophyta; class Magnoliopsida; order Arecales; family Arecaceae; genus Elaeis; species Elaeis guineensis. The sequence goes on along the minus strand of NC_026005.2, from coordinate 12,545,464 downwards.
TAGAGAAAGATGAATTGATATTGGCAAATCTTCTCCTTACTTTGGATGATTCGATGTTGTTTAACGTCAAATCTGAAACAACCGCAAAAGAGTTATGGAATAAATTGAAGAACATCTATGAGGGAAAGTCTTTGGTGAATAAGATTTTTTTGTAACGACAGTTGGACAACCTAAAGATGCAAGATAGGGCATCAGTACAAGATCATTTTAATCAATTTAATTTTCTTATCAGCAAATTAGTAGCCGTTGGCATAAAAATTGAAGATGAAGAAAGAGTCAGCATTCTTCTTTATTCTATGTCGGATTCTTGGGATAATCTGATTATCAGTCATAGCTTTCCATCATCTTTGGATATGGATTCCGTGGTCGCTTCACTTCTTACCAAGGAACTTAGAAAAAAATCAAGTCCTGATCCAAAGGATGATGCGATGGTTGTACGGGATAGATCCATTGAGAGAGAGATAATGATCAAAGATCTATATCAAAATTCAAGTCAAATAAAAAGAAGCAAGTAAGATGCTGGGGATGCAAAAAGTGAGGCCATCTGAGAAAGGACTACAGGCTGAGAAAGGGCGGCGGTAAAAATTCAAAGTTCGAGTCAAAAAATTTTCAAGGCAATGTTGTAGAGAGTTCTATTATGTATGAGGATGGAGATGTCTTATTTGCATTAGATAAAGCAGAAGTTTTAAATCAATGGCTCCTTGATTCTGATGCATCTTTCCACATGAGTCCTCATCAAGAGTGGTTCCACACTTACAGATTGATTAATGGTGGTGTTGTCTACATGGGAGACAATGGTGCTTGCGAAATAGCGAAAGTTGGAGATATAAGAATCAAGATATTTAATGGTTGTATTCACACTATTATAGATGTCAGACATATCCCAGCACTCCGAAAAAGTCTCTTGCCATTGAGAAAGTTTGCTCAACAAGATTTGAAGTTCATTGGTGAGAATTATCATTGAAAGTGGTGAAGAGAATCATGGTAGTGGCAAAAGGAGAGTTAGTTGGTAATCTGTACAGATTAGTTGGTGAGACTTTGGTGGGAGAAGCAGTTGTTACAAGTTTCAAGTCAGAATCTCCAGCACTTTGGCATAAACATTTAGGGCATATGAGTGAGCACGGGCTTCAGATATTATCTAAATAAGATCTTCTGTCTAGTTATAAGTCAGCATCACTTGATTTCTATAATGATTGTTTGTTTGGCAAACAGCATAATGATGAATACTTAAATTAAGTCATTAGAGGTACATAACTCTATTTAATTATTTTTTATTTATTAAAAATTTGATACTCTTTAGTCTATTTTATAGATAATTAAAAGCTTGGACTCACACAACTCAAATTGGACTCAATTTGGCTCAAATATGAATGAACCAGGCAACCAACTTCCATCCAATGTGAACATGACTTAGTCATGAAGGGATGAGATGCAACCTATCAAGATCAAGGGCCAAAATTTTATTTCAATGTGAATGTGACTTAAAGATCAATAGATCAGATGCAAGCTACAAGATCTAAAGGCTGAGAAGTGATGCTCCAATCAAGGGCCTAAGCAAACAACTTAAGATCTAATGGCTTGGATTTAAGCCACCTCTCCAAATGAAATCCTAAGAAGTCTCATGTTAAAACTCTCTTTCATACTAATAATATCCTCATGCCTCCCTCTATCCCTAATCCTTTAATTCTTACACACTACACACAAAACCTACGCTCCCTCTCTTTTATTTCTTACATGTATCAAACTCCCAACAAACCCATGCCAAAAAAAAAGGAAGTCCTTCATGCCTAAAACTCTTCAAACCCTAATGTCCCTCCTCTCTATAAATACACACCTAGCCCTCTTTTCTCAAGACATCAACCCCTTTATGGGGATCATCTCCCTCTACTCCCCATAACCTAAGGTTCCACGCCATAGCCCTTCTTCACGCCAACCCTATCTTCCCAGATTTTTAGCTAACCATAGGTCTAATATTTTTCCCTCAAACTCTACCATCTCAAACCTCCATCAGTCCTCTACAAATCATAAAAATCTCACATCCAAAAGCCTCCAAAAAGTCTTCCAAACCTTTCTCTCTTTCTAGCCCTACAGACTGCAGCCTAAAAATTTTAGCACACCTTTCAACCTCTTTCAAACCCACTTCTCTTCTCCACCAAATCTCCTTCTCTTACTGCTGAAGGTCTTCTCTAAGTCTGAGGAAAGGAATATTCAGAGTTTAAGATATAGATCGTGGTGAAGAGCATCCCCATGATTGGCTAGTCGTCAACTCTCAAGAAATATTTGTAATCTATTCAAAGATAATATTTTTTTTACTCTCAATCTTTTATATTTTTTTTATTTGTAATAAAGATTTGCTTTTCATGCTTCATATCTTTATGTCTTTATTTTACTTTGTATAAGATCTTAATCTAAAATAGTTTATGATCCTTGTGACAAGCCATGATCTACAAGTACAGTTCGTGCTCTTGAGCTAGATTATCTTTAGATAAGATTTTTTTTATTTTACATCTAAACAATTTTGACTAGTCTATATCTTGAAAAGATGAATCGTAATCTATGGGTACGAACTGTGCTTTCTAAGATAGGTTATATTTTTATTGTTTAGATACAAAACAAAGACATGTTAAGAAGGGTACCAACTATCAAATAAGAAAATAGTTGAGAACCTGAGAATCCATCCTCATACTTAATATCAATCTTAATTAGTCTCTATTTATTTACTCTTTTATTTAATTACTAATCTTTAATTAATCCTTATCATACTTTTAACTTAAATCCAAATCTCTCAAATGTAACTAATATGATTCCTGTAGATAAGAACCTAACTTGCACTATCTATATGGCAGTAAGTTAGTAATTTATTTTTAACCACCTATGACAGTGATCATGCAAATTGACTCTCTTTGTCTAGTAGAAGTAAAAAAATTTTTGATTTGATTTATGCTGACACATGTGAAGCACCTAATGTTTCTTTAGATGATGGTTCATATTTTGTGACTTTCATTGACAATTTTTCTCGAAAAATATGAATTTTTATTTTTTAAAAAAATCAGATGCATTTGAAAAATTTAAAGTTTTCAACACTTTGGTTAAAAATAAAAAGGATTTGAAAATCAAATATCTTTGTACTGACAACGGAGGAGAGTTTTGTTCAAAAGAGTTTGAAAATTTTTACAGTGTGCATGGCATTAAGCGGTATCTAATTATTTTTGAAACACCACAGCAAAATGATGTTGCAGAGAGGATGAATTGGACTCTGATGGAGAGTGTTAGGAGCATGTTGAGCACTATAAAGTGCTAGGAGCAAGTCAAGCACTATAAAGTGTTAGGAGTGTTAGGAGCAAGTTGGCGAAGAGATTTTGGGCTGAAGCTGTGAACGCTGCATATTATTTAATGAACAGGTCACCAACTATTATATTAGAACTCAAAACTCCTGCAGAGGTTTGGTCCTATAAACTGACTATTTATTATTTCCTTTATGTGTTTGGTTGTGATGCCTATGTTTGGTTCCAAATGAGATGAGGACTAAGCTTGATATGAATTTCAAAAGATGTATTTTTCTTGGCTATGCTACAAGAACAAAGGGAGACAGATTGTGGGATCCTACTGCCCATAAGATAATTGCTAGCCGAGATATTGTTTTTATTAAAAATCTTTTTTAGGGCACAATCAAAGAGCAGGAAAGCAGAAATATTCTAGTTGAGCACATTGTTGAAGAAGATCATGAGTAGGTTGATGGTGTCATTGATAAGGAGGAGAGAGTTCATGAGGAGCATGAGCCTGAAATTGAAGATTCACCCCACGGGGAGACTCTAGTTGCTGATGCACATACCGATTCAAGTCATCCAAGAAGGATTATCAGGCCTCCTATGATGCATAATGATTATATCACTTCTTTCAGACTCGAATCTAATTCTATCCATGCATTTGTTGATTTAGCAAAGGATCATGAGCCTACTTCTTTCAAAGAGTTTGTGAATCAGTTAGTGCAGGTAGATGAAGATGCACCTTGGAAGAGAAGATGGAATCCTTGCATAAAAACAAGATATGGGATCTTATTCAATTACCAAAAGGGCGAAAGGCAATCGGAGGTCGTTGGGTTTACAAGCTGAAGAAGGACTCTGAGGAGAATGTTGATAGATTCAAAACTAGATTAGTGGTCAAACGGTATGCTCAGAAAGAAGGTATTGACTTTGATAAGATATTTTTTTCTATTATTCGTTTGACTACTATTAGAGTTGTTTTAGCTTTGGCTGTTGTTCTTGATCTAGAATTGGAACAATTGGATGTAAAAACTATATTCTTGTATGGTGAACTAAACGAGAAACTTTATATGACACAACCTGAAGGCTTTATTGAGAAAGGTAAAAGAAATTTGGTTTGTCGACTGAACAAATCACTGTATGGTTTGAAGCAGGTGCCTCGATGCTGGTATAAGCGATTTGATTTCTTTATTAGAAGCTTGAATTTTAATAGATGTGAAGCTGATCACTATGCTTACTTTTATGATTATGGTGATGGTAGCTTTTGTATCTTGCTATTGTATGTAGATGACATTATTGTTGTAGATAATAGTACGAATAGAATTTCTACACTGAAAGCTCGATTGGCTGAAAAATTCGATATGAAGGATCTGGATACCGTAAATCATATTCTTAGGATGAAGGTACTGAGGAAAAAAAAGAGTAGGAAGATCTAGTTGTCACAAAAAGATTATATGGAAAAGGTTCTTCGGTGCTTCAACATGCAGAAAATAAAATCAATGAGTACTTTATTTTCTATTCACTTAAAGTTGTCTTTGAAAAATTTATCCGGCACTAAAGCAGAGAAGGCAGACATATCTCTAGTACCATATTCATCAGCAGTAGGGAGCCTTATGTTTGCTATGGCGTTTGCAAGATCAGACATTGCACATGAAGTGGAAGTAGTCAGTAGATATATGGCAAATCCTGATCATGGTCATTGGTCAGCTATGAAGTGGATTCTCAGATACTTGAGAGGTACTTCTAATCAAGCTTTGTGTTACGGAACTATGAGTTTGAATTGTATCGGATATGTTGATGCAGATTTTGCAGGCAACAGAGATAGGTGAAGGTCTATTACAAGTAATGTTTTCTCCATGGCAGGTGGTGCAGTTAGTTGGGAATCGAAATTACAGTCAGTTGTAGCTCTTTCAATAACTAAAGTAAAATACATGGCAGCCACACATGCTTGCAAAGAAGCCATCTGGTTGGACAGACTATTTGGAGAACTGAAGGTGAAAATGAAGAATATGCATGTGTTTTGACAAAGATATGTTGACAAAGCCTATTATAGAAGATTCATACAAATTCAAATCATCAAGATATGTTGACGAAGCCTATGACTTGAGAGAAGTTCAAGCACTCAAAGATTTCTCTCGGACTTCAAGTCGAATGATGAACAATTTGGTGGCAAGATCTCCGATTGGCTCTTAGTTGATGACAAATATGCTTCAAGTGGGAGAATTGTTGCACACGTAATATACACGTGTTGGTGAAACACATGTAACATAAAAAAAAGGGGGGGCATTAGGATTTTATTTTTGGGGCTAATATGTGACGGCTCGCATTGCAGCCGTATAAAAAAAATAGAGTGTCTCCCTTGAAATCCTTTCTATCTCTGTTCAGCATCAAAAAATCAATTACAAAGCTGTGGAGATCTTACTCATGGACACAGACCGACATGACGAATCACATAATTCCTCGGTGTACTCCGTTCTCTTTTCTTTTCATCTTATTTTTAATTTGCTGCGGTATTCTTTGTACTGTTACGCGTCGCGATGTTTTCGTATCAGTAATCTTCTATGGAATTGGATAATGTGGGCACATTTTCTACCGCCTTTCTTTGTAAATTCTTGATCTCTAGAGATATTAAATAAGGCCCCACCAAAGTGATATGGAAGGCCAATTTACCTCCCAAATGATGCAATAAGCTGAACACTAGAGATCAGCTTGGAAAAAAACTCAATAGATACTAGGTAGGGTGATCTCTTTGTGGGGGTTCTTTTGAAACTCTGGATCACTTATTTTTATCTTGCTCCTTTTCTCGACATATCTAGAATGCCCCCTATTGCGGGTTGGAAAATAATCATCCGCATGACAAACTAATGTCCTTGTGCACCGCTTGGTTGAATTCGAACTTTCCAAGGACCTGAAACCTACTGTTCTAATGCTAATTGTTGCCATTTTGTAGTTCTATTGGAAAGACAGGAACTGTAGGCTGTTTCCCAACAAATCTTCATAAGTCTTCGACTGTTCCTCTGAATGCTGTGTAGCTATTGAACGATTGATCTGTCCTTTGCGGCATCAAGGTTCTTCCTGGAGTTTTAATATTCGGATCAAATATTAAAGGCTGTTGGCTTTTGGCTACTGTAGTGTCCAGCTAATTGGCTTTACTATCAGCACTCCAAGCTACATCAAGTGACTAGCTGTGTTTCGCTGTCTCTCTCTGTGCTTCTTGGAGCTTAAATATCATGATGCGCTTCAAACTCAAAGTTGGATGGTGCGACCTTTCCAGTAGTCTTCATGTTGCTGAAATTTTAACATCCGTGTTATCTATCTTCTGGTAATCTTTTTTTTTTTTGAGTAGGACAGTACATTCATACTATTCTAATATAAACACAATCAAAAATATCAAAAAATAAAACACCACAAAAGTCACATGACATGGAGGTCATATCAATTCAGATCACATCCCCAAAGTGCTCTGCCACAAAGAAGGTAACCCAATATATGAATGTATGTATGTATGTATGTGTGTGTGTGTGTGTATAAATATGTATGTATGTATGTGTGTGTGTGTGTATATATGTATGTATATACATATATATATATATATATGTGTGTGTGTGTATTATATATATATATATATATATATATATATATATATATATATATATATATATATATATATATATATATATATACATATATGTATGTATGTATGTATATATATATTTGTGTGTGTGTGTTAACCGTTGATATAATCCTCCTGTATATTTTTTACCTTACACATCTTCCACTGTAATATTTTTTGCTAATTAAAGAGGTGATTGTTAAAGGTTTAACCTTCGTAGCTTTTGTTGGGGAAGTAAGCCATTTTTTCGACTAGCACAACTCGATCACCAGATGAAGAAGTGACTCACCACTTTGCCTGGCTAAAGAAAGAGCACAGCGTCAGACAACCCTAGAATGACCTCGACTTAAGGAGAAATATGATTTCGGACATCAACTAACCTTGAATCTAGATACCAATAGACCAGAAGGATCTACTGACATCAAATTTAGCCGAGGTCCCACTTCGACTGTGCACCGACTAAGTCATCAAAACCTCCCATCATTTTGATGACAAGGTTCAAATCCTTAGGGATGAGTTGTAGAGAGCGAATCTCGAGTTGAAACCCTACTAAGGCTTCTATGAGCACTGACAACATTGCTAGCAGCCTCTCACTTTCTCCACATGGACATCCGGGCCTATCAAAGCATAGTGCGATGCCACATTGAAGAGCTGGCTTGATCAACAAATTACAATTGACCGACCTCAGAAAGCAATGATGACTAATCAGCTCTATGAAAAACTGAAGTTGATGGCTTATTTGAGGATCTTAAGGTCATTTCCCCTAATCACATACATGTGTGCTTAACTACCATATATAATCATCGCGAGTAACATACATAACCCTCGCTCATACTTGACGCATGTAATGAGTGCCCCACTATCTCTAAGGGCTGCAGATTTTTCGAAACCATTACCAAGCTTGGTGATAATGAGTAGCGCCTCTCCCTCTATATAAAAGAAAGCAAACAAGACCCTTAGATAAGTAACTCTTCTCTAAAAATCTACTATTTGCTGAAGCTTTGGTTGATTTACGTATCGAAGAGTCCTCTATCAAAAAATCTCCGGTGAGTGGACTTCCTTATAGGTGTCCCTAAGGAGGGAGCCTCTTCACTTCAGTGAAAGCTAACTCCATATTAGTGAATAACCGAGCTCCATCTTGGTAAGAACCTGAGCCCAGCCATGAAGACCAAAGACTCTTGGTAACAGCTTCCATATTCATGAAGAAAAAAAAACTATGCTCCTAAGAATACATAGCCATAAGCCTAAACCATCAATAAGGAATGAATACGGTAGGAACAAAAGTCTTAAAATACTAGGTAAATTATGTTTCCATCCCTAAACTAATGCACATTTTTTAAAGGGTCTCTAAACTACAAAAGCATAAAATTTTAGTTTTTATACTATCTGAACCATTTTAATGTGGCACATTTTCAATGACTTTCTCTCACCAAAAATCCTATCCGGTAATCTTAGATGCATATGTGGCGATATATGGTGTTAAAATTTAAAAATATAATTGAAGTGGCAAAAACAACGATGTTGGAAATCTTTTTTTCTTCTTTCGCAATTCTATTTCCCTTTCTTCTTCTCTGATTACCTTGCGGCCTCTCTTCCTTTTTTTTCTCGCTAAAGAAAATCATCATTTGAGGACACAAGGGTTTGATGGCAGGAGAAGATGGCGAAATCAATGCCGATGTGGTGGGAGGTAAGGCTGTTCATTCGATTTTAGCCGATCCGACCCAAACTGACCTGATCCAAAAATAAAATAATAAAAAAATAAAAACTGAAAACCAACCCGAATAAGAGAGGAACTGAACCGAAACCGAACCGAGAATTTTGATTCGATCTGGTTCGATTTTTTGATTTTTTTATAATTTTTTTTATTTTTAATTATTCATTTTTGATACAACATATTCAAATAATTATTATCGATTTATTGTTAGTTTGTTACATTATATTTAATTAAATTCAGGATCTGTAGAATCTATTGATTGATAATTTTTTATATTAAAAATCAATAATTGATAAGTAATGGTATATTAATATTTGATAAATGATAAATCGATAATAAATAAAATATAATATATCAAAAATTACATCATCTACAATACAAATAAGTAATCAAGCATCATAGTAAATTATAACAATAGACTAAATCTAAATATCCAATCATCCATCCATGTAACCAACAAGTTCTCAACATAGTAAACAATATAAATTTAAATTATGATTTCAATTTTTTATTCGGTTTTTGGATTTTTTGATTTATAACCGAACCAAATCAAAAATCAAAATTTTTGAAAATAAAAATTGAAAATCAAACCAAACTATATTCAGTTCGGTTTCAATTCAATTTTTTGATTCAGTTCAGAATGATTTTCGATCTAAAATTGAATTATGAACAGCCCTAGTGGGAGGCATTAAAATGAGGTGAAGGAAGATAAGAACCGAGTAGAGGAGGATGGGGCTATGAAGGGAAGAGAGCTTTCCTTCTTTCTCTTCTTTTTTTGTTGGAATTTTAAGAATGAGAAGAAGAGAGATGAGAGATTTAGGGAGGGGTAGGTGGGGAAAGTTCAATGAGATGGAGTGATGAGAGATTAAAAAAAATGATTGAAATGAGAGGGAGGAGGATGGGGCCATGGATGGAAGGGAGCTTTTCTTATTTCTCTTCATTTTTCACTGAAGTTTTAGGAGAGAGCAAAGGAGAGATGGGAAATGGGAGATGTAGGGATGGGGTGGGTAAGGAGAGTTTAGTGAGTTGGAGCGATAAGATATAAAGAAGAAAAGGTTGGGAGGAGGGAGGAGGGAGGAGAAGGATGGGGCTGTAAAAGGAGCTTTTCTTCTTTCTCTTCTTTTTTCATTAGAATTTTGGAGGATAAGAAGAAGAGAGATGGGAGATGAGAGATCTAGAGATAGGATGAGTGGGAGAGTTTGGTGAGATGGAGTGATGAGAGTTGAAGAAGAAATGGTAGAGGGCGGATGGGGCCATAGAGAAGGAGAATGGGTGTCGCTTCTATTGGCCTGCAATGCCAGCTTCTCTGATGGGGGATGGGGAAGGATCTCAAAAATTGAAGAAAGAGGAAGTAGAAAAAGAAGTTCTATATCATCAATTTTATGTAATTATTTTTAAATTTTAATATCACTTAAATATCAGTTTCACCATCTATGTAAAATTTACACCATGCACATATCTGAGATTGCTAAATAGAATTTTCAATGAGAGAAAATCATCAAAAATCTATTTGAGAACCACATTAAAATTATTCAGATGGTATAGAGTCTAAACTTTAGGTTTTTATGGTTCAAGGACCTTTTAAAAAAATGCATATTAATTTAGGGACTAGAAATATAATTTAACCCTTAAACTTCATGATGTGCTTCAACATCAAAGTTGGATGTTGGTGATCTTTCCAATAGTTTTTGTATTGCTGAAATTTTAATATCTATATCATCTATCTTCTATTAACCTACGATTTGATCCTCCTGTACATTTTATTTTACCTTATGCATCTTCTATTGTATTTTCTTCTGCTAATAAATGAGGTGGCTATAAAAGGTTTAACCTTCATATCTTCTATTTTGACAAAAAAAAAAACTATACTCCTAAGAATGCATAGCCATAAAGCCTCAACCATCAATAAAAAATACAATATAGTAGGAACAAAAGTCTCAAAATAATCAACATCTCTCTAACACCCCTTTTTGATTGGTTCTACAAAGCAATGGTAGACTCCATGAACAAAGAAGAGCAATTAAGCACCACAACTATGCGACACTACATAAGAAACCTGGCATAGGTGAAGGAGAAGCGGTAGAAGCGCCCCTTGTGCAATGACAACATCGGGCTCCTATGCTGCCCCACTCCATTCACTAGCTTTGCAGTCATCCTCTTCGAAGTTCCACTGGTCGCTGGCAGTGGGTTCTCTGATTTCATCTTCTACTTTTGAGACTGCGATGGCTAGCGGAGGATTGTTGAAAAAATAGATGGTGGTAAAGGAAGGTCTGGATTTCACTCGGAAGAGGGGGCGAAGTGCTCACTTTCTTCTTTTTTAGCCTTTATGCTGAAAAGGTTATTAGTTGAACTAGGTCCACCACATCATTTTTGGACCAATTCAACCAAATTTCAATATGTTGATTGAAAAAAATAAATTGTTGATCAATGGAAAGAGGGAAAAAGAAGTAATCGTGATTTTAATCAATTGTGACCTCACCTCACTTGCCTCTACCCTCTGCAGCAAAGCCACCATCGGATGCTTCACCGTCGTTAGCCAGGTTGCCACCATCTCCACCCTCTAGCAAGAAACCTTCGGTGCCTCAGACCCCTTTCATCCCAATCTTCACACTCGAAGACCGCATGGACATCTTCCCCATGCCCAACCTTATCGAATTCCCCCCTCCTTGGAACTCAAGGCTAGGGCTCGAAATCTGTTACCTGTCCTTGGCTATCTCTCCTCTCCTTCCCGTCAAAAAAATCAGACTGAGGTGATCAATACGAGCACTATGGTTAGATGTTGCAGATATTCCACTTGTTGGGTCCTATGAGCTCAGCTAGTAGCCTCCAGCAAGAGGCTACATTGATAGGGAGCACAATGAGAAGGGAAAGTGCTCACCGGTCAATGGCTTAGTCCTTCTTGTTCTTCGACTCTGACAGTGGCGGAAGCATCATCCCTTCTCTCTCTCTCTCTCCTCCTGTTTGATATTTTCCTCCCTCTCTCTCCTCTCCTCTGCCCCCGATGGCTGTGACCTAAGCTGTGGTCATCGATAACGACACCACATCATCAAGGAACGCGATGAGAAAGGAAAGGGCTCGCTGGCTGAGGGCCTGGTCCTTCCTCGACTTTGGCAGCGGCAAAGGCATCGCCCTTTCTCTCTCTCCCCCCTCCTATTTGATCTTTCCTCCCTCCCTTTATGATAGTCATTTGAGCTGCCATCGTGGCTAGCAACACCATCACCACCATGATGCGCTGCAACCTCTTTGCATCCTCGGCTTCTTGAGCTTGCTGGCTCAAGCAAAAAAAGTCACGATTGATTTCCTAAGAGAGAGAGAAGAAAAGGTGAAAATCACGATTATTTTTTTTTTTTTTAATGATTTATCTTTTTTTCAGCAATGTGCCAGAATTTAGTTGAACTGATCCAAAAATGATATTGTGGATCTAATTCAACTAATATTTTTGAATGCAAATTCTCAACAATAATCATGAAAAATCGTATGGTGTTGTGTATCATATGCATCATTCATTGTACGATGAATAGCTGCTCGATACGGCCATCCACCATCTGATGGATAGTACATGTGACACATTGGATCCTACAGTACCGTAGAGAATCGGCGCCCGATAATTTTAACTAAGATGGTTGTAGGCTTGTAGCGATACATCTGGAAGGATTGAATGGGCCCAGCGCAGGATATAATTTCTCCGGCCCCGCTCGCTCCTTCCCGTCCCCCGCCCGCGACTCCCCATTCCCGCGCTTCCCTTCCCGCTATATAAAACGCCGAGCTCCCCCCCCTTCCCCCACAAAAAATCTCTCACCCAACTTCACTCTGCCCAGTGCCCACCATCAGAAGCCCCACCCAAGATCTCATCCCACCGTACGTGTCATCACTCATCACCACGGTGCTCAAGCCATGAAGCCGGCGGCCAAGAGGAGGAGGACCGCCAAGATCCGGTTCGGGGGAGTCAGAAAGCGGCGGTGGGGAAAGTGGGTGTTGGAGATCCGGTTGCGCCACAGCCGGAAGAGAATTTGGCTGGGTTCTTATGATTGCCCGGAGAAGGCAGGCCGGGCCTTCGACGCCGTCGCCCGCTTCAATTTCCCCGACCATCCTCCTGACAGCCCCGCCGCCGTTGCCGCCCTCTCGCCCCAATCCGTCCAGCCAGCTGCTGCCCACCATGCCAACCGTCCGTCACAGCCGCCGCCTCAGCACTCGACCGCCGACTACTTGGCATCGGCGGTGCCGGAGTCATCATCGGACGGGTGTCTGGCGGTCCATTATGACCGGTCCTTCGCAGATTTGGTTATGGCCGCCACTGCAGATGCTGAGTTCGCAGCCTTTGAAAATGGCTTCGTGTACGAGCTTTTTCCGGCGGCTGCGCCGCCACTGCCGGATCCTGAGGAGGAGAATTGGGGTGGTGCTTTTGATCCTTGTCTGATTCTTTGGAACTTTTGAGGAGGAGATCGGAGAGGAGCTTCTTCTTGGAACTTTCTGATCCACCACAGCTGTGAGTTTTGGATCCAGATTCGGTTGGAGGAGTTTTTCATTAGCCTTATTTGCAGCTGTAGAACAAGGTTGTGTTGGGAGAAATGCAAGTGTTGATAGGAGAGCAAATTTTGATATTACCTAATTATGGAAAGGTTTTCGTTGAGGACATATTCCCCTGTTTTGCTATCGTTGGTACGGTCTAATCTAACATTCTCAATTTTCTGGCCTAATCTTATGACTATTTAGTTCGCAGAAAAAAAAAAATTTTTACTTAAATATTTTTTAAAAAATAAAAAAAATTATTTTTTTTTTATTTTTGATGAATCATAAGAAAATAATACATTCTAAAATAGTTTATGTTTCATTGAGTATATAATTTTTTGAAAAAATTATATATATTATCTATTATATTTTTAATAAAAAAATAATTTTATTTCATTCTACCCAAAAGCTGAAGGGTGCATATGAAAAAATTCATCTCAATTTTCAGTTGTTGGGAATTGAACTTTTTCATATCCTATATGAATTTTATTTTTTCATGACATATAAGAATCTTATTCCCATAAAAATACTATCTTTCCATCTCTATTTTGAAAACTCTAATCTATGAGATCTTTCTTAATTTTTTCATTAACCATACGATCTTTCCTTCTATTCCCGTCAACAAAACAAGCTCTCAATTTTAGCATCTTTTGCTGGCCAATGCTTTTGATTGGCCGATCAACGCGCTTTGTTGAAGTCATACTTGGTGCCAAAAGCTCTGAGTTTTATGCACATGCAAAGCTTTCTTGCATGAAAAGTAGTGGAATGCTCTGTTGCTAAATTAGCATTAGTTAAATAATAATCTCTATCTTACCCACATAATTGATCATTGATGATGTTTTTTTATTCTTTTTCTTAATTTTTGATAAATCTATTATAATATTTACTAAAATAAATCTATTGCTATATTTATAAATATAATTAAAACTACAGTATTGTAACATTTAGCTAAAAATGCTGTATTAAAAATTTATCAAATCACATCCACAATAATATTTATGGATAAATGTACTAACAAAATATTTATGGAGATGATCTTGGTGAAATAATAAATATGGAAATAGATCATATTTGTAAGGGTGGCAAATGGATCGGATCGGTCATAAACGGATCGGATCAGAAAATGGTCAACTCAAAGCCGATCTATTTATTAAACAGATCAAAAATTCAAATCTGAATCCGATCTGTTTATTAAACAGATAATCCGATCCGATTCGTTTAACCTATTTATTAAATAAATTAAATTAGATTAAATAAATTAAATAGATTAAATGGATCAAGTTAAATCGATTAAAAATAGGTTAAACATATTTTAAATAGATTAAACGGATCTTAAATGGGTTAAACAGGTTAAACAGATCGGGTTAAATAGATCAGAAATAAATTAAACAGATTAAATGAATTATCTGATTCAATTCAATCTAAATATTAAATGAATTAAATAGATTAAACGGATCATATATGTAAAATTTATATCTGATCCATTAATTAAATGAATTAAATGAATTAATTTTTAATGATTCAAATTTATTAAATTTAAATTTAAATTTATTTATAATGAACCGAATATAAATTGAGTTGATAGATTAAATTATATTTTATCAGCTCTATATATTTGATACGATGGTACTCCTAGCTAGACTAAGTTGACATGTTTTGGTCTTTATAAATTAAAAATTGTGAATGATTGTGCCGACGAGGTTCAAATTGGACCTTTTCTTTTTCAACGCGCCATTGAAGCCCTGTCAGTCCGTAGAAGTTACGGCAATGGACAAACAAGACCCAAAGTTATTCCTACACGCTTGTCAGGTTCACGATGAGAAATTTTTTGTCAAAAAATAATTTTTAAAAACTAATTTTTTAAAAAATTATTTTTAAAAAATAAAATTTTAATATATTTAATTAATCATTAAAAATAATTTATTATAAAATAATTTATATTTAATTGAATATCTATTTTTAAAAAAAATTATATAAAATATCTATTATATTCTTAATAATATTAGATCATATTTTTTTATTCCTAAACTTTATATAAATATAAATATTATATTTATATTAATATAAATATAATATAAATATATTATAATATAATATTAGATTATAATAATTTATTATATCAATATAATACTAATATATATTCATATAATATTAATATTTTAATACAATAAATTTATTAATATAAATATAAATATTATATTGATATTAATAAAATATTATATTAAAATAATATTAAAATATAATAAATATTATAATATTAATATTATATTTATATAAATATTAATATAATATTATATTACTATTTAATATTTTATCTTAATCATTGATTTAAAAAAATTTAAAAAAAAAATTTATCGTCACTTTTTATCTCATACCAGCATCTGTCTCTTTCATAAATTTTTATTTTTTATAAAATATAAAAAATAATTTTTTATGATAAAAATTTTTTCTACTCCCACTTTCCTTCAAATTTCAATCAAATAAAAAAATTTTTGTTCATTTCTCGGAAAGTGTCTCCTCCGTCCTTCATTTTCCGTCAACCAAACGAGTCTTAGCTACAGGATTGCGTGTGGATCACGCAGACGATGGGCTTACTGCCTCTATTTTGTCTTGCTCACGTGGGGAGCACTGCTTGTACATATGGAGCCCACCAGCGAATGAGCTCCAATATACCAAAAGAAAATATAATTAGCGCATCGAATTCAAACATATGGGTCTATAAGCACAATGTTTCTTGGCATAACATAACACGTGTGTGCCACACACCTAGCTTTGTCGATAGATCAGGAGACTTGAGAATGAAGTGATGCAAGGATATGCCAGAGACCTTGAGAATGATATCTGTGTGAACCGTAATCAAGCTTGGCTAGTGATTATGGCCGTATGATCAAGATGAATCAATTTATATCAGAACAAAAATGTTTGGAAGCTTGATTATTATGGCTATAATAATATTTATATATTCATTTGTATAGTAACAAAGTATGGCCCGTTTGGCACTGCTGCCAATTTTCATGTTGTATTTTTATTTTCTAAAATACAAAATCAAGATAGAAATAGAAGTTGGTAGCCTAATTTCTTTTTGTACTTTTTTTTTTGAAAAACCTTTCTCACTTTTTAAAAATTAGAAAAAATAAAAAATAGTTTTTTCTTTTTTTGTGGAAAAGCAAAACCATCTATGATCACACTACTACCTCTCTAGCGTGCCGCCATCGTCATCACTCTCGAAGAGCTCAGGCTGTTGTCCACGTCTAGCCATCACGGGTCTTTGTTGCTGTTACTATTGCTATTTGTCGCATGGTTAGCCGGCTCTATTATTGTTGCTATTACTATCGTTTCTATCATCAATAAAATCCGATGGTTTAGCAAACAAGGAATAAAAATTGGGAGTGATGACAAACATAACCTATGTTCCTAGTTTTATTTTAATAATACTTATTTTATAAAGTAGTTTGGAAGATACTATACATATTAAATAATATTCATGTGTTTCTAAACATCAACCGGCATAGAAGTTTTGTGAAAAGCTGTTCTATGATGCCCATATTGTACAAGGGTCATGGACGTTTAAATTTTGATATAGTTGAAACTGGTCCGTTGCTTGGAACACCAGAACTTATTCAAACTTGGCATATTGAGATTGTTTGCAGTCCTATAATTGAAGTTGTATTGCATTTTAGTCATATTTTAACTTAATCTGCAGTAGTTGGTGATTTACAAGGAAGGTCATTATTTACGTTTGAAGGAGAGTTTTAGAAAAAGAGGGCTTCTGAGCACATTAGAGCACCAGCGAAGCATGGAGTTGAGGATATTCTCAGCCAAGAGATCAGACTTGAAGTTGTTAGTGGCAAGGGCCTGGGTGTGGACTTGGATGCCCATAAAGAGGGAATGGTCAATGGTTAGGCCTCGAACAGGGTGGAGAAGGTGAAGGAGAGGGATAGGGTTCAAGGCCAGAGATAATCCACGAGGTGTAGAGGTGGAGAGAGTGGGCGATGGTAGGGTAAGAGGCAAGAAGAAAGAAAAAAAATAATAACAAAAAAATTAAGATACATATTTGAGCAATTGCAATACTTCTTACAGCTAATGCAAGTAGAACTATTATAAGATAATTTTGAATTACAATCTAAAAAACAACTCAACTTACATGAAATTTAAGTTGCAGGCATCAAAACAAGCATGCCATCCCTGCACTAGCTACATGAGCTGCTTGTGGCCCCATTTACGTGACTCCAAATGGCACCATCCACATCTAATAAGAAAAATTATTATGTGCATTGCATGCATGGTCATACTGGTGTACACCATCAATCACCGAGATAAATTAGCATGATTTCTATCTATCTCAGGGCTTGTCTTGTTACTTGGCCTATAACAGTACACCTCAGTTATTAATAGAGTGTACGGTCATGTTGGCGCATGCATGCAGTGCCTATTATAATTTTTTCGTCCAGTAAAGACTTAATTAAGATGCTCTTAAGTATCCATATGCTGGGCAATGTTCTTCTTGAAAATAAATAAGTTGATAACCATGGATCATGCAGATAAGGATCCCAAGTATTTATTTTGAATAAAATTGCATGGACAAGTTAAGAGGACAAATGAACAAAAATAAATTTTTTTTTTATTTATCTTTTTTGACTTTTCATTCTAAATTCTTACGTTCAAATCAAACTTTCTATATTAGTTTTGTATGTATTTATGTCTATTATTTACATATTATGGGGTATTATATATGAGTCATGATGATGTAAATTTTTTTTGTATATATTTATATCTATTCTGATATAAGGTAAGTGGAAAAAGAGAATGGATTAAGAGTATGATTGAAGATGGAGTAAAATTAGTAATATAATAATATATTATCAAAATAATTTTTTTACTTTTAGTTTATGTATTATCTCTTTATATTACTTTTGACTATCAAAATCATATTAGTCTAAATTAAATCATATTTAAAAATTAAGAGATCTAACTAAAGATTTTTTAAACTATAAAGCCATGGTTGAGATCTTAATTAAGGGGTCTATGCCAATCGGGCTACAACCCAAGTGGAACGGGACTTTATTTCCATGCGATGGATCTGGGTTTGAAATGCGCACGCATCAATTAAATAAGAGTGTAGATGCCCTATGTCCTGGTCAATCACACAGAAATGCTATCTAGTCCACTTAGTGGCTCGATTGGTATTGGGGTGGTGTAGTCACATGAAGAAGTGTAGTCACATGAAGAAGAGGAATCCCCTTGACCCAGTTGGAGAAAACCAGCCATTTTGAGTGCCTTGTGGTGCGATCTTGTGACTCGAGTGAGTCAGCTGTAAGGCGAAAGTCATTCAAATTGAATATTTCTTGATGGAAAGGGTTCCTTATGATCACGCCCAGAGAGAGTTGCTACGTAGGTAGCCCGCCCCTTCTTTTTCTGTACAAAAAAAAAAATTAAAGGATCTATTCTACTCTAGCCAGAGCAAACGCTTGAGATTCTTAGTTGTATAGTCTATGATTATCGATCCATTCTTTTTCAAGAAGAAATTCGACAATAGTAACAAGCTTGACAACGATGAAACTGAGAATGTCAAGATTGCATACTTTTTTATTGTCACCGCTATGTTTATAATAATGATCTTCGTATCTTCAAATCAGTCTGCTTTGAGACCATCTTCGGATTTGGATTCGGATCTGACTCTAGCTCTCTGTTTTGAATACTACTGTTAATTTTGATTTTTTAAATGTATCTAATGAGTTGTTCCGCATCAGAATCATCACCTTCTCTCTACCATCATACCGGAGAAGTTAAACTAAATCACACTAAAAAAGCAAAGGATTCAATTAGATATTTTTTAAGTATAAGGATCGTTTAAGAATATTCATGAAACTTAGGGGATGCAAAATATAATTTATAATATTTGAATGATGATATGGTATAGGTGATGACATGGCATATGTGTGCTGATGTGTCATTTGGAATTAGACACTTTGAAAAAATTCATAGTACATACCACGTCATCACCTAAATGCCATGCCATCTATACCATGTTACTTATGGGTGCTAATATGTAATTCGATAATTAGACACTTTCGAAAAAAATTTCACATCAAATGCCACGACATCATCCATGCAACACATCGTCTATGTTGCATTACCTATACATGATGACATATCACACGGTATATGAATACTTTTGAAGAAAATTTCATAGTAGATGCCACTTCATCATCTATGCCGCATCATCTATACTACATCACCGATGAGTGTTGGTATGTCACTTGGTGATTGAATACTTTTGAAAAATTTCATAGCAGATATCACGTCATAATCCATGGCACATCATCTATACCACATCACCTATGAGTGCTAACATATTACTCAGTAATTAGATACTTTCAAAAAAATTTCATAATAGATACCACATCATCACCTATTGTATGTCAATAATATAAAATTTTCATCTATTATATAACATCATCACTCATATGCCATATTATTTACGCCACATCATCTTCATTAAATTTTTTTACCACGTAAGTACCAGTAATCACTAGTTGAGATTTTCGGTGAGAAAAAAATAGTCAGAATCTGAAAGAAAAGATCATATTAAAATGGTTCAAAAAATATAGGGATTAAATTTTAGCTTTTTGTAGTTTAAGGATCTTTTTTTTAAATCTGACTTCATTTAGGGACTAGAAATATAATTTATCAAAAAAATTATCTCATTTAACCACCTAAAATGTGTGAATATTGTGCATGAGCTCAAGAATCTTTTGATATGGTTAAAAGGCCGAGGTGGAGTGTAGGGTTGGGAGGAGCTAGGGTGGGAAGAAGATTGTTGATGCGAGAATTCATCCGACGTCGAGATGCTAGAGTTGATAGCGAGATGGGTCTCCTGGAGACGTGATCTGCACAAAAATTCTAACCGAAGATGGCTCCGATGAGGATCCTTCGATGCTCAAGTCAGAACTCTCGTTCAACAGAAGGAGCGTAGAGGCAGAATGATAATGTAACTTTTTCGGAGGTTCTTTTTGAGTCTTCTTTGTAGTGGAGAGTTGGAGCTTCAGTTGGCAAGTGGTTAGCACGATCCCGCATGATTAAGATGTAATTTGTGGGGCACGAGATTGTTGCTTGAGATTTTTGGGATGTGGTGATTGTGGTTACCTTATCAATTCAGAGACAGTTATTGCCTGATAGGTATTGTATTTCGAATGAGATTACCAACTGAATGTTATCGGCGATGACCAAGGGTCGGTCGTCTTAAGGTACTACTGGATAGAGATATCCAGGGCCCAAATTTTTTTACAGGTATGAAGCTGGTCAGCCAAACAGGATTGGCCAATGAGGAGATATTGACAAATACGCACAGAGGACGTGGAGCGATGGTCGGCCATGATCTGTTTGCTCAGGATGTGAGATATCGATCATGCGATTGCAGAGGACTAGCTGACAGGAGCCGTAGCTGAATATGAGTGGGCAATGGATCTCAAAATGTGAATCTGTCGGGCACAATTATCTTAGACTCCGAGTCTTTTTAAGTAATGCAAAATTTGTTTCAACAAAATCGAAGAGGAGATCACCCTTTTTTTATTTTTCAAAAAAGAAAGTGGGCGTAAAAGTTTCCATTTTTTATTTTTTTAAATAATAAAATTAAAATAATAATCCAACATATTTTTACATTGGATGCCATGTTTTCATTAAAAAATTAAAAAAAAAAATGCCAGATAAGCCTTAAGTTCGTGACACTGGCTCTTTTCCAGTGCGCACGATATACCGCAGTGCACGCCGTATGCATATGCATTGTCCGTATCCGCAAATGCATTGTTTATTATCATCCATCTTGCGATGGACGGTCAGTATGGTGCACCATGAGGGGCCTGTTCAAAGGACCATTTGTTTAGCCCCACGAGGACTATCATTATTACATCTAATTTACTGGACTTTTTCTGGAACTCTACTTCTCGTTCCTCCGTCGCCGCTTTTTCCATTGCTGCCGTGTTCGTAAAATAAAACTCGACGGCCAACCCCCACTTGATAGCGTATAAGCAATAGAGAAGGAAGAAGAAGAAAGCAAGGGCCTTCTTTCTCGGATCCAAAATGGTTCCGAGGTGGTGACGCCGGCGGCGGTGGATCGGCTCTTCCCCCAGAAGTTCTGTAATTCCTCTTTCTCCTCGTTTCTTATGGTTATCTTCCCCTTAGATGACTGAATTTGGAATCAGAAAGCAATCAGAACAAAGTTTTATAAGAGCTAGCCGGTGATCCCTTTCTTCTCCAATTCTGTTTCTTCGTTTCAGTTCATGAAGGAAGTAATTTGTCTGAACTGCGTGAATAAGTTACTGTTTCCCCGTTCATCCTTTGTCCAGTTCCTGTCGTGAACTTTTTAGTTAAAGAAAGCTCTTCATTTGGGCATTTTAGCGAACATGCTTTGAGCATAAATATTTGGTGTATTTATTTGATTCTTACCACCGGCACATTGTCGGCTTTTTCTTATTGTTCTTTGTAACTGTCGTCGGGGAAATTCGTGATTTTTAAATTTGTTTTCCCACCATTGACGCTTGATATTTAAGACAGCCGATTCGAGTTCTTCTGAATCCCATAAACATATGTATTGTAAAGATACTGGTGGAGAGTGCAAGAAGAGTGTTTGCTAGAATGGCAGGTACTCCGGCTTTTGGTTTTAAAAAGTTAACAAACAAAATCGGTGAAGGGTTTCTGATTCCTGCTGGTAACATGTTGAGAAAAAGCACTGGGTTTTCTTTTGATTGGTTCTTCATGGCCTCACAAAAGCGCACGATGACAAAGAGTAGAAGGGTGCAAGATCGCAGCAAGAAGAAGAGGGTGCATGATCTTGAGATAGCCACAGAGCGGTGGAAGGTCCTTTCAAAAGTATTAGCTGTGATGGAGGCATTGAAGAGAGAACCTGAACAAGTGATACCACTTAAACGATTGGAGCAGTATCGGCAGCAGATTAATCTGAGTAAGCCACATAAGGTTGCACATTTTGTCCGCAAGTCCCCAAAGCTATTTGAGCTGTACAGGGACAAGAAGGGAGTGATATGGTGTGGGCTAACTAAGGAAGCAGAGGATCTTGTGGAAGAAGAGGCTAGGCTATTGGAAGAGCATTCAGAGAAAGCTGTTGAGCATGTTACAAGGTTGTTGATGATGTCAGTGGATAAGAGGCTTCCAGTTGATAAAATTACGCATTTTAGACGAGATTTTGGCCTTCCTTATGATTTCAGAAACAGATGGATCCATATGTTTCCAGATCACTTCAAGGTTGTAAGAATTGAGGATGCTGAGTATTTGCAGCTTGTTTCTTGGAGTCCCGCTTGGGCTGTTACAGAGCTAGAGAAAAAAGCTATGGCAACAGGAACAATCTCTGATATTCCTCCTGAACCTGGAGTTTTTTTCCTTCCTTTCCCAATGAAATTTCCTCCGAATTACAAGAAGCTCTTTAGATATGGTGGTAAAATTGAGCATTTTCAGAAGAGGTTATACTTGTCTCCATATGCTGATGCTAAAGGGCTCTCACCTGGCTCACAAGAGTTTGATAAGAGGGCTGTGGCAATCATGCATGAGATATTGAGCTTTACGATTGAAAAGCGGCTTGTTACAGACCACCTCACACACTTTCGACGTGAATTTGTAATGCCTCAGAAGCTAATGAGGCTTCTTTTGAAGCACTTTGGCATATTTTATGTAT
Organism: Elaeis guineensis; assembly: GCF_000442705.2. NCBI lineage: Eukaryota > Viridiplantae > Streptophyta > Magnoliopsida > Arecales > Arecaceae > Elaeis > Elaeis guineensis. The sequence goes on along the minus strand of NC_026005.2, from coordinate 12,522,680 downwards.
CCGAAAGAGGGAAGCGTCTCAGTGTTTTTCTGACAGAAGCATATGAAGGTTCTGAGTTGATTGATAAATGCCCCTTGGTTCTCTGGAAGGAGAAGGTCCTGAGGCTTACTGGTTACAGAGGAAAGAGAAAGAGAATCAAGAGTTTTAATGAGTTCTCTGATGTTGAGGGTGCTGTATTTGACGGTGACTTTGATAATCAAAGTACATTTATGAATGTCGAGGATGATGAGATTGAGGGTACCATAGATGATGCTTCCCTTGCAGATGATTGTGAGATGAAGTTAGGAGAGCTATATGATTCTTATAAAGATTGATCCAGTTGAGGTTAGTAGTCTAATGCTAAAAAGAACTCTTACTGTATTTCTTGATTAAGTCTAGAATATTTTGTTTGTTTGCAATAATGCATCCATGTTTATGATGGTGTCATCTTGATATTTTGCTGCACAATTTTGAAATCTTGCAAGTTGTCATTCCTTTCTTCTCCATCTCTTCCATGCTTTACATGTTATCTCCAATCAGTCTGGGCTCCAGGGTGCTCTCATTATTCTGCATTCTTAATTTGAAATTTTGTGTTAATAAATTTTGACAGTTTTACCATCTTTTGCTTAAAAGAAAGAAAAAGAAAAGAAAGAAACTTTATTAAACTTATGAACCACCCTACAAAAAAAAAATTGCCATTATCCTTTACATTTGCAGAGTTTTGTAATAGATTTAATGGTCAAAAGGTTTGAAATATTGGGAGAGCAATGTTAACAAATAAAGGTTCTGTCCACAATGTTATTGACTAGAAGGAGATCGTTGGTTCAGAGAAGAACATTCATGACCAGAAAGTTCGGACTTAACCTCAATAATAAATACCAGGCAGCCTTCAGGGACCTTGGTACCATTAGCTTGACAAGTAATCCTACTGAATAACCTCAGCAAACATCAGAATTCAAATAGGCAAAGATAAAGAGCTTTAATTTCCACTGGTATTAATGGAATCAACCCCCAATAATTTTGAAGTGACTCCTATAGAATCCACTACTATTGCCATCTGATCCATGCTCACCAACTACATTCATTTTTCATATTAGTGGATGTTCCACTTGAGGATATGCTTACTTTTTCTAGGCTTGGCATACATTTCTGTCCTTGCACTGCTCAAATCTGACTTACTGAAATTACCTTTTTGTTTCAATGAACCCAAAAGTTCAAGCTGTTCGGTATACTAACCATAAGCAAGCCAATGGAAATGTTGTTTTCGTTTGGGTCCTCTTGTTCCACTTATCTATGAAGTCCCTAGATGGATACACAGATAATGTCTACCAGAAACATTAGCTATGCTGAAGCTCTTCTGACCTATATTAGTGAAGTGTCAAGCTTAACAATACTCATGAGAATACCAAAGACCTTGGCAAAGTGCCAGTTCTTGCTAGCCACGGAGCAAAGAAAAAGGATGGCTTGGTGGTGAGGTGGGATTGATGTTTGAAAAGCACCAATGTACATATTACAATTCGGGAGCTTTAGATATTTTTTATGTTCTACTGAAACATGTCACAGAGGGGTAATATGTTAAGCTACCAGCATCCAATACTTGAGGAGCAATCCTTTTCCAAGAAAGACACTTGAGTTTCCATCACCATATTCAGGAGTAGACAACTCTTAAAGTGAAACAATTCACTATTTTGACTCTGCTTTGATTTATTTGGCTTTTTTGTTTTTTGGTAAACTGAGCTTGTAGCTTGTGCTGCAGGCTGAGCAATGGATGGATGCTGGCTGAGCTATATATGAGGCCTCAAACAAGAACCACCATGTAGCCTATATTGGATGGGACACTTATATGGCATGTCGAAATTCTCATAATTAGAGAATAAGGAGGTAAGAACAACTTCTCCCTCATCTTTAATGTGTTTTTATGTGCCTTAGAATTCAATGACAGTTTAGTCTTCTGTATAATAGATTTGATATACAAGTTCTTCAATATGTTTGGTAACACCAAATCAAAATCAGATCAGACTTTAAAGGGAGATTTCTAAATAGAAGCACTTTTAAAAAAAAAAAAAAAACATTGAAAAGCTGTTAAGATGCATTGCTACACCAATGAAATCCAATATTGCTATGTGCATATGATGGGGATTATGGAAGGTCGTATATGTGTATCTATGCTATGAATTGATTTAAATACATGCAGTAATGCACATATACAAGTATATATGTAGCTGCATACCTTGTGTTAGTAAACATTTTCTCAATAATTGAAGACTGGCCATCCAAATGAATAGCACAAAACTAAGATATATTTGAACCATCCGTTAGATGCAGCCTCCAATTTAAAATCGATAGATGGACAATTTTAATTGTGCACAAGAATGAGGCATGAAGTTTTTTCAACCTAGATGTTACAAAGTGGAAGTCAGTAACGTTCGGTGAAAAGCTGCTATCAATTTTAAGTTTCATTATCTCTAGTTTTCTCTAAGAAAATGTCATGATCAGACTCCCTTAATTCAGTCCTTGTGTCCATTCTTCTTGGTTTCCGTGCTTGAGTAACTACTCTGCTGTATAATGGTCTGTTTTCACAAAACTATATTCTCTTTTTACCACTATTAGAGGAGCCTTGGTACAGCAAATTCAAAGGTGAGCTTGCTAAAGCTTTCAAAAGACAAGCCTCTCCTTATTTAAACTCAAGTTGGGGACTATGCTATCTGTTTCTCTGCTTTAACTGTGTCCATTATCCTCATCCAACTGTCATAAACTAAAAAGGCTCCATCTAGTTTTTCCCATGTCCACATTTGGAGTAGTCCAAGATTTCTTTCATATAAATGCTATCTGTTTATTTAGGAGGAACAAAATCCCTAGCAGTGTATGAACATGCAACTCTGTACAACACCGTGTATGGTCTTTCTCTAACTTGTCGTATTCCTCCTATATGTTCTGCTTGTATATTACTTTAGATTTGTGTGCCAGCATTCTCATCACCTTAATTTTTAAAAATCTAAGGTAAAAGTGGGAACTTACTGCCTATAATTTGTGAATCACAGAGTCAGGAGGTAGTAAAGTTTGGGGACATTGATGCCCCACTTCAGAAAAAAGGCAGAGTCTTCCCTGTTCAAAGGGTAGGAAAAGAGGGAAGGTACTAAAATGGAGTCAACCCAAAACCAAATAAGAAATAAATCTGCTTTAAAGGACAGACAAAAATGGATGCTTTCACACTAATATCAACAATGCATACCACTACATTTCTTGTGATCAAGACCAGAGACTGGATTCCCAACCATGAGAAAGGCATCAAACAGCAATTTGCATGCCCTTATTACTAGATCATACTCTCTTCCATTAGCCTCAATAGGTAGGATACCTTGGGCTTCCTCCGGAGGATCATGACTATTATGAAAAATCGTTTTTATTTCGACTCCAGCAATAAAAGGCACGAGCGGTTCTAGTCATGCTTCAAATCTTGGGCAGGTTGTTGAAAAGGGTTTTAATCAATTTGTTATTCCATCATGGACTTGTGTTCTTTCTGGTGTTGAATATCTTTCTTTTCTTTCCTTTGCATGTGTTTAAACTTGTTCCTGGGGACATGATACATATTCAGCTTTTTCAAGTTATTAGGTTCAACTCATCTTGCCCTCTCCAATGCTAGCACTTCTCTGTATTGAAGCTCATCATGTACCACATTAAGAAAAAACTGAATGTGTGATTTTTTTTTTCTTTTTTCCTCAGAAAGATGTGCTTTACAGAATATTTCTATAAAAATGGAAAAGAAATTTACCACTTCTTGTGCAGGGGTTTGCTGACATTTATCGTTTCTATATTAAATAAAAAAAATTTTCTCAATCCTGTGGTGCAATAAACAACTGCACATGGTCTGATTTTATGAGGCCACATGGGATTCATGTCAACTTGTTCTGTCAGATGTGTATGAAATATAGCCAATGAAAAATTTTTCATCATCTCACAGACGCATAGCATTTGTTTGGCAAGACAAATTTATTGTTCATTTAATGTTCACTAAAACCTTGGGCTATGGGGATCTACAAACTTGGTAGTTTGACATAACCAGATTGACAGGAATGACTTCTGTATACACTGGATATAAATAGAGAATGTTTTTCATATGCTACTGATGAAGAATCTTCTTTATGCCGCTTTTGTTCGAGTTTGGGGAGAGCTGGGCTGTCGATCTAGATCTCAATAGATGAGATACATTGTCATGGACCCATCGATGAACGGTAGATTCAGACTAAGTAGAGGAAATGCCTTATCATGGATCAATCCAGCAAGGTTTGTTATATTCATATAAATCATTATTTTTTCTTACGTATCAATATAGAATATAGAATAATGGGTACAAAACACGGAAACAGTCTCTCTGCAAGGGTAAGGCTGCATACATGTAACCCTCTTCAGATCCTACAGTGCTAGGAGCTTCATGCATTGTCGTGCCCCTTTTTTTCATGGATACTGGAAGACAGAACTGATTTAAAACTAGAACTGCTTGATAGCTCTGAACCCTTGCCTCACTATAATCTACTGCCAGAAAGTCATCCATTTTTCACTGGTGGATACCAATATGTGTGGTTGTTGACAGCTATATATTTTAAGTCCTTTAATTTTGAGTCCTCGTGTAGTTAATGATTGTACCATCAAAGTTACTTCTCTCTAATTGGGGTTTCTTAGCATGGTTTATGTAACACAAGGCTATCTTTATGTCAGTTAAGGCACACATGCAAGTCTCAAGGTCTTAGGGGAAAAAGTACATACAACTCTTAAGGTCTTAGGGGAAAAAGTACATACAACTCTTAAGATCTTAGGGAGAAAGCACTCTAATAAGGGATTTTTATACCAGATCCTTGAATTGAGACTGAGTATTGAAATTGCGCACCCCTGTTTCTACATTCATCTTTTACAGACATGCCTATTATTTAGAAACATATGTAGGAAGGTGAATATATTGTTTTACTATGCAAATTTTTCAAAATGATATAAACTTCAGGCATTCCACAAACCATATGATGTGTGATTAGCAAAAGAATAAAAAGATAAAAGGGAAAAACATATGATGTATGTCGTACCACTGTATTCATCCAAAATAAAAAAAGATTACCTTAATCCCTTGTTCTTAAAACTAAATGAAAAATGTTTTATTTTTTTGTAATTTCGCCATGCCAGTCTGAAAGTAGGTAGATAGTAATTTTTGCCTCCAATTCAGCATCCACCAAATGTCCGCAATATGGGTGGAATTAATAATACATCAACAGCATTTAGCACCTATGGTGCACACTTTTATATTTAGTTGCTTGATTTTTCTTTTTTTATTCCATTTCACATTCGAGTGTGTCTCTGTCTTCATAACGTGTCTATATCTTTTTTTATTCCATTTCCGACTCTTATTTATTTGTTTAATGAATCCTTCACCTGCCAACAAATCCATTGAAAACACTGCTAGACTCTCGACTCTTTCTAAGCTCACTCTCTCTTTTTCTTTTTTGGGCATCACCGAAGGGACTGGCGTATGTGAACAGGTTATTACTCATTACCAACACCTAACCAACCATGTTGATTCATTTGAGCAGGTGTCTCAAGCCCTTGGATGATCCATGCAACTTTCTGACCACCTTCAAGCCGAGCTTATCATAAAGATGGTTGTCCATTCTGCCCGCCATATCCAATCAAATGCCATCACAGCCTGGAACGGTAGATTACACTTCATTCTCTCCATATACCCTTGTAATAAATTTATGGTAGGTTGTTGGGGTTTGGTTTCAGAAAAGTATTTAATGGCTCTACGAGACTTAGCTCTACATGATTTCTGTTTTGAACGGTGAAGTCTATTTATTCAGACCATGTGGGTGGAGATCCAAAGTAGGATCTATGGGTCATGAAACTAGAAAACTGACTTAAATGACAAAGCTATTGCGCATTAAGTTAACAGGGAGTGATGAGGGCTTGTGTCAGTGCTTTCCAGAATGATATTAAACCATGATGGAAGTTCTACCAAAACAAAAAACATGATGGAAGTTTATATTAAGCATTAGTTTATGATGGGTCCGAGAAGAAATATTAAATATCTGGGTAATGGTGGGTAAAAAGCCTTTGAATTGTTGTTTGTTATATTATTTTTCAGACATTTTTATGTTCGTGCATGTTGCATTTAAAGGGTGTGAACTGTGAAGGAAAGTCGTCTCTTTCTGGAACATCGTAGGTCCACCTGGCTGCAATTTATTACCCCCATGCTTGACGTTAGTCGATCAATTAATAGGGGCATTTATTTGAGTACAGGGCTTATCTTGATATCTCCGTGCTTCCTCTTTTAACCCAAATTTAAAAAAAAAAGAAAATAAAAGAAACTTGAGCTTCCTGTTGTTCATCTAAAGTGTGAGATAAGATGGATGCTGATCATCTTTAGTATGTGCAGAATTTTATATATACACATATATACATACATATATTATGTATGTATGTATAAACACACTGTATCATTTCATTGCAAATATATACTTTAAATAACTTAATGTATAAGCTAGGAGTCCCCAAAATATATGATCTTTCATAGATTGATGTTATATATTGCTCTATTGATATAATTTAATATCCCTTTTGCTGGTGATTTATGGAAATCTATTAATCAAAATGATCTGATTTTGTAGAGATGTATGAGATAAATAATATACAATCATTTGGTGTGTAAATTAGAAGAGGCAAGATTAGGTGATTTGAAACTTTGTGGAATTGACCATTCCCCCATTATTTTATACTACTAAAATCAAATTGCAAACCGGTTATGCCCGCAGCAATACACAGAACAATTCATTCAATGAAATACACAGTTGTGAGTTTTCTTCGGTACCCAATTCTAACTTTTTAGGGGGACTACATGAGCTCATAAGCTTGAGTCTGTAACTCACAGGCCCATGAGGAGCCACTTGTGGATCTGACTTAGCCCTAGAGTTGGCAACAACGTGCCAAGCTAGGAAGAATTTTTCAATTCAAATGGTAGCAACTGGTAAGCTACAATTGCAAAATCACCGACTGCATACTTCATGTTTGTTTTTTCCCCTTTTGTCACTTCATTATTTTGTTTTGTTCCACAAATTACAGTATTGCATTGTTTTTGTAGTTAACATTGCAGAAAGAACTTGTCTAGTTTGCAGGAATAATTTTTTTTCTCAGAAAGTAATTTTTCAAGGAGTTATTTTTTGAAAAATTATTTTTTGAGAATAAAATTTTGACGTGTTTGATTGATTATAAAAAGTGACTTATTGCAGAGTAGTTTATATTTGGTTGAGTGTCTATATTTTTAAAAAAATTATGTAAAATATCTATTATATCCTTAGTAAATATAAGATCATATCTTTTTTTTTAGCTCATAAATTTTATATAAATATAAATATTATATTTATATTAATATAAATATTTTATTAATATATTATAATATAATATTAGATTATAATAATTTATTATGTTAATATAATATTAATATATATTAATATAATATCAATATTTTAATATAATAAATTTATTAAAATAGATATAAATATAATAGTAAATATTATATTATATTAATATTAATAAAAATATTATATTAGTATAAATATTAAAATATAATAAATATTATAATATTGATATTATATTCATATAAATATTAGGATAATATTAATATGATATTATATCACTATTCAGATTTTTATCCTAAACATTCATTGATATTTTGTAAAATCTTAGCCGTGGATCTAAAGAAATATTTTGGAAAAGAAAAAAGTAGCACCACTTTTCATTCCATGAAAAATGCCAAAATTCATCTTTTTCATGAATTTTCATTTTTCATGAAATGTAGGAAGTAACTTTCCATGAAAAGAATTTTTTTCATTTTCTTTTCTCTTAAAACTCCAACCAAATAAGAGATTCTCTCTTCACTTTTGAGAAAGTATCTCTTTCTCCCTCCACTTTTCATCAACCAAATGAGTCCAAAAAAAAAGTTGAGAGATATTGCCGTTGGTTCCACGGAGTGATTGGTTTATATTGTTGGCATTGTATTGGTTGGAGGATGGTAGCTTAACTGCCCCTGGCCTACGTTATGGACAGCTGATGACTAGGAGGCTCTTGACCTTGATTTCCACCAGAGCTCTTGAATAGAAAGAGGAATCAAACAAGGACTCTCCACCCCAAAGGTAGCATCATCATGTGAAAGTAGAGGAAAAACCCTATCTATTTTTGGTCACTGTAGGTGAACACTGGTGCCTAAATACCATAAAATATGTTCGACCTAAGCCTTTTGAGTTGGCTGTTGCTTTGCTTCGTTTGAGTCTTGAAGGGCCACCTTCTCTCTCTCTCTCTCTCTCTCTCTCTCTCTCTCTCTCTCGAATGTTGTTTGACTTTATTTGAGCTAACATAACGCACGATTCATGAGACCCCTGTCCTTTCTATTTCGGGGAGGGGGGAGATCATCCGGTAAAGGATTGGGAGCCAACTTGGCCATATGAACCATCATTATAACCACTTAGCAAATTGAAAATAATGCTACATTTCTAATGATGTTTCAATTTGGTCCAAGTAAATTTCACATCTAGATACTACGACTTTTAGATGCCACTCTAAACCCCTTCACTTGATGGACATGCAGATGCAACCAAGAAAGGATGAGATTTAGACGCAATCAAGACAAAACTTTACATTTCCAGGATGTTTTACTTAAAGACCAAGTGATATCAACTCCGGATACAATGACATTTATATGCTATTCTAGGCCTCTCAACTCCAATTGACATCCACACGAAATCAAGAAAGGGTGAGTATGACTATTAGATGCAATCCAAAAAAACAAAAAATAAAAGAAAAGAAAAGAAAAAACGTTGTTAATGATGTTTTAATTAGGGGACCAAGTGGTTTCCCATCTGAATGCAACGACATTTAGATGCCGCTCTAAGCCTGTCAACTCCAACTGGCATCCCGATGCAATTAAGAAAGGATGAGATTTAAGTGTGATAGAGACGTGTATCATCGATTGCATCTCAAATTTCAGCTACTTGTACATTTATTAGTTGTGATGACTGAGAAATGTCCCTTATAATTGAGGTGGTGAGCTACATAATTCTCTCATCATATTCTTGAGATGCAACTAGTTTAATAGAAGTACAACTGATTGCTACCAAAGAGAAGCTAATAGCAAGTACAAATCCCTACAGCTCTGGTTGGAGGAAATTTTATAATCAGGATATGTGCTATATTTTTGTTTACCATGCAGCTGGCCCTTGTCAACTCACTGGTAGGTTAATATGAAGTTTCTGCTTAGAATATCCTTTTTAGGCCAATCAAACCTGTCACATAATCAAATTTCATAGCCTGAATTTTAAAGTAGTGTCCATTGCTCATAACAGCATAATGTTGCTAATCGATCACGTCTAACATGCACGTATTCGGGGTAAATTTGGTTAATTTCCGTCTCCTCCTTTTGATTGAGGGCGCAGCAGGGTAGACTTGTAAATCCCCACACGAAAAAAAGGCATCCAAACAATGGAAGAGGGTACAAAAGCCTCTTCCATGAGAGCAAATAAGTAAAGAGAAAACTTGCACACTTTAAGAAGTCCAAGAACTTTTACATCAAAAAAAAAAAAAAAAAGGTCCATGAACAGCCTGCTTTGAATTCAACCATTGTGCCTTCAATGGCGAATTCATGGCAGTTCCAACCACACACCTCCTTGTTCGGTGCAAACATTAACTGTCCCTCACCCACCACCCCCTTCATATAAATCATCCCTCTCCCAAAGCCACACCCCTCATCCCCCTCCTTTCCCTCCCCTACATAAGGGAATAGCAAAGGCAGCAACAACAACAACAACAATATATGAAGAGTAGCTTTTTTGTTAAATAAGAAGCCTCGGAGAAGTGAGGATAGGGGAAGAAAGATGGCCGGAGAACACATTCTCCTGTCGACCGAGATCGTGAACCGTGGGATAGAGGCCACAGGCCCTGATGCAGGTTCACCAACTTTCTCCGTTAGGGTCCGGCGAAGGCTACCGGACTTCTTGCAGTCGGTCAACCTGAAGTATGTGAAGTTGGGCTACCACTACCTTATCAGCCATGGTATATACTTGGCGACGATACCGGTGCTAGTGGTGCTGTTCAGCGCGGAGGTGGGGAGTTTGAGTAGAGAAGAGTTATGGCAGAAGGTGAGGGACGAGACAAGTTATGACCTCGCCACTGTGCTGGCTTTCTTTGGCGTGCTTGTCTTCACCGTCTCAGTCTACTTCATGTCCAGGCCCAGGCCTATCTACCTCATCGACTTCGCCTGCTACCGTCCCTCCGACGATCTAAAGGTATTACGGCTGGTGCATCCTTTCCATTCATGAAACCAAACAACAATCTCTCTTCTAGGTTTCGTAGCAAAGGAAAGGTTTATGAGATTCTAACTATTCTGCCTTTTTGTTGAGTTTTTTATCGTGGAGTTTTGGACAAGTGAAGAAATTTTTTTTCTATTTTTTTTTTGGCAAACAGGCAAGTAAAGAAGTTGACGAGCATTTTAGATTACATATTTCACCTGATTTTTTTGATATTGTGATGAGATTACTAAAGCTATGTCAGTTTTATCGGAACTATTGATCACACAGACACACACACAGACCTACACTCATGTGGAGCAAATGGGCCTGTCATCAAATTAAACTTAGAGTTAAGACAACATAAGACCGCGGTTCAAAGTCTGGGTCCAAATCCAACTCCAATTCTCTGACACGTATCACCCTTCTGGCTCATAAAATTTAGTCCCAACTTGCATCCTGTCCCAGATCAGGACCCGATCTAACAAAACCATAAGAAAAAGTGGGTCGAGTCTGGTCCAAATTCCAAACCCGATACCAAAACTCATCTTAGCACCAATTACGTGCCTCCTTTCCCTCACCAGGTCTCCAGAGAGGAGTTCATGGAGCTGGCCCGGAAGTCAGGCAAGTTCGACGAGGAGAGCCTAGCCTTCCAGTCTCGGATCCTCAAAACCTCCGGCATCGGCGACGATACCTACGTTCCGAAATCCATATTCTCCCCCGGCAAGTGTGCCACCATGAAAGAAGGCCGTGCCGAGGCCTCCATGGTCATGTTCGGCGCCCTCGACGAGCTCTTCGAGAAATGCGGCGTTCGTCCTAAGGAAGTCGGCATTCTCGTCGTGAACTGCAGCCTCTTCAACCCGACCCCATCCCTCTCGGCCATGATCGTAAACCATTACAAGATGAGGGGTAACATACTGAGCTATAACCTCGGCGGCATGGGGTGCAGTGCCGGAATCATAGCCCTCGATCTCGCCCGCGACATGCTGCAATCCAACCCAAATAACTACGCGGTGGTGGTGAGCACGGAGGCAGTGTCGTTTGCATGGTACACGGGCCGCAACCGGTCGATGCTGATTCCAAACTGCTTCTTCCGGATGGGTTGCTCCGCGGTGCTGCTCTCGAACCGGAGAAGGGACTTCCGGCGGGCCAAGTACCGGCTGGAGCACATTGTGAGGACTCACAGGGGTGCCGATGACCGGAGCTTCAGGTACGAATCCATGCACTCGCTTCTCTTTATAGTTGTTTAGATAGGCAGTGGTGCGGGGACCACGTGGCAAGCACTCTTCCAGGGCATGGGCATGGGCCAGTCTGGGCCACTCTTCCAGGAATTGGTTTGTTAGCTCTTGGTTACGTAAGCCACGGCATGGGCCAGTCTGGGCTGCACAAATGCTAACTTGGGGCACGGATCCTCGGCGGTACTCGCAATACATCGCAAGTACCACCCATCACATGATGGATAGTTGTTTATGGCCACACGTGGCGTGCATCATACGGTCTGTATTCACGTGCGGCCGCATATGATGCACCGCACGTACTGTGCGGTGCACCATAGAGGATCCACGCTCCTTAAATTGAGAACAGAGTCTAATCTGGAAAATTATCTTGGCTAAGAGCAGCTGGAAAGGCATATTTGGAGTAATAAGTACTCAGTACCTTAAATTAGATGGAAATTGATCAGTTTGGCTATTGTCTACGTAAGGACCATCTGGTCTGGATCAGATTGGTAAGATTACTGGCTTGGATCACTCGCCAAATCGCTTATATTTGTGTAAATGATTCGGTCAATAACTTGACTATCCAACTCAGTAAGGTGGCTGAGTTTTTGAGTGGATAAATGATCTAACTCGGTTAAATTTTCAGAACTATTCTTGTAAAAATATGTTTAATTTATGCTATATGTATGCTTAAGATTATTATGTAATAATTATTTGACACTTTATGTTTATATCTTCGTATTACTTCAATATTATATCATATATTCCATTTTTATATAATTTATTTATTTATATTTTTGTTTAATAAATTAAATATATCAATATATATTTATCATGCTATATATATTCATGTTATTTAGATATTATATTATATATTGTATATTTTTGTTAACTTGTCCGAGTCGCTGAACCATTCGGATGATTACAAATCCGAGACAACAGAAGTCAGGATCGCAATTTGTGCAACTGGTTAGATGCCTACCATTAATTGTGCAAATATGCAAAAGTTAATGCACAAGACTTAGCATCTTAGGATAATGTCTGGATTGAAGATGATTGGTGGATTTGAGATGCATGGGTTTGCAACCGAAATGCAACATGAGCTTTTGCTTTTAATTGAATAGGCCACCAAGTGGGGATGGGGACATGGCCAAACCTCTTATCTCTCCACAGATAAAGACACAAGGGAGAAGACACCCATTGGCAGCAAATAAAATGTGACTCGCTAGATATTTTCTTTTTCTTCTCAATCAAGTGGTTCATATGTTTAAATCATTATCTAGAAGAAGCTCAGCCCGTGAACAAAGTCACGTGAAGTCATTTATAGTCCCTATTAATGCTAAATGAATGCACCTAAGTTCTACTTGGTACGTTTCTCTGCCATTAATCATTCCTATTGACGTCGGCTCAGCTGTCTCCACTCGATTAGTGAATCGGATTTTAATATCCAGTCTGTCAAGCATCAACTGATAGATATATTAGAAGGATCCATAATTTCTGCCCATAATTTTCACCTGCTCTCATTGTATCTGCCATCTGTAGCTTAACAACCCCATCAAAAAAATTATTGGTTAGAACTATTTTACTATACATATTTTACATTATTTAATAAAATATCATCAATTATTTAATAATTTATTATTTTAAAATTTTTTATTTAATTAAAAAATATGAATAAAAATAAAATACAACTTCTACTTGTACATTTTTCTGTTATGAACCACTTCTATTGATGTCGGCTTAGATGTCTCCGCCCGATCAGTGAATTGGGCTTTAACATCCAATCCATCTGGTATGGGGACCACCAAATCCTGTGCTTTTATTATATCTGCCATTTGTGGCTAACAACTCCACTAGTTAATAAAAAAAATTATTGATTAAAACTATTCTAGTATATAAATTAAATTATCTAATAAAATAACATCATATCATTCAATGATTCAAAGTTTCAGAATTTTTCACTTCGTTAAAAAATACATATAAAAATAAAATATACAGTAAATCATTGTTGGTCATTTTCAATCCAATTTTTTTTAGATTTATTTTAATCTTGCTAGATGATATGGTGATATTTTATTGCATAACCCAATATTTATGTGGTAGAACAGTTCTATGTACATGTTATCCAAGTTTAGCTGACCCAATCTCCTTGATCCCTGGACCCAGCTTGACTTCAGCCAGAGCTTAAACAGAACGTAGCCTATAATCCTAAACCAGACAAAGATCATTCGTTTGCACCCTTCCACTTATACAGACAAGTTACCAAAGCTCAAAGAAAAATTGGTTTGAATAAATCGTTTGATAGTCTAGCCTTCAATTTACATAATATTGTGATGCATGGAAAGCTTGCATGCATTGCATATTAATACAGATTACGAAGCTGCATTAATTTGTTGTGAATCTCGGTATCTTATATTGATCAATGGCCTCCGTAGTACCAGATCATCAAGTGATCCAACAACAATGTACCAAACACTTCATTCTGTAAATTTATATGCAATTACCAAGTACTAATTATAATGAGAACTACACAGGTGTGTGTACCAAGAGGAGGATGAACAAAGGATCAAAGGCCTGTCCCTCAGCCGGGACCTCATGGAAGTCGGCGGCCACGCCCTCAAGACCAACATCACCACCCTGGGCCCCCTCGTCCTCCCCTTCTCCGAGCAACTTCTCTTCTTCGCCGCCCTCCTCTTCCGCTGCCGATCCTCCAACTCCGCCGCCGCCTCGAAGCCATACATCCCCGACTACAAGCTCGCATTCGAGCACTTCTGCATGCATGCGGCGAGCAAGGTCGTGCTCGACGAGCTCCAGAGGAACCTCGAGCTGGGCGACCGCCACATGGAGGCGTCGCGCGCCGTCCTCCACCGCTTCGGCAACACGTCCAGCAGCAGCATCTGGTATGAGCTCGCCTACCTGGAGGCCAAGGGCCGGGTGCGGGGCGGCGACCGGGTGTGGCAGCTGGCCTTCGGTTCTGGTTTCAAATGTAACAGCGCGGTCTGGCGGGCGATGCGCCGGGTCCGGTGGCCCAGCCGGAACCCCTGGCTCGACTGCATTGACCGGTATCCGGTTGGCCTCTAGAGTTGGGAGTTCATTGGACGTGCGGTAGCCAGGAGCCAGGGATCCTCTTTTGCATGCATGGTTGTTTTGCTCTCATGGTTGACTTAAGACTGCTTCTTGCTTCGATTAATGGTTTAGTTTTACGGTTTGGACGTGGGAATATTATGAGATTAGTTTGAATGTTGTTGCTAGCAAGTGGATCCTCGTTCCTGTTTTTGTTTTCCTTTTTTTAATTAATACTATATCTGCTGCTTCTTCATCCTCTTGGAAATTACAGTATTATTTGAAGTATATTATTAGTATTATTGTGGCTAATCTTCGGCGTGGTGGCCGGCCGAGAGCCGAGCTATTGCGCCTTAGTGTCGAATGGCAAAAAATCTGCAAAAAAAAAAATTTCTTATCGGAAGTTGCCCTGTGGAAGATCTTCCGATGCCTAAATCAGTCGGAGAAAAAGAACAGTCAAAAAGCCAAAATAAGAGCTCAAAATGGCAGAGTATAATCTAGCTTGATTTCACATACCTTGTCCCTCATTGTTTACTAGTATTTATAGGGCTATAGGGCTAGAAAAATCGTTATCATGCAACCCCATCCCTGAATCCTTGGAACATAGGAGTTATGGCATTTAGTGGGCGGTGATCTCATTAACTGCCATTAAAGCCAAGTAATGAGCCGCTCGTGAAAACTATTGCACTCCACATTCGCATATAATTAATGCTCATGTCGAATAACCATCGTCGATTCAGGTCGACCACAAACCGAAGTATGATGAAGGAGATCGGAAGCAAATCGAGGTAAGCATTCTGCTTACTAGCAGTTCTGGACAATCGATTAGCAGATAATACTGAAAAAGCAGGTCGGTCATGGGCCAATATAACTAGAGAAGCAGGTCGGCCATGGGCCGATATAATATTTAACCTAGATAATAATAATCTGTTGCCATGTTCAGGTGATGATGATGTTGAACTTATGATGAGGTCGGTCTTCCGGTGAACTCAGCTATCAGCCTTCTGATGAGCTCGATCTTCTGATGAGATCGGCTTTCTGATGACTTCGATCTTCTGATGAGATGAGCCTTCTGATGAGGTTGGCTTTTTGATGAGGTTAACTTTCTAATGAGATCAGCTTAGCGATAAGGATCTATCCCAACAAGTATCAAAGCGTCTTTCTCTTTCAAAAGACATCTGCATACTAGACGTATATAGAACCCCAAGAAAAGAGATGGAAGAAAAGAAAGAAAACAATACAGTAGATGATGTATATATAGCATGATGTAAGATAACTCAAATATATGTAAACAATATAGATGGGAATAACAATTATCCATTAGCTAAGATATGGGACACAATATATACTATCAAGCATATTTGTACTTGCAGACCGATCGCTTAATACCATTCACAACCATCATCCCTTATCCATCCCTTACCTTGCTCAGGAACAGCCCATGAGACTAGCTAGCTAGCTGCTGCCTGTGCCATCGGTATCCTATATCAGGGTGAAGAGTTGCGTTCGTATGGATACTTAATCTTCTGGACCTTTGACGTTTGTTCTGTTCCAGCTCTGGACGCGCTATAGATCTCCCATTCTTGTGCTTCGTGCAGTGGACTCTGATGCGATCATAACAACCATTTCACTGATTACATTGTTAACAAACATTCCATGATCAAGGTGTGTCTTGCCAGTAATGTACAAATCTAGACAACTTCAGCTACACATTGTTAATGACATCTCACTGAATATATATCTGCCACATGACAGAAATTTATAGGTAATCAGATAAATATATATGTGATGTAGACGTAAATGGACAGTTAAAATACATGGACTACAGTAGTTATAATCAATTCTTGCTAACAAGACATAGAGGACTAGAATGCACCAGTTCTCTTGAACAATCATAATACAAGACAGTCCACATTGCAGATGATATAAATAATCAGGAAATTATTTAAAAAAAAAAAAAAAAAACTAGTGCATAATGAGTAGCATATATGCATCCTTGATAGTAATGAATGCAGTCAACACAGCATTAATGTAAAGAGTAAAATTATCACCTTGATCACTCTAATCAGAATACATGTGCATCACGCAAGAACTAGCATCAAGGAAATTAAACAGGATACAGAAACAAAGTATTCAATCGGTAGCTCAGTGAATAAAAGTTTATTCAGGCTGTGCATCAGACTATCGGGTGCCAAGTCCTGTCCATATATAGCAAGTAATTAACATGTATAGTGCTAAGACATCACAAGTAGAATCAACAATTCCCTCCATATTCCAGAGCCCTCACACACTTGTCATAGATGACTGAGATGCGCATGTGTGATATGGATGGGATCAATCTATAATCAGCGAACACAAAGATTGCGCATTGCATGGAAATGAGGATGCTTTGGTGTACGAAATACACTAATTTGAGACCCTACACAAGTAGTCTCACAAATGACAACTTGCCCCTTACAGCTCTCTTATCATCGCGATGGGATAATCCATCAAATTTCAATTCCAGCTATGTCGAAACTACCATTCGTTTGTATAAATTTTTAGCATGAGCACAGTAATATGGTTGAAGAATGTGCATATTATTTATATTTTCATACCTTTGGATTTCAATATATTAGGAGCAATAAACTGAGTTAAATCCTTTCATGGGCATATTTACATGTAGGTAATTTTGGATATCACACCAAGAGGAAAGGATCTCCTTTTTATGGACCCCCATACAATCTGTGTGAAAGCATCGATAATTTAAACTAAGATGAAATACTAAACATTTTGCCCCATCGAACCCTAGACGGACATGAACATATTCGACCATACTTTTTTAACATAATCATTCATATAACTCAAAAATTGATATTTAATAGCATAGAAGGTATTTAGAGCCCCTTTTTTTGCAGATAAAAGATTTACTTAGGAAGCTGTATTTTTTTGAGTAAGTATTTCTCAAGCATCATTTAGACAAAAAAATAATTTACGTATATTCTTTTATATATTGAAAAATACTTGAAAATATGTTACCTATGTTCTTTTGTATTATTATTTTCGTGGATAAGTTGCAATGATCTATCTATATTTTTCATAATACCCTTTATTATATAAATATTATGATATATAATATTATAATATAATATATTTTATTAATATTTTATTTTAATATAATAAAATATATTATATAATATTATTATATATAATAATATATACTATTATATATAAAACACATTATATTATTATTATATTATTTTATAAATATATATAATATAATATAATATATTACATTATATTAATATATATATATATAATATAAGAATATATTATATTTTTATAATATATTATATAACTATTATAATATATCATTATAATTATATTATTATTTATAATATTATATTATAAAATATTAAAATAATATATTATTTTATTGTTATACATTATTATACTATATTATATATTATATCATATAATATTATTATATATTATAATATATTATACATATTAATATATAATATATTATAATATATTATAATATATTATACTATATTATTATATTATTATTGTATTATATATATGTAATATAATATATTTTATTATTATATATTATTTATTTATCATAACATATTATATTATATTATTATTATATTATAATAAAAAATATTAATATATTATATTATATTTTATTAATATCATATATTAATATAATATAATATATATTATATTATTATATATAATAATATAGTATGATATATTATATCATTATATTATTATATTATTATAATATTATTATAATATATTATATAAATATTTTATTATTATATGGTCAAGGATATATTAGAAATGAATTAAATGAATTATTTTTTCGATTGATGAAAAAATGATTTAGCCATTTTTTAGATGGGTAAGATTTTTTTTCATTGTAAAGATAAATATTATCAATGAAAAAGTAACTTATCCATCTTAAAAATTATAAGATCATGAATAAATTGATTAATAAAAAAATTGATTAATTTTTTAATAATATTTATTTATAAAAAAATAAATTTTTAATGAGATGAAAAGTATTGAGAAGGAAGAGAAAATATATCTAGTGGCAGTATGCTACGGCGACAATGGAACGTGAATCCATTTAGATACTGTTGCACAAAAATATGTTCTATTGGGTCTGCACATTTCCTAAGCTACCACACGCAATGCGGTTTTACGAGCTTTCCTACTTGGACACGTGTCAAAATCTGACTCGATTAACTCTGATGCAATCTACGAGGGCGCGTGTCAGACTCCGAGGTACTCTTTTCCGTCGTTTTGCTAACTAGGGCTTCTCAGCTGATCAACTCTGAGACCCCTCTCCTCTGCCCGTCCCCCACCTTCGAAAATTCGAAACCCTAAAAAATTAGGACTTTTCTTCAAATTCCTAGAATTTGAGGAATCGGGACCTCGATCGAAGCCTCAGATCGTGTAAGGTTCCAATTAGGGATTTGGATCTAGATTCCAAAAAAAAAATCTTGAAACTCGATGCTTTCTCTCAGATAAAAACCCCTGTTTCTTTTGCCAGTTTTCCACCTAAATCGTTGGAGAGACAGGGGGAGGGAGACGATCGGGAGCCCCAGACGCGGGATGGAACGGTGGAGCACTCGGTAAGTGCTCAAATGCACATGCCGGAGCCAGTAGACGACGTCCGTGGCGGCGGCAGCGGCAGTGGCGGTGATTACCAGATGCAGTACGAGCAGGAGCCGGAGCTCGAGGTCCAACCCAGCAATGGCGACGATGGGCTGGAGGGTCCTCTCAGGTGAATAAAAACCTCCTTTTTGGGCATTTGGTAATTTTATAGTGCCTTTCGACCAATATGGAAAAAAGGCCATCTTTTGGGTGATATTTTTGAAGTCTGCGGATTGGTTTGTTATTTTTTAGGTTTTGTTAGTGTTTAAATATCACATTCTTGCTCTGTTGTGGTCCTGGCCGAGAGGGAAATTATGAGACTGTTTGTTGTTCTAGGTTCGTTGTTTAGATATCCCCGTACGAAAATTAGCTTATATTGGAACTATGAATTAATATGATATTTTGGAGGTATTTTTGCATAGTGAATTGTTTGAATGGCACATGATCTTAGCTTCCAAATTCCAGTGACAGTTGAGAAGTCTTATGTTCTTGAGCTTATAATTGTTTATCTTGGTGTCAGTAAGGATAACATTTCTAAGAGGATGACATATTATGTTGGATTTGATTAGCCTTATAGATGCATGACTGCAATTTAACCATGGAAATTAAACCTAATCCTGAAAGAAAGGCTTGTTTTGCTTCCATGTTTTTAACCATGATAGCACACTTTTATCGAGCTTTAAGATCATTTCTTAATCTTCTATGCAGATGCCTTCGTTGTGGCATCAGTGCAAAGGCAACACCACACATGCGCCGTGGCCCTGAGGGGCCAAGGACTCTATGCAATGCATGTGGAATTGCATGGACAAAGGTAGATACTTAGAGCTCATTCTTTCTTTTTCTACCATATAGATTTGCTAGTCTTTGGTTCTCACTTGTTTCAATTTTACATGGTGTATTGTAACAGTTGTCCATGTAGCTCAGGAGCTTTAGATTGTATGTTATTGCAATTACACAATAGAAAATTCAAAGATTTAATGGGATTGGGCTCGTCTGGATTTGCCACGTGACACATCTCAGTGATGTTAGAATCATTCTCCAGATGTAAAATAGCAAAATATAAAATTAAAAGCTTTGTTCCTTGAGCATGTGTGCTTATACTTGTCTCAAAGAGCCTTTTCATTTGAACGCATCTTAGGTGCTTAGGGATAAACCAGATGTTCCAAATATTATGAGAAAACCCAAACTTGGGTGGAAACCTATCTAGGTCTTATAGTACGTCATATGCAAATTAGAGGAAACCTAGATACAGGGAAATGATTAACCATTGCCCTCACCTTTTTGATTCTTTGATCCCCTTCTTGCATGCATATGCAAGTAGATTCTATCAGCTTAGTGTAGGTGTGCATAGTTTGGATCGACAGGTATGAGATTGTTGATGTGCAAATCATCTCATTGGGTTTAAGCCATTCAAGCATAGTTAAGTTATACCATTTAAGAAATGTAGAACCATCTCGAACTGCCCAGTTCGAGGCTTTTTGGGCTGTGCCAGTGGCGGACTGGGATGGTTATGGCATTCGAAATGAGAAATCGGTGGAGGGGGAGAGGGAGATGGAAGAGGGGGGGGAGGGAGAGTCACCAGTAGGAATGGCAACAGGTAGAGTGCCCACAAAATTTATTCTACTCATATCCAAACATGTTTCAAATCTTATTACCCGAACCCATCCCAAACATGATTAAAAAATTATCTAAAAATTCCAAACCCATCCCATTAAAAAATAGTAAACTCGTCAGGTACCCAAACTCACCCGATTAACCTTTATTTGAGTTGGGTTATTCAGGTATCCGAATGGCCGAACCCATCCAATCAATCCAAACAAACAGTGGTTAGGCTTTCTGAAGCTATGGAGTTCAAATCCTCTCACCCCATTGTTATGTATATGTTTTTAGAAGAAACATATAATATTTATTTATTTATAATCGAGTTCGGGCAGTGGGCACCTGAGGATCAAATCCAAAACCCATCCTAGACCCAAACGGATTTTAATTTTAAATCCAAAATCCTTCCCAAATTCTATAGGGTATTGCTAAATGGGTCCTATTAGGATTTGGGATGGATCAAGTACTCGAAAAAATCTGCCCAATTGCCGTCCCTAGTCATCGGAGGGTCATGGCCGTTGCTGGCTTCACTTAAAAATTTTTAAAAAAAAAATAGAGGCTTGATAGACCCTTGTTTCGATCGCCTAGAGGGCGGAGCCCCTCTTTCGGCCCTCCCTCCCTCCCTCTCTTTTCCTCTCTCATGTTGTTGCTCTCCCCCATCCTCTCTATCATGTCGGGCTGCGCTCTGCCAGCCTCCACCATCTCTCTCCCTCCTTCCCCCTCTCTCTCTCTCCTTTTCTCTCTCATTCTCCCTCTCTTGCACCCACTCTGCTGTGTTGGTATGGGGCCAATATGGAATGGTATGGGGCATACTAAATTGTGCCGCTGATTGACTGGTCCAGCCCTTGTATCAGCACAGCGAACCTTGATACCATTCATCATCGTTCTAAAACTCTCTCTCTCTCTCTCTCTCTCTCTATATATATATATATATATATATATATATATATACTAATAGAAATATCAGTGGGCTACATTCTTGTTAGTTTAATTTCATCCAGATTTTGTTCGAAATACTATTACTGGGAAAAAGTAGTTCTTTAAGCTCTGCATCGTTGGGTTCAACTAACAAAAGATGAGTGTTATTTGTATAATATGTTATTAGATATTCCATTTATGGTAAAGAAAATGCTTCCTTTCCTGTTTTAAGATTCACCAACTGGTTTCAACGTCCAACAGGTTTTTGACATTCCTTGTTAGGATTTTAATTGAACCTAAAAGAGCTTCAATAGCGGTCTTTTGTGTACTAGTCACTACCTTAACCATTTACAAACAAGCTGTGTGACATCTGTTTAGCATTTCACATGTTCCTCCATCCACACTTATCAAGATCTATATATATCAAATATCTCAATAGGAGTGAGTCATATAAAACAATAATATAATATGATTATTATAATATAACAATAACAGTAATATAACAACATAACATAACATAAGAATATTATATTATATTGTTATTGTACTATCAGAAACTGTTAGGATTGGCTTTTTTGTCTTTGCAGAATTTTTGTTAAACTGAATATAGTTTTTCTCCAACAGCTTCAAATTGGAGCTTTCCCTAATAGGTATTTTTTAGCTTTTGGAGGAGGTAGAAAATCGTTTCAAATTTTTTACCAATCATCTCAAAATTGCCCAAAAGAGCTTTTGGACATTTGAGAAGCACTCTTTGGAGGGTTAAAAGCGTTTGCCAAATGGGGCCTTAGTTTGAAGGTTGCTTTCTTCCTCCTTTTTTTGTGTGTGTGTTTAAGTTGGATGGATCATACAACTCTAGTATGGATGCATTCAAGAAGATCAGAACATAGAATGTCCCTAAAGTGGGCGGGAAGAGTGCTGATCATGTCCCATCTGATGTTCCCTAAGTGGTTACATAGAAGCCACCTAGTTAGCTGTACTATTAGCCTCTTGATTCATCTCCATCCTTCATCATGATTAATATAAGCTATACAGGTGAAATAGCTGTAACTTTCTCCTTTTCTATCAGACCAATGAATCTATGTTTGGCACTCCCACCTCTATTATTGAGGCAAAAGAAGTGAAAACAACATAAGGCAAAAATTTAGTTTTTTTTTTTTTTTTTTTGAATCCATGCATGTTATTTAATAATAAAACATCTTTTACACAAATGAAGGATGGGAAGGTATAGCAAGAAGAGTTTGTAAGGAAATTTGAGGAAATTCTGAAGGTGAGGGCTTAACATTTGCAAGAGCAGTATGCATCCCAATGGATGTTAGAACTGGAAATAGGTGATCTCGTTAGCTTGAATGAAGGGTACTAATAACCAACCTCATTAAGTTCCGATGCTGGTGACCTGCAGTAAAAGATAAGCACAGCTTGTGCTTGGGCTTTACCAAGATGAAAATAGGCTGTAGATTGTAGCAAGAAGAGATGCTTAGGGTAACTAAGAAAAGTTCAAAGGTAAAAACTCACTATGCAGGAAAGAACAAGTTAGGGGTGGTAAGAAGCAAGAAACAACTAATATCTATATCATAAATAAAATATATCAAGAACCAACCTGGTTTATGAAGCTCGGTTTCCGATAACATGTTTGTGATAAAGGGTTTGAGAAGAGGTTCTTCTTTTTTTTTTTTTATGATTATTATTTTCTAAGGAAAATATTACCTTTTGTGATTGGCTTTTTCGAAGACAGAAAATTAGAAAATGTGGATCTCCTTATATGGTTGAATGGAGTATTTAATGGCTACATACTATGCAATATCAAATATTTTTAGTAATGTAAAATTTTATCACCTTATGGTTTGAAGAGATTGGGTAAAAGCAGTAAAGTTTGTACAACTGTTGCCACGTTCTCTTCTGAACTTTGGCTAGATGTTTACTAAATGATTAAAGAGCAATGAAACTTGAGTACATGGGAAAAAAATTGCTGCATCTTGCAAGTTCCTAATGGTCATGGATGGGGGTTTATTGATTGAATTCTGTTTGAATGTTTCAGTATGTACCTCTTTCTCTATTTCTTGATAATTCTGGAAAACATCAGTTTAAGTATCCACTTTCTCCATGATATTTTAGTGAGTGACTTGGCTAATTCTTTTCTAAACTGATCATTTATTCTAGAGTTTGTATAAACAGGGAAAAATGAGAAAAGTAATCGACTCTGTTGCTCCTTTAGATGATGCTGCAATTGCAAAATTGGTGCCAGAAATTGATATGGAGTTTGAAAGTGAAGAGAAGGCATATGAGTTTTACAATAGATATGCTGGACATGTAGGTTTTAGCGTGAGAAAAAGCTCTTCAGACAAGTCTTCTGAAAATATTACTAGATCTAGGACATTTGTATGCTCAAGAGAAGGTTTCCGCAAGGACAAAAAAGGAGCAAAGGAAGTTAAGAGGCCAAGGCCAGAAACAAGAATTGGATGCCCTGCACGCATGACTATTAAAATTACATCAACTGGTAGATACCGTGTAACTGAATTTATACCAGACCACAATCATCAGCCAGCACCCCCTTCAACAACTCACATGTTAAGGTCACAGAGGATAACCACTGAGCTTCAAGCTGTTGAAGCAGATATGTCAGATGATTCAGGAACAACGCCGAGATCTACCAATGAACCAGTGGGAAGACAAGTTGGTGGTCCTAGACATGTCAATTTTCTTCCTGCTGATTACAAGAATCATCTCAGATCAAAGCGTATGAAAGCCATGCAAACGGGTGATGCAGGAGCTGTATTAAAATACCTACAGAGTATGCAGCTTGATAACCCCTCATTCTTTTATGCCATCCAGGTTGATGATGAAGATAAATTGACCAACATTCTCTGGGCAGATTCAAAATCTATATTGGACTTTAACTACTTCGGTGATGTGGTGTGTCTGGACACTACTTACAAAATAAATGGATATGGTAGGCCATTGACACCATTCCTAGGTGTGAACCATCATAAGCAAACAGTTATTTTTGGGGCAGCACTGATTTATGATGAATCTATAGAATCTTTCAAGTGGTTGTTTGATACTTTCAAGATTGCAATGCGGGGAAAACAACCAAAGACGATTTTGACAGACCAGTCTATTGCAATAAATAGTGCAGTAGCTGCAGCATGGCCAGGCACAAGTCATCGTCTTTGTATGTGGCATGTCTACCAGAATGCCGTCAAGCACCTTAATCATGTCTTCCAGGGTTCTAAAACTTTTGGAAAGGACTTCAGCAGATGTGTTTATGAATATGAGGAAGAGGAGGAGTTCTTATTGGCATGGAGAGCAATGTTAGAGAAGTATGATCTAAGAAATAACGAAT
Source organism: Elaeis guineensis (assembly GCF_000442705.2). Lineage (NCBI taxonomy): Eukaryota > Viridiplantae > Streptophyta > Magnoliopsida > Arecales > Arecaceae > Elaeis > Elaeis guineensis. The sequence goes on along the minus strand of NC_026005.2, from coordinate 12,497,601 downwards.
GGCTGGGCAAACTATTTGAGGAAAGGGATAAATGGGCTTTACCTTATGGTCGGCAGATATTTTGTGCTGACATGAAAAGCACACTACAAAATGAAAGCTTGAGTAGCGTGCTAAAAAAATACCTGAGTCCACAATTAGATCTCTTGTCCTTCTTCAAGCATTATGAAAGAGTAGTGGATGAACACCGCTATGCAGAACTACAAGCAGATTTTCATGCAAGTCAAAGTTTTCCAAGAATACCTCCATCTAAGATGTTGAGGCAAGCTGCCAATATATACACACCTGTGGTGTTTGAAATTTTTCGGAGGGAGTTTGAGATGTTCATGGATTGTATGTTGTACAGTTGTGGCGAAGTTGATACAACATCTGAATACAGAGTTGCTGTCACTGAGAAACCTAAGGAACATTTTGTTAGATTTGATTCAAGTGATTGTTCTGCCATCTGCAGTTGTAAAAAATTCGAGTTTATGGGGATTCAATGTTGTCATGTACTGAAAGTGCTTGATTTTAGAAATATCAAAGAGCTGCCTCAAAAGTATTACTTGAAGAGGTGGAGAAAGGCTGCTAAGTCAGGAAATGAGGGAGACAATCGAGCAGTTGCAAATGATGGTGATCACAGGTCCCCTACAAGTTCATCATTGAATGTTCCAGTGTCATCGTATGCTCAACAACAAGGATTCCACGGAATGAGTCAATTTAGTCAAGTAAGTCTTCTGAAGTACATATTCTGAAGAACCTCTATTCTTAGCATCATGTCCATTTGAAACTGATGACACATAATGGATTGCAGGATTCTCCAGTCTCTGATTTGCAACCCAACTCATTTCATGGAAGCACTCAGTTAGCTCAGGTAAAAACTGTTAATGACATGGTGTACCATGATTCTTTGAGAAAGTAACATGCTACAAATTACGGTAGCTTGGTTCCCCTGTTGGACTCTGAGCTAGGTTACTTTGTATACCTGAGGATGGTTTGATGCCTCAGGACCAGGTATAGAAACTTGAAATTTCGCTAGATCATTATTGTTGACTGATTTTCTAAGTGTCTTGCAGGGTTACACAGCTCCAGACATGCACTCCCAGCCATTTCTTGGGAGTTCCCATCTGAACCATCAGGGCAATGACCCTGGTCATTAAGATGTTTCAGTTTAGCCCGGGTATTTTCTATGAAGTATGTTTTGCTACTGTCAAACTCGTCAAAATTTTGGTTCTGTTAACTAATGTTAGCTAGTCACCTAAAATTTAGATGTCAGCTTTCTGCATCCTGGGAGGATAGTTTGAACATTGCTTGAATATATTGTCCCTTGCTGTCTGCAGGTCTTTTTTTGCTCCATAATATCACAATTTCAATGAGGAATTGGGCTATGGAAGGTATTTTGATGTAAACTATATTGCCTCAGATGACTGTTGACTGAAGTTTTGTATTCCAATCAACTTCAACTGTAGTAGGTTATGTGTGAGGCAGAACACCCATTTGACCTGCAAATAGTAAATACATTGCCTGCCTGTTGATGGGTGATGATTGTGTCACGTGATAATGCTTTTCTGTATTTTTAGGTTTAGTATGAATGTATATGTTGAATGGTCAGGCCATACTTTTATTTATGAACTTGTAGTTCTTAGCATTAAGTTTCTGTTCTAAGTCACCCTTTTCAGCTATTTTCAGTGTATTATTCATGCTGCCATTCACCATTGATCAAACACTGGCAAGTTTTAGGGTTGTCTCAGCCTTATTTTCAGTCAGAGTACTCCAGGAAGCCAAATTTGCCCATGGGGGGACATACTGTTAATTTTGTCTGCAAACCTGGTTTTTCTCTCATAAATGCAGTAGTTCTTATTTCAGTTCATGCTTCCGTTCTTGTTTTTGATTCTGAGTCTGGTAGCCATGTTTATTGTCTTTTAGTCGGGCCTGTGAAGCTAGCTGTTGGAAGCAGGGATCAAGGATTTGCATTAAAATGCAGAGAAGGCTGAGTATAATGGAAATATTAGTAACACATAACTCATGACAATTTTTAAATAATAAATTACAACCGAAAATATTTGCTAAAGATTGAAATAAAAAATAATTAGGATGTACAACAAGCATGCCTTCCAAGATCTTTTAGGTCACTAGAGAATATCTTTTAAATGGATTGCAATACCCCAGATAAACTGCAATTGCAGGATTAACAGCCTCTCTGTTTATGTATTGCTTCCCCTTTCAATCACCTTATCTGGTTGTTAAAACAATGCACTAGCCATGCATCAATTCAATCCCTTACTGCATTTTTTGTGTAAGGTGCCTTCATTTGTACTCCCTTGCTGCTTGGAAGATGCAACCTTACCTTTACAAAACAAATTTATTGGTCCTTCGTCCATTATCTGTGAGCCTGTGAGCAGAAATTCTATCACCTGTTGAGATGCTCTTTACATAACCTTTTCTCTTGATAAAGTATGTGCCTTCCGACAACCACACTTCAAGCAGAGTCCTTCAAGATGCTTGTCTTCTTGGATCCATGCCTTCACGTGTCATTACATATATGAATGTAGAGAGGCAAATCAGGTGGTGGGTTAGCTCTTGAAACAGGGTCTTCGAGTTCATACCCCAAAGGCATTGGGAGGTCTGCCTCCTGCATCCTTTGCGAGAGATTGTGAATTGCGGCTTTCTACAGGATGAATGTTGCTGCATTGATTTAGGTTTAGGCATTCAGGCCATTGATTGGTCCATGCTGTGTAAGGATGGTGTACTTGCTGTCTTTGCTTCTATTTGGGCTAAAATTAAATATATCCTTTTCTTCAAGAATTTAGAATTTTAGGGAGTGTTTGGTTGGGATAATTAAGATCTGAAATGGGAATCGGAATGGATGACTCCTATTTCAACTGTTTGATTGAGGAGAGTCATATTTTGATTTTCATTCTAGAGGAATGGGAATGATCCATTCCTTTCATAATCCAATTCGGACTTATCTTAATGGAGTCAAAATCTTATTCCAATAAAATAAGATTAAAAAAAAAATCATCTTCTTTGTCCGCTCCCTTTCCTCCTCTGAGGCTCTCACCCTCAAAAGGTATTGTGGGGGCGGCGACCTCCCCGCCAAAGACGCCCTTGTCGAGGTAGAGGAGGCCGCGAACGGCGACGTCATGGAAGCGGCGCTCGGTGTTCTCATACCACTTGTTGCCGCCATCGATGATGGAGTCATTGGGGTCCATGAACTGGAAGAGGATGGCGATGGTCTGGTCGATGGAGGTGCCGGCCTTGACGAGGATGATGATGGAGCAAGGGCAAGTGATGGAGAGGATGAAATCACAGGGGGAGTGGTGGTCGGGGAGGGGCAGCCGCCCTCCGCCTTCGTGCGGCCGATGGTCTCGTCGATCTTCGAGGCGGTGCGGTTGTAAATGGAAATCAGAAAGCCTTTCTTGACGATGTTGATGGCTAAGTTTGGGCCTATCACCATCAGTGCGGTGAGTCCAATGCGCGACAGCATTGTCGCCTCCATCGATCGATAGATCGAGGGAGGGTTTCGACAACCGCAGGAGGAGGAGGAAGGAGAGAGGAAGAAAACATCGGAGAATATAAGAGTGGAAGGGTGGCGGACGTGGCACCGGGGGAGGGATCGCGGGGTGCGAGCGGTAGGGCCAGAGCCGGGGGGGTGTGTGTGAGGTGTTGGTTCGGGGCTGAATTTTTTTTTAATTTTATAAAATAATATTTTCATGATAAAATAATATTTACTATCTACATTTTTTTAATGATAATTTTTTTAAAAAAAATTAAAGATATTATTATTATATTTAATTTTTATTTAATATCAATTTTTAAAATAATTAAATTTTAAAAATTTTAGTTAAGAATAAAAATAAAAATTTGAGTTGACTCCAATTCCTATCTTTGTATGAACCAAACAACAATAATGAGAATTATCCATTTCGATTTCGATTCTAATTTCGATCACAAACCAAATATTTCAGATGATTTGATCATATTTCAATTGCGAACCAAACACCTCCTAGTTAAATTAAACATCTCTTCTTCAAGAATTCATGTTTTAGTTACTTAGATCTAAGGGTTTTTGCCTCTGATGCTCAAAGCAAAACTCTGCTCAATGATGCCTCTAATGTGTCTCCTTCATTCTTTATTGCTGATTTATGCTGATCTGAGTCCATGTCAGCTGTTCTTTTGCTGATCCTTCTACTTTTTGCTGATTTGATTGTTAATTGTCGAATGATCCAACGTTGCCGACGGATTGTTCACTTATTGAAAAAGAAGGGTTTAGGCATTTCTACAGGGGAAAGAAAAATAAAGACAGAAAAATATTAATGAGTGTACCTCTAGTCTCCAGGAAGAGATACAAAAGGCCCACCAAAAGGCATGGATCAAGTGCTGATACTGACTACAATGGAATGAATGTTCTTCGGATCTAAACGCCACTTTGACGCAACACACACCAAGGTTACACACCAAGGTCAGCCTTGAAGTTCTTTCCTCAAAAGTATACATCTCTATGTCTCTGCATAGCAACTCTATTGAGCTAAATACATACGACACTCTCGAGTACCCACATAAGCAATGCTTTAGGATCAACCGTGAGGCTCATGTGTGCCTCTGTGTCATGATATAGACTCTTTTCAAGAATACTCTATGATTCGAGATCTTTGTGCCAACTTTGCAGTTTATATCTTGAGCCAAATACTCCTCATCTAAGATGTCTTGACTCTTAGAGCCAAGTACTCCATGTCATCATATAATTATTTTGCTGGCAATCTCGCAAGTCACCATATCATTCTTGGGGAAGACGCAAATCAAATACACATGACATGACCATGCAACGCCATTGCTATGCATAAACCCTAGACAAATTCATCTCTAATATTGCCCAGTTGAATCGCCAAATCGACATGCCCGGCAGCCTGTGGGCTGGAACCCCTATCAAACCCTAAATCCAGATCCATGCACTGATGGTGAACTGGACCATTACCATTGGAACTAAACCTCTCCCTGCCAGAAAGCCCCTTTATCTTTTATGCGGGCCAAATGATTCTATCACCGACAAACCCAAAACCCAGTGCCAAAACCCCCCAACACCCAACGCATACAAAACGGCGTCGGCGCGATCGCAGGTGGCCCCTCTTGCTGACGTTCTAGAACCATCTTCTCCGGCCTGGGGAGTGGGGAATGCTGGTCTATGTACATTATCCCTCCAGAACATTTTACTTCCGGGTGAAATTCTAATAAAGTCGAAATCAAATTTAATTTCCACACAGAGAAAATACTCCCTCCTGTCGTCCTGGGTTAGTAAAATGGGTTCCCGCAGACATAATAACCAAACTCTCCGATAAAACCCAGCCGTCCTCTCTCCATTAGCTCGCTAGGGTTTTTCTCCGTTGCTCGCTCTCCTGGCATCAGCAATTCGTGAATTCCGTGTAATCCCTATATTCTTCATAGTTTTTCCCATTTTCCATTCTATGGTTCTTCTCTTCATCATTTTTTCCTACATTTCTCTCTCGAAATTCCCTTCAAAATTTGATCTTTTTGGGGCATTTGTTATGGTTTAATTTCTTCGCAGGTGACCATCGATTCGTACATTGATGGAGGCTGTGCGGTTCTCTGGGTCTGGAGTGGCGGGGAGGACAAGCCTGCCGTTATTCGAGGGGCTTCGCTTCTCGCCGGTGCCGTTTAGGATTCCTTCCTTGGTGGGAGCGTGCGGGGTGGGGCTCGGCCAGAGGAGCTTCCGTGGCCTCACCGTGAAGGCCGCCACTGTCGTCGCCCCAAAGGTATAAACCCTATGTCATCCTATACTGTCCCGGCACTAGTGTTTTGCCCCATTGTTTAGGCTAATTTTGTTGATTTGATTGGTTCGCTTTTTCTTGGTCATCATTTTGAGTTTTGATGGGCTTGTGGGGTTGATAAATTAGAACTAAGCAAAGTGATAAGTTACTGCTATTGGAAATATGAATATCTTAAATTGTGATGGAATTCTGTAGTTTTGCGCACCATTGATATGTTAAAGAAATCTTCTGATGGGTGTATGGAAATTCTTTCACCTCGTTTTGTGTTTAGTTGCTTTAGTAGTTGCATTTTTGTGCGTGGATTCTAGTATAGTATTACTTGGTAAAGGAAGGCACTTTTGAATTACTTTTAATTAATTTGCATTAGACTTGGTAATTTATATGTTTTTGGTTGTCTTATCAAAGTGCTCGGCTTTGAAAATCTGGATTTTCGGTAATAAATTGGCCTAAGTTAACAATTGCATGTTCTTTTTGTTGGTGTAGATATTTGCTGAATACATCCTCCAAAATGGCAATGTAGGAAATGTAATTACATTCAAGGATGAAAGCATGTTTCTTAGTTCTTAGGAGCATTATGATGCTGATTGCTGTACATTGTAGTACATTAACATGTTGGAATCATTTGGTCAGCCATCTGAAGTTTGAATAAATGGGCATATACATACACTTGCTCTCTACATCTGCATGATGCTTGGCTGAGTGCCCCACACATCATTTAATGCAGGAGCACTCTTCATTGAATGTAAGTGTGGTTTTGTGTGTGCATGCATGGTTTTGGGCAAACATGCTTGTGCATGTGCATGGTTCTCGCCTGCCTGCACAAAATGCACATCTCACTGGATGTAAGAGCACTCGTTATCGAATGCCCAATGAGGCGGCATTGTAGTGCAGCTTTGCTTATTAATGTGTTCACATTGGATGACGGGGTAGCTTAATATGGAGAGGTGGTGGAGATGCAGAAACCCAGACAACATCATAAATGGTGTGGCACTCAAGAGTTTTTGTTATACAATATGCAGACATGGTTTGAAAATTTATGGGCTTTATATTGTGCTCTTGTTAAATTTTGATATTTCTGTGCCTTTTTTTTGGGCATGTTGAACATCAGAAGTATTGAAAATATTTAATAACTCAGAAAATTATTAATATCTGATATTTTTATTTAAAATTTTTAATGGAACTTTCCTCGGTTCTGTACATTGAGATGATTGGATGTGACATCTTATCCTGTTTACTTTGTTATGTTCATATAAACTTATTTGCTCAAGTGTTTCTAAGAAACTAATATTTAATCATCAAAAGTACTTTCCCATCGCTTGTTATTGTTGTACACAATTAATGTTGGGCTATTTTGATAAATAATTTTATTTTACTTGACAAATAATAGTCTTTGACTTGGTAGTCTTATTTCTTTATTCAATTGATTCTGAATAAATTGTTTGATTTTCTAAGAATTTTTTAATTTGTTAAATCTTGTGCTTATGACCGGAATGATGATGTAACTATGGTTAATCACATAAATAAATAATTATCTGACTTGCTTAAATTGACTATCGGCAATACTGGTTATACATTGTATTTAAACAATATTAAGCTGTGCATACTTTTCTTATTTTGGACTTAAACTAAATTATTTTATGAAGATTTTTGTGGATTGGTTTTTTTAATCTACATTTAAATCATAGAGAATACCAACAATATTGACAGTTGATTTTCAATAACATTATTTGTTACTTGACTGCTTAAATCCTTGGTCAATATGTTGAAGGCAAACAGATCTTGTTTATTTCCTGGTTATCTGATTGGATCTGTTTCCTGATTTAACAGTATACATCCATCAAGCCCTTGGGAGACAGATTACTCGTTAAGATTAAATCTTCTGAGGAGAAAACTAGTGGGGGGATATTGCTTCCAACAACAGCCCAGTCAAAACCTCAAGGAGGTGAGGTTGTTGCTGTTGGAGAAGGTAGAACCATTGGAAAGAACAAAGTAGATATCAGTGTTCAGGTACCTCTTTTCTTCGACATAGCTGGATATTCCTATGCATCATCTTGATAGGTTGTAGACAATGTTTCTACTTTCCGGCTTCAATACCATTGTTAAAAATCGCCACCTTTCATGGTTGAAGATATTGTGATAGATGGATGTAAAAAGAAGTTAGCTTTATCTAAAGAGAAAAGGTTGGTTATGTTACCAAAGAAAAAAAAAAGAGAGAAAAGGTTGGTTGCTTTAAAATCCTGCTTCTTCACGTATATGCACATTTGTTACATCATCTCTTGGATGTATTAAGTTGCTTTTTTAGGTTTAATAATCTGCAAACTTTCTTGGAATGTAGGCTGGCAACCAGGTTGTATACTCCAAGTATGCTGGAACAGAGTTAGAATTTAATGGGACTAACCATCTTCTGTTGAAGGAAGATGACATTGTGGGTGTTCTTGATACTGATGATGTTAAAGATCTCAAGCCACTCAATGATCGGGTTCTGATTAAGGTTTGTTTACGTTTGGTTAAGTTTCGTTCTTGTTGTATGTCATTTCTTGAATGCAACTTTCAAAGCTGAAGTTCTGGAATTTGAACAATTAGGATAGCAGTTTAATAGGAGTGATTTGACTTTGGTGGGCTTGGCTTGCTGGAATTTCTGATTAAGCCTAAAAAGATTAAAACCTATAATTTATGAACTTTACAGCAAATTAGTATATGCCCTGATGGAGTAAATTTGAAGATAATGGAAACTGATAACATGAGCTGACAAGGCCTCATACCGTGAACTCTGAGAGGATTATAAAACTCGGTTGGCAGTTCAGGCTTGTCCAAGACAAACACTGTTGATCACCATGGCTTTTGAATGGTTACAATTTTCTTCCTCTTTTTTCCCCTTCTCCTTATCCTTTTTCTTTTGTCCATCTCAGAATCTTGTCTTTCTATGAAATCATGGTAAAATCAGGGAAATGCAACAAGTTCGATTGAAAATTCATCTACTTCATTCATTGGAGATTGATCCCAATTTAACAATCATTAGTAATAATTAAGCTAGTGTAGATTAGTCGCTCCTTTTGATGTAAAGATTTTTCTTTATTGCACCTTTGCCTCAATGCTGTGTTTAGTTGCCTAGAATTCTAATTGATAGAACTTGGATGGAATCATTGTACGACATTCAGTTGCTATCATCTCTAGAGAAGTTAATTAGGCATCTGCCATGTGCTGTCATATCCTCATTTTTTGGTACAGCTTGGTGAACACATTGGATCAACAGTTCATGTTAACTGTTAATCATGATGAAGTATAATATGTTTGGTAAGAAAATAAATGAGCTCATTGATCATCAATATTGGTGATCTTTGATTTACAACATCCTCATGCTAGATGTATTGAGTATGCTCTTTTATAATGACCAGCAAGGACAATGTTGCTGTCCTGCTTGCCAATGTTAAATTTAATGCAGGGCTTGGTTCAAAAGTCAGGATATCATGTCTCTCATAGGTTGGGTGTTTACAACAGGGTGACAGCACAAGTCATCTGATCATTATTAACTCTTTAAGATATATGATCTCTGATACATCTGCTAAGATATTCTAAAGTTACTAATCCCAAGTAATGTTTCAATTTTAATGGCATTTTGGGTACTGAAGAATTTACCAACTTGGCCTGTATTATAACCACTAGTTTTCCTGTTATCCTGTGTCTGTAAATGTTTTATTTTACTTCAGGTTGCAGAAGCTGAAGATAAGACTGCTGGGGGCATCCTGCTGACTGAGGCTGCCAAGGAAAAACCTTCAATTGGGACGGTGAGTATATTCTTCTGTTCTATAGACTATTATTTACATTACAATCTTAAAACTATTGCCTTGAATAACAAGAGTCTTCAAAAAGAGGCTTTATTATGGTTATGCTATTTTTTTGGCTTAATTAAATGCTTTAGTAACACGGAAATGTGGAGAGCTGTCAATCAGTCTGAAACTCTAAATGGCCTGATGATCGGACACATTAAAATGGCCTGTGCTCATTTTAGGCCCTAAAGCCTAATTGAAGCAGGAATCTGTGAAGCCCAATTTTTTTGGGCTGGGCCTGGGCTTAGGTTATCGAAATAGTTTAAGGCATGTGCCATGCACTGTTTGTTCAATGATTAAAGAGGTATGGTGCTTTTAACAGTTGGGGCTTGTAGCCTCCGTCAAACTGTGGAGCCCTCTGTGTGTGTGCGTGCGCGCGCGCGCGCGCGCGCGTGTGGCAGGACAAACCCTCCCTCCAACCACCAAAAGAGAAACCATTTAGATACAAAGGGGAGTCCAGCCAGAAAAGGCTCTCCAATTCAAATGGTATAAATGCATGGGCCTGGTACTGGCCCCCCTGCACAAGGAAATCCCCCAGTTTTGGTCGGGCCCTGGTTGCTGTACCAGTTTGTCTCTGATCATTCGCTTGTGTTTGACATCAGGTCATGGCCCAAGTGCTGGACCAGTTTGTCTCTGATCATTTGCTTGTGTTCGGCATCAGGTCATCGCCCAAGTCAGCACATTGAACCAACCTATCACTCCGATCTGACAGCCTTGATGGTGTCAGTTGGAGAATGAGAGGAGAGTACAAGAGTAAAGATGATTTATGTCAAGTTTTCTTGTGACATTTACCTTTGTGTTACCATTCCTCTTGGGATTAGATCCAAATGCTGAATGATCTTATCAGCACCTTCATCTTTCACAACTGAATAGCTGGTAGAAGCTAGCAAACTTCAGTTGGATGATCAACCTGAAATGACCTAGAGGTCCATCCTTGGTTTCCCCATAAGTGGGACATGGCACTTTTTTTTAGTATAAAACGAATAAAATAACAGCGAGAACTCCACCAACCCTAGCGCAAGTGCTGTGGTCTGTGGATAAACATCTCAAGTTGTCTGGAACATGTTCCGTATTGAATTGCAAGATATGAGAACACAGATGGCAGCATCTCTTCATGATTGATACTGTTGCACGTTTGAGAACAGGATGGTTGTTGGGTTGCATTCATTCTTTAGCTGAAGTAAAGGCCTAAGGCAATAGCTCCTAGATGCTGAACAATTTTTGTGGAGTGCCGAACTATATGTGTTATTTATTTTTCTTGATGATGGGAAGTTCCATCTAATTTAGTTTATTGATGGCAACTTCCATGTTGTAAAACAGGTGGTTGCGGTGGGCCCCGGGCCATTGGATGAAGAGGGCAAAAGAAAAGCACTAGAGATCGCCCCTGGTGGTACTGTGATGTATTCAAAGTATGCAGGAAGTGAATTTAAGAGTGCTGATGGCTCTGATTACATTGTCTTGAGAGCCTCCGATGTGATGGCGGTTCTCTCTGTTTAGAAAGGGATCGACTAGCCTATGTGACTTATCTTTGGCGGAATAGATAGTCGCAGGACTTATCAGGCGTTTGCAACTTAAATTTTTCTGTTGTTCTACACCATTTCTGCTATCTGTATCCATTCAGAGCTGTGAAATTTTGTTAGATTCTTACAATCAAAAAAATTTTTGTTAAATTCTTAGTTCATCCTTGCGATTGTGCTACCGTATTTTTCTTATTTGGGAGTGAGTGAATCCGGGAGTTATCCCAGAATTGAGCTGTAGCTGGAATGTCTCTCAGTTAGGTGGAATTCTCTGCTTAACGTCCCTCAATTCGCCCGTTGAACGGGGGGGGAGCAAGCAGAGACAATCGGGCCGATTCTTCCGCCAGAGTTTTGAAATAAGAAGATATGGACTTCCATTCTCGGTGCGAAGGTAACGTTTTATCTCAGAAGCCTGGGTAGAGCGGGGTAGCTCCGTTTGCTCATGTTCGAAACTTTTTGCCGCCGGCAAAATAGAGGAAGCCAGAGCTTTATCAAGCCATAAAAAACAGGCAGTGTGCAAGATAAGGATGGTACACACCACTGGCATCAGTCATATGCGAACAACATCTTCCAAAACAAAAAGAAACGGTAAAACAAACCTAAAATAAAAGACAAATACAAAACAGAGGATGCCATTACATGACTTTGCACTGCCTGAGTGAATGTATCCTCAAAAGAAGTGAAACAGTGCCATGAAGTAACATGAGCCCAACGGACGTGTAAAACCGAGTAATGATCAATCGATGAACGATACCGATAAAGATTGGCTGTTGAAAAAGTTAACCACACTTTCTTGAGAGAAACAATCCAAACCCAGCAGAAGTGGGAAATGAACCAGGTAGCTCAGAGATTGATGGAGGGAGCGGTCACACAGTGAATCAGATGATGTGGAAAATACTGCAGATGCTCCTGTGTAAACAATAGACACAGTACTGTAAATAGGAAGACAGACCACATGATATTTACATGGGAGTCCTGTAAATAGGATCCCAGATGAAGGGCACTGGTGCCTAAACAGTTGTATAGCCTCCATGGTCTAGCGATGTAAGGAAACAAATATGGAATTAAACTGCTGCCGGGAGGAGCCATCCAACTGTAGAAGAAAGTCATGAACACCAGCGGAACGCATCTATGTATACGAGTTGATTAACCAACAGAAGCTTCGAAGAAAAGCATAACTTGGGTGAAGGAGAACCAAGAATATGCAGGGGACCGTAAAATAGAACAGAAGCACACAGCAGCAACATGTTGCAATAAGTGATTGCAGTGGCAGAACCACTAGGAGTTAACCATACGTGCTAAATTGTAGGTGTGGCTTGTCTACGTTTGATTCAGTTTCAATAGTTTTCCTGGGTATTAGATGCTGGATATGCGGGATACAACAGTAGATTGGTGCAAAAGAAGGTGAACTCTTATTTTGCGCTCCGGATATAATTCCGGAGAGGTGAAATGATAGGACCTAAACCTTCAACAACGTTCATACACTCCTAAAAGATGGATTTTATTGATGAATGGTGTGGAAAATTTTAGAAATAATCTGCCGATCCCTCTTTTTTTTTGGTTAAGAGAAAAATGCTGGTTTCTTATGGATGCAGGATAATTCATTACAATGAGCGTGTTGGAGATTTTTTTTTTTTTTTAACGTATAGCATGAATCACAATCATGATCATCAAATCTGTTCTCAAATATTTGGGGTTGATCATAATCATTAAGTCTTTGTTTTATTTTTTGCAGATTGTTACTCAAAAAAAATGACATAGGCAAATGAACTGGACGTAAAAAGTTATGATAAAGTCAATCGTTTTATTTTGATACAATAAGTGATTGAAAGATTTTAAACTGTTCCATCTTCGACAGAGAATACCTCCAATGGAACATGGCCAGGAGAGCTTTGGAATATTAACAGCATGATTCCTGGACTGCCATTCCAAAGTGTCATCTAGAGATTAGAAGATGTGAGAGCAGATATATATCAAGCCTAAGCCTATGATGAACCACAAAAGACCTCCTTTCCTGAAGAAAGAAGAAAAGAACCCGACTTTTATCTCCTGCACATTCTTATCTAATATTGAATACAAAGACTGGTCGTCCTCTTGGTCAAAAACTTTGTAGGTGCAGCAATAACAAAAATTGTTAATTATCTAAATCATAAAACGAGCAGAACAACCAGGGAAAGAGATAGCTTAGCCATCCTGAGCTGAGTATATTGGTACTTTGCCATTTACATCATCAAATTCAGCAAAACCAGGCCACTGGAAAGATTCGGATTCAAAGAGGGAATCCAGTAGTTAATTGATTCGTCCTCATGTACCCGAAAGAATTAAAAAAAAAAAAAAAAACAAAACAAAACAAAATTGGCGGTCCTAAAGCTACTCAACTTCAATATTCTAATATGGATTGCTGATGTATGAAGATAGCGCAAAAAGTTTGGATCCCAATAATTGTTGTTAATCATCACAGAAATAGTTGTTACAACCTATTTAAAGCTCAATCAGTTTTTTCGACCAAAATTAACTGACAAATTTGAACTCAAGATCTGCAGGTGTCACATATAGTTTTTACTCTCCAAATATAAAGCCTATGGTTAAAAATTTTGTAACTACGCATTAATCAAGACATAGATAGCACATCAAGAAATGTTAGCAAACATTAACGCGGAATGCCAGCACAGGGTGGGGGGCCGGTGGACCTTGTCATATTATTTCTATGAGAGCAAACCCAATATATGAATTAAATACCTCTCTATAGGATTTGAAAAATAACGTAGCTATTAAAACTTTTAAAATTGGTTTACATCTTCAACTCAACAGTTTTGAATTTTGGGTGCCAGTATGTGTTATGTTTCTGTGTCAAAAATTGTCCATCTTTTGGTGGATGACAGAGTGCATTAGCTTTCTGCAGATGTAAAGCTTGATACATGACCATGTAACAATAAAGATAAAAATAGATTACAAACTTTTGTGCATGAAATTTGGGGTTAAGTATGAAGCCAATATAGAAAAATAAATTCACATCAAATCTTTTGTTCACAGTGCATGAATTAAGCCTCTTACTCTAGTGGAGTTGTCCTGCATTTCAAGGAACCGAAGTCGTCCGATGCACAAACCGACATGGTTCGAATCATTGTTTGAATCATTGTTCTCATTATAAAAGAGGCTTCTAATAACTTCATCTTGGCTTATGTTCAAGAAGCACATATGTTTATTTGTTGTTGTTAGTAGAAAAATGCAAGGTGCAATAACAATCAGATTGATCTCTAGTTTAAATTTATAATTGCAAATACAGTAGTCTTATTCTGACTAAAAGCAGCACAGAGGCCCAATTTTGCAAGAGCAAATGTAACATCCTATGCTGCAATGATCAAGGTGATTTTTGGATCTTTCTTAAGAAATTGTAATTTTAGAAACCAATTGACATTATGATCATAGGAGTCAAACTTTGAGAAAGATCAATAACTAATATAATCTATACAAAACTTTTCTAGATTACAATTAAAATAATGAGAATCTTTATTATAATAAGAATGGATAAAAGGAGGAAGAGGAGAAGAGGTGATGGTTTTTGATCCATTCGCTGCATGAGGTAAAAGGGAACAAAGGAAAGACTTATCCAAAGACTGCCTCTCTTTTCTCTTACTTCTCACACACAGACCAAGAGGCTTTCTCACAAGGGGCTCGTACACAAGAAGCCTAAACTCCCATTAAAAAATTAGGAAGGAAAAAAAAAAAAAAAAGCCTTCAGATCGGGGCATGCACGCGCCATCCATCCACCTTCCGTTTTTTATCTTTTCTCTGATGTGGATAACCCACCATTACAGAATATCCCATAAGGTCCGAACATTACAGAAAGTAGAAGAGGGCACAGAACCAGAAGTCCAAAGCTCCCAGCCCTTCCAAAGGTCAAAACCAAATATCCATGCGTATAAGTTTAAGGGAAAAGAACCCCAGAAGAGCACAAGGCAGCAGCTGGGTACCATATTCTCTGATCAAAAGCAGGGACGGGAAAAAAGGTTGCCCAAGATTTTTTTTTTTTTTGTTGTTTTTTTTTTATCTATACGAAATTATAATTATATTCTAAATTAAATGTATCATAAGAGTTTAGGAAATATATCTAAAGTGAAAATTTAATTAAATTCATACAATTTTTGTTTTTGTACTATCAAATAAACAGGCAATAGCTATCAAACTTGCAGGATTTCTCTTTCGCTAAGAAAAAAATAACCGCTATAGGATTTCTCTTCTAATATTTCAGATTTTAGCAGGAAAAAAAAGGAAAGTTTATTGGCCAACCACTTGACCGTGGAAATAAGATAAAGTCTTAATTAAATCCTTTAATTCTCCTGTTGCTAATTTCACATAGCATCGAGATTCATATAATAAATATGTTCTAAAATTTCTATATGCTCCATGGAAGAGCAAACTAATGCAAGAAATCCGGCAATTTACATATAAAAAACTTGATATTAGGTGCTTAAACACTAAAACTTCCAAAAATAAAAATTGTAGGCAATGAATCGGATTGCAAATGCCTTATATTCCATCCTCATTTCTCTTTCAAATTAAGATCTCAATCAAAATCGTGATGCTCCATACAAAGATTCCGCTCCGAGGATGGCATTTTTATCAAAAAAAAAAAAGAATTAAAAACCCCTCCTAAAATCCATTCTCAGCGTGATAAATGGTTGAAAAGAAATGGAAAAGGCGAGAGGGAGAATTTGGATTCCTTGTAGAGATTAAGAGCTAAGAGAGGAAGATGAACCGAAGTTGGAGCAATTCACCATGTCAATCGCCTCATGAGACGGATCATCGAGCGCCTTCCACGATTATCCCCATGCGTGACAACAGCAATGCAGGGTTGGGGCCGGAGCTTTTGTTAGTCAAATCTTATCTCCAGGAATGGGAACGGATCGAGTATGGATCGAATCGGGCAATATTCATGCCGATCTGGCAATCAGAAATCTCATGTTTATACCTATCCAGTATCCATCTTGGGCTGGATTGGATTGGGTCGAATCAGATCAAATAAAAATACGATTCAAGATGGATAAAAAAAAAATTAAATTAGATCATGAACTCAATATATAAATATTATAAAATAATCATAATTTTTTAAAAAATTAACATTATGGTTATATTGAATTGTATTTGAAAGGAGGCATATTATTATCTATATCCAATTCGAATCTATTTTTAATATTTTTTTCTAAAACTCATATCCATCCTAGATTTTAATCGGATCAGATAAAATCTGTTCCATTTGAATTGAGTCAAGTTGTGTAACTCGTGGGTCGACTAAAATTGTCCACCCTGCTTATCTCCAACGCTGCCCTTCAAGTTCTCAATCAAACGAGTTCTCTATCTTTTGATTATTAGTAAAATAAATAGCACCGATGTCAGTGGCAGTGATAATTAAAGGTGAAAGGGCAGTGGCACCTCCGAAGAGAGGGTCGACATCGAAAGAGAGAGGAAGTTTTGACATTAATGCATTGGTGGAGGTGCTAATAGAGTACACTCGAAGCCATAATGTCAAAGAGAGCCAAATGCAAAACGTTTCCTTCTTCTCGATTTGAATTAAAGATACATGGTGGATATATATGTGTACATGTGGCGAAAGATTTTTTTCTTAATTGAGGATCTATTTGGATGATTGGGCTCAATAATTCTAGCTAATTCATAGGTTGGACAGATACAACCTATAATCTAGTACTTTTGATGGTTATACTAACTCAACTCACAAATTTCATGAGATTTTGGGTCTAATTATCTAAACAAATCTTGAATCAGGAGGTATTATCGATCCATTTAAGATTCACCAATCCTGCAGTAGGAAAAAGTTCTATTTGAAATGGGAGGGATCGCATGTATCATGCATATTGATATGGATAATTCAGTGTATTCGAAGGTCCTAATCGTTGTTGGCACATGTCCACCCTCCACCCTCGTGCAAATTTCTCGGTCTACCCTCATCAATGAATCCCACGTCAGTGGTAAGATTGAGGAACTACAACATTGGTCCTAAAGTGGCATGTTTTGTGAATTGAGTTCCATCCTTGATCATCTAAAAGTTTATTAAAGGTTTGCGCTTACATGGATTACATTGCCAATATATACATACACACATACATTCATATATATATATATATAACGCTTAAGGGCATAGAGTCACATATAGAACCTTCGACAAGGTACAATTTATGTCATCTTCTTTTCCACAAACTTATCTAAGAATTGTTACATAGCATGTGGAAGGTGGTACCCGGCACATGAAGAATTTTCTTTGGACCCTTTCTTGCAAGCGTAGAGGGCCAGCCTTTTTTCTCACGCTTTCAAAGTGATGTTGGTGCGGTGGGCCAATGATTTGAACCACCATTTTGTCCTCAAGTCTTCCCCTCTTTGCTAATTTTTCAAATGCTATGGAAGGGTTTTTGTCATGGTAGGCCACAACCTAATGCCTAGAAAGACAAATGTGACACCCGTTTAGCATCCTTGCTTCTCTCACTACGTCTCAGCTTTCTTCAAGGTTGGACATTTAAGTCAATTATGCAAGTGGCTTAGCTTCTATCCAAATTTTGATCTAGCTTAGTTTTTCCATGCATTTAGGCAAAGCTATAGGTGCTAAACATGGCTTTTAGGACAAATTATTCTTCTAACGTAGGCTAGAATGTGAGTGTGAAGTGAAAGTGGGTGCCAAATCTTAACAATGGTACGATCCTTAGTACGGTAAATATAGAGGTGTTTGGTTGGGTGGAATGAAAGTTTGGAATAGGAATTAGAATGGGTGACCTCATTCCAACCATTTGGTTGGGAAGAGTTTCACTTCAATTCTGATTTTGGGATGAAATGGGAATGATCTAATTTACCTAAAACTCAATCTTCATTCCCTTCTGTGGATTCAAATTTCTATTTCGATTTCGATTCTAATTTCGATTTCGATCATGAATTAAATATTTCTGGAGATTTGATTATTTAGATTTTCATTGCAATCCATTTCGATATCGGTTATGAGCCAAGCACTCCCATAATTGATTCACTGAGATAGGATCTAATGTTAAAATTTTGAGAGAGCGGTCAACTACATCAAAGATGCTTCCTATAGACTTTCCACTAGGCAGGGTGTCCCAATGGTGGATGACCGTTGTAAGTATGTTGTTATCTATAGGGAATTCCGAAGGAATATTTTTTGCCCCACACCTTTGCCCAGCAACCTTGCATGCTCTTCTTTAAATGATGTATTTAGTTTGCCCCATGTGAACAGCGAGATCATTTTGCCCTTCACACTACAATCCAATCACAACTATTTGCCCATGCATGCATCATGCTAGATATATATTTATTGTTCTAATGGCTTAAAATAATGGCTGCTAGGACGATTTCCAAGGGACCCTCGCTGCATGCTGGTACTCGTATAAGAAGTTAAGAACTTTTACGTAACCATTGTCCTGGAGAGGCGCCCATCACATGGCGGATAATAAATATCATTTGATATTTTCCTTGTGGTTCCAACTACTACGAGGTTTCCTCCCTCAAAATTTTCCCGATAATTATAAACACAATACTTTTATTAAGAAAGCAATGACTTGATGAAATCATGCTGCTATTCTACCAAGATTGCCTATTATTTTCCAATTAAAACAGCTAATAATGATTGTTATAATAGCTATTAGCATCAAAAGAAATGTCAATAGACTGCAACATTGGTGTAATACTCTAATTTTGGTGGGCATATGTGTTTCTTTGTAGTTGGACGCTTGCTTGGGCCACTAAAATGGAAAAGCAAAATTACTAAAAATTTGGTTTTCCTTGGATACAAACTGAGAGACCTAGATATACTGCATAGCTCCACAAAGGAACAATCTTGGATGTACAACCTCTCGATAGCTACTCATTTATCTTTTATTGCCGCTACAAGATTCATACGCATAACAAAATCTATACTGACCATTCGAAAAGACGTAGGGTATGACTCATTTCTCTATTCAAGCTAGCTAATGATGTCTTTTTCCTATCTAATCATTATTTTATTGTCATTTATATGGAAAGCAGACCTTTAATCCTGCAGTATTATAAATGGAAATTTGATGACATGTCTCTATCTCTCATGTTTGGCTATGCGACTCCTTTTTCTCTTCGTCCTCACACATGACGGGTGCTGAATATTAATATACCAGTGAAGTACCATCAATATTTATTAATTGATTTTTTCACTCAATTATTACTTGGAATGGATCATTAGAAGTTCTTCAATAATTAACATAAACATAAAATAAGAAAGTATAATGTATATTGACCATTAGGAGATATATAAAATAAGAAAATATACACAATTATAGATCAAAAATTTATTAGAATAGAAAACGTATCCTAAGCATCTTTGCACTTATGAAAATCCTGTATCTTCATAATATTACCTGATCTCAAATTATACTAGAAATGAGATTTTATACTTGTTATTCGTGATGTGGCATGCTTACTTTTTCTATAATTTTTTAGATTTTTTTTTAATAATTTGAAGGGAATAAAGATTTCTCTTTCTCCATTGGAGATCATGAAATACACAGTAATAATTTGTTCAAATACATAACATTAAGTTTTTAAATAAAAAAAATAGATAGATAGATACAAATCCAATCTAAGCTATTCTCAAGTCAAAAAATCCTTCCCAAGAATGCCTTGAATATATTTTTCATTTCATGAAAACATTAAATCCATGCTACCACAATCTCTTGAAACTTCAAGAAAAATAACATAAATCAAACTAATAATCTTTTCATCATCTTCTTCTCGTAAAAGTAGAGAAATTAGTAAAACCTTACCTTTGCATTGACCATGAGATTAATTAACATGTCATGCTCCAATGCACCAATTGCCAAATCAAAATTAGGCCATGGATAGTTCTCCAGTATGGACTCACCTATAGAATCATGACATTTTATAGAGGCATTGTCTTCTAAAAATAGACTCACCAGCTTTGAATCAAGCATCCAGGCTATAGTATCCATCTCGACAATCTTCAACCCCTTGAATACCATAATTTTATCGAGCCACTCTTGCTTGATATCAAGCAGAATGATGAAGCTCAAGAGAGTCCCCTCCAACCATTACTCTAGTGGCTTCACCAATAGCAGTTCTACCTTCATCCCGTGGCCACGCTCGATGAGGTATTTGGCAACCCGATGGCAATTTCTAGTAATCTCATGCTAAAATATGATTTTTTTTTTTTTTTATGACTCTTCGTGATCAAACTTCCATGGTGATCTCAATCTAATATAGAATCCTTCCTATTTTATAACCATATGTAGTTGATCCAAATCTTAGAAAAAATCCTATTTAAAAATATATTATATTTAAAAAAGTTTATCTAAAAGAAATATATTAAGACAGGAGTGGGGAAAGAAAGTTTGTGGAATGCTTTTATGATAAGAGTCTAAGTATTTTTAACTCTCAAATAAAGATAGAGCCCAGGGGTTTAAACAGAATTTTTGCAATTTAAATAACATCACAAAAACAGAAACAAATCACCAAGAGTCTAATCAAATTTTCTTTGACTTTTTTTAGGGATTCTTAATTGGTATTGTTGCACACTGTGTCATTTACTAAATCAAATATGAAGATGGAAGAGAAAAATATATAAAAAATAGTCATCCTTGCTAAGCTGAACATAAAGATAAGAGACGAATTAATGTGGTAGGAGTCAACTGGACTTCTCTCATTTTTATGCTCTTTCATATTCCTAGTCAACTTGTATCAATTTTCCCAGTAAAGGATATGTAATTATTTCTCCAACAAAACAAACATCTTTATACTCCTTCGTTCTAATTACCCTTCTAATTTTCATATCTCATCGAAGCTCTCCTCTTTTTCTCTTTCTTGATTAAACTAAATGTCTTTCTAGTCTTATTGGACTTTCAAGTATCTATACCTATTAATTTGTTATTTCTCAAAGTGGATTAAAGAGAGGAGTCATCGAACTTTCCTGTAAAAAGCCCCAGTATCAATATGTGAGAATAGTTAGAAATCCCTAATCCATCGATACCTTTAATAGAATATTTATTTTTTTCATAACTAATTTTGATAATTAGAGTCATTATTAAGGTTAGAAACCGGCTAGGATTTCAACTAAAAATAAAGATCAGCTAGGCAAATTCGATGCCTTTAATAGCACAACCATTTTTTATAATTGATTTCTATCATTAGAGTTATTATTGGAGTTAAAAACTAGCTAGGACTCTAACAAAACAAGTGAATTATATGTGTATATGGACTGATGTGGAATGGATATTTTTTTTTTTTTTTGGATTTTTTTTTCTGAATTTTGAAGAGTTGCGCTTTTCTTTCTCCTAATTCCTAATAGGCATAGGGAAGACGAAGGTAGATTCAATTTTTTCTCTAAATAATTAAGAAGGATCCAACTCAAATTTGAAATTTATTTTATTTTATTTTTCTACCGCATGCAAGGATGAAAATATTTTGAAAAGAAAAATTTTAGACACTAACTCCAGCACACCTTGTTAAAATATTTTTTGTACTCAAATTTAAAATTTATTTCAAATATTTTCATGGATTTTTAAAAAATTTTTTCTATACACAATGATTGCTAACATATCTAGATATACATCTTCCTAAAATAATTTTTTTTATGTATGGTAATTTTTCTCTATCAAAAAATAATTAATATATTTAGATATTTTTAATATATTTTGATGAATTTAATATATCTAGATAATTTTTTTTTATAAAAAAATTGTGAATACTCCAAATGATTTTTCTATGATTTTTTTTTTTGGAATTTTGGAAGGGGGTTGAGTGAAATATGCCCCTCATGAAAATCCAAAGTTTTCTACCGACCTTAATTTCTAGAAGCGTTACGGGTTACATGATTTTGCTGCAACCATTGTCCGGTCCGGAAAGTAAATTTAAAATAAACTAAAGGGTATCTGCGTCAAATAGAAGAGATTATCTGGCTTTTGCCCCACGTACGAGTCGCATGCGGACGGTGCACTCGCTCTCAATCAGGAGAAATTATTGTCGGGCCACGCCCAGGAGATCAGCGCAAATCGCGGATCACGTGCACGGTGGAGAACGCGCAATCAAAAATTCGTGAAATATAAAGATTACTGTGGCGTCTTATTCACCGTGGGATTTGGCTGGTCTATCTGGACGTGGTCCAGGCAATAATTTTCAATCAATCACAGCAGCCACGTCACCCCACTTTCAAATCTAATTTGTTAAAGCCATTAAACCATGGACCTCTCTGACCTCTTTCTATTTTGATCGCTGATTCCGACGTCTCCTCACCGTTATATCCCTCATCATACCCTTTATGTGACAAAAATGCCCTCAAGTACCTTTCTTGATCTTAATTAACTCATGTTCTTTTAACTTCATCGTATCTCGCTTGAAAACTCGCGCACGCACTCAACTAAATATTCAGCATTTATATATTTCTTTCTCCTGATGGTGCAATTGATTAAAAGCTAAGCAAGTCAAACTTTACGATGAAATTTTTTAAAAAAAGATAGAGAAGGATCAGGTTGATAAGACCTTTAGATGCCTTTCTGATTGATTAGTAAAACAGTGCAGCATTATGCGCCGTCTTAGTATTATTGACCATTGATTAGCTGAATTTTAAAGCACTATCGCTAGTTGTAGTTGCTTAATCGTTACTGAGACCAGCTACGTAATTATATATTTGGTCACTTGGTGTGACCATGGATATAATCATAGTATTTACTGATGATTTCTTTTCTTGGACATTGTATTTGGGATGTATTTATATTTGCTCATCCTATTATGGCATAGTAAAATATAGGTTTAATTATATCAAAAATTTTAAAATTTTGAAAGTTTTTATTTTTATCAAATTTTAAATTTTTAAAATATTGTACCAATAGCTATTACTTTTATCTAATTAACAACGAAAATGAAAAATGGTCATATGTTATCACATAACATGTAATAGAAACTGATATAGCATGGGACTAGCTAATGTAAGATCCTGATCTTTTTCTTTCCTCTTTTCTCTCTTCTAATTAAGATTTCTTTCCATTTCCTTCCATCACTATATTTTTTGAAATCTCTGCCACCAGTATCTTTGCCTACACCACCACTAACTCCAAAGTCTCCACCATACCTGCCACACCACCAAGACCACCTCCACCATCATCACCCAACATATTGCCATCATTACCTTTGAATATATGTTTAGGGGAAGAGAATCGCATGTGGGCTTGGCATGGTTTGAGGGAGTTTTATAGTTTTGAGGGACCGTTATAAGAAAGAGATATTTGCCTTCTATAGCATACACTCTATAAAAATGATTGGCTTTTCGAGGGTCACAGAGAATGACGGTGGTGGATTTAGTGATGGTGATAGAGGGATACTTGATGGTGGTGGTGGACATGATGGAGGGTTTGGAGTTAGCAATGGTATAAGTAAAGATACCGATAGTGGTGTAGAAGATGATGGGATTTCAGAGGAGATAGTAGTGAAAAAAATAGATGAAATGGGAAGTAAAAATTCTAACCAAAAGAAAAAAAATAAAAAAAATAGAATTTAAGATTTCATATCAACTAGTTTCATGTCACATCAGCTTTCGCTAAATGTTATATGATGGAATGTGAGCATTTCTATTATGGTCGTTAGATAGTAGCAGCAGTCGGAGATAAATTATAATATTTAAAAATTTGAAGATTTGATTGCAACGAATCGAAGTTCAGAATAAAAATAAAAATCTCCAAAAGATTAGAACATTTTAACATAATTAAGCTAAAATATACACAAGAGCAGCTGTATACTAACATATATCTTACTTTGCTTTTGTCTCCTGTTTGCTCACATAAGATGCTGCCATTTCATTCTTTTTCTTTTCGATCTCGGGCAACCCATAGTATGTCAAGCATGATTTATTTTTACGCTGCAAAGCTACCTCAACTGAAATTTAAGAAACAACAATAATTCAATGTTCTACATATTAATCATTAGTAAAGCTATGAAATGGAATGTGCACGCAAGAGCAAATTGATTGTGATATGTCAACCAAAGCACGATCTTGAATTGAACAGCAGACATTTACCGATAGATATTGTACGATGTAACCAAAGTCTTATATGCATTATACTCGACCAGTTGCTTCATTGCTCAACATGTCAAAAAGATTGCATGCATAGTTAATCCATCTTTATCACATCGAAATCTACTCATTTTCCTTAAACATATAATAAAAAGAAACTAAACTCCCTAAATCTAAGTCAAAGATCTAAATCAGAAAAAAAAAGAAGAAAACTGTTATGCAGTCTTCTTTCACAAGGTACCACTAACAAACCACAAATTATATCTTATTTCAAAATAAGCAACACCCAATCTTGGCCCTTGTTCACCTCCCATGGGCATCCTTGGCATCTGGAGTGGCGTCCCACCCCTGGACGCATGCCAAGTTGTTTGCCTCCTTCCCCCACTTTGAAAATTTCCTTTGCTGTGGTGGGCCATTTTGGGACCCTAACTCTCCCCTCAGCTAAAAGTTTTTTCTGTCCGAAAAGCTCCCACTCTCCCACCCCACTTCTCCTCCAAACACATCCCAACCCCCCTTCTCTCTCTTACTTTCATCGAGAGAGAGAGAGGAGTAAAGCAAACACCAAAGCCAACGCCCTCGACCAGACGCGACCGTCGGTTAGGGCTTTTGCTCGCATTTTAGAGAGAGAAAGAGAGAGTGGAGAGTGCCCCTGGGAGAGATCGGAGATCGAGCTCGAGGATCGGAAACGCCGGCCGGGGAGGCAGCGAAAGGTGAGTTCTTGATGCGATCGGAGGGGATCCCGGGGTTGTCCCCCTAGGTTGGGGCTTCGATCGAGGGAATCCGATGGATTGTGTTGGGCGATCGGGGGTTTCTTGGCTCAGGAGGGCTCGATTCTCTCAGCATTGTGTAAATTCTTAATGAATCGGGCTCCCGGTGCCAGTTTGTTTGTAATTTTATGGGTCTGTTGGGAATTACTTTTCTTTTTGGGGATATTGTAGGGGAATTGGATCCGGAAATGGTTTCGATCTGGTAGATCTGGGATTTGGTTCGAGTTTTTTTTTTTTTTTTTCCGTAGAAGTGTGATGGTTTGATTTGTTCCAAAAGTTTCCATTGCTGGATTTTTGCAGGTTTGCAGGGTTTGGGGATTTGAATCGCGGAGGGGAAGTTTATGGTTTGTAGCTGTTAAAGGAGCTAGTTTGTTGGCATTGAGCAAATGGACTCGGATACGTCTCTGGACTATGCTCTGTTCCAGCTCTCGCCGAGGCGTTCACGGTGAGAATGCTCGAACTAGGTGGCTTTGGCATACTATACTTCCATTTTCTGGCAATCTCTGGAAAAAAAAAAAAAAAACATCGTTTCTCGCAGATGCGAGTTGTTTGTTTCGGGAGATGGGAAGACTGAGAAGCTGGCATCTGGATTCTTGAAACCATTTATTACTCATTTGAAGGTTGCTGGAGAGCAGGCTTCACGGGCAGTTCCGTCGATAAAGCTTGAGGTCGAGAGACGGAAAAATAGCAGCACATGGTTCAATAAAGGAACTCTCGAAAGGTTGGAGACTTAGAAAATTTCTGATGAAGTCTGTTAGTTAGATCATGTTTTAGAGACATATTCAGTGATTTGGATGAGGCCGATGTCTATGAACACCTGTTGTTCTGAATCCATTGTATGCAGTATTTGTTACGTATAAATTTTTGGTGTAGGTTTGTTCGATTTGTAAGTACACCTGAGGTGCTGGAATTGGTCCATACATTTGATACTGAGTTGTCACAGTTGGAAGGTGCTAGGAAAATATATTTACAGGTAATGCATTTCTCTGCATTCTTTTTTATTTGGATTACTTCCCTTAGCGTTACCTGAAAGTGAAAGCCCTTCCAATTCAGGGAGCAGGAGATCCACCTTCTGGTGCACTGGGTACGTTTAAGTTTTCTTTACATTTACTCCCAGTTTCACTTTTATTTTTTCAATAATAAACGTCATTTTTCACATGATATTTTTTGTCTGTTATTTCTCATATTCCAACTGATGGAACCTTGAGAAAAGTTTTAGTGTTGTGCATTATAGCCAGATATTTTTCCTTTCCAGCAATATCTTCACACTATCCTTCTGGTTTATTATTTGTAGTTTATACCGTGGTCTTGTTCCTTATCTAAATTTTCATGGCTCAACATCATGCAATCATCCACATGACTTTAAGTTTCATAATAATGTTCATGACCACACTGCATAGCAAGCTAGACATGCCCTTATTCTTACCTTTGAGTTTGGTTGTGCTGGTTGTTATTGTGTGAATTTAATTTGATCTATGTTGAACATCAAGATGAACTGGCATCACTTGAGGTTGGAACATATCATCAGAAAGGATATTTTGCTGTAAATGTTCTGGACTTTTGGCCCTTTGAACTAAAGTAAGATGCTGGAATGTATTTTAAAAGTCAGAAATATTTTTATTAGGGTGTTACAAAGTAAATAATGCTATACTTTGTGATGAACCGATAAGTAACCAAGTTTCAGTATTCAACATGAGATTCAATAACCTGCCATATGATAGGTTCCACCATTCCGAGGCAGATAGAAAAGAGTTCCACAATGTCTTATGGCTACTCTAGGCTAGTTGTGGAACTATCAGTGAGGGTCATAGGACTTTGTTGGACTTGGTTGGGTATCAATTCTTCAAATTGGAGGGTAGGAAGAGTGATAACTCAAATGGTGGCAGAAACTTTGGAACTGCTTCTTTGTGTAAATGCATAGTGCATGTGTATATATATGTTGTATCATCAACTATAACCCTGACAACTATGCCAATAAGAATGCACAAGTTGCATCGAAGTAAAATGGCCTTTTTTGATGTATAAACCTACAAACTTTTAATACACAAGGCAACACATGACAACACATGGATGTGATTGGGGATATGACAATAAGGTTCCCTGGACAAATACTTTTGACGAACCCATAAACACACTGACAACTTTTTATATAATTAATTTTAACTAATAGCCCACATCTGTCCCTTCAACTTAATGTGTATCCTTTTCCATAAATTAGATGTCCGTATATCGCAACTTGTTTTTATGTGATAATCTTCCATGTTTGGAATGGTTGATTTAAATCAGGTTTGACCCTCTATGATATTTTCCACTAGAATTTGCTAGAAACCAATCTTCGGTGGTTTTCTTCTACAAGGAAATTATTTGGTCTGGCTTGCTTTTTACTGCATGCATTTTTGTTTTGTAAAAGTTGAATTATTATGGTAACACAAAACTCCATTTAATGTTTTGTTCAGGTGAACATGGAACAGCAGCAGCAGACATAACAAAGTAGGCTTGTCTTCTTACTACAAAATTGCTCAAGTTGTGAATGCACTTGTTGATATAGTCCTATTAATTTATCATTTGATATAAGATTTCACATACACCTATATTTTGCCTATTTAACAAATTTATGGTTCTGAGAGGGAGATGTGCAACACAACAGGCATAGGTGCTTTTGATATTGATTGCATATGTCGATATTAATCCTTGTTAGTTTTTACTAATTTGTTATTTTCAGTAGCTTTCAAACATGCATGGTTATGGCTATGTCCACTATAAACATGATGTCTTGGTCTTCTTACTTGCATGACTATGTGCTAGAAGGGTCCCTTATGAAACTTATTTGTGCAGTTATTCTGAGCAATTACTTGTAGGTCGTGCATGAATTCCAGCAACACCATTATTCTTGCCCCCTCTCAATCCTTGATGTCTTTTTTGACATTTAGAAGGCCAGCAGTGAGTAAATTCTCCTATGTCAGGGGCAAGCACCTCAATGACTGCTTCATTTTAATTCACATCAACTGAATGGACCCTTACTACTGTCCACAATTGTCTTTGTGGTATTCATTAGCTGCTTAATTAATCTTGTACAAGCTTTATTTTCACATGCCCCGTTTGATTCTTTCTTTGCCTTCCGTCGGGCCTTTTTTGAGTATATCCTTTTCTTAGTTTTCTATTCTAGTAGTTGATCTGTATATCAAGGGCAGAAGAGTAAAATGTCAAACTATTTGAGCATAAGGTGATCAAATCTGAAAGAGGAACAACGTACAGTTTGCAGTTATGGAGATGAATGGAGATTCAAGATATCACTGGATATAATATGTGGGCAAATGGCCTAATGTCTTAAAGAAGTAGTTGTTATGGTGCTTGGAGTGGGGAAGGGTAAAAGATGCATGCACATGAACCTTGCTGGTGGAAAGCAAATGCTCACTAGACGACCATCAGAAAAGAAGAAATGTGTTGAAAAACGATCTAAAACAAGGAATAATGTCCTTCGAACCGGATGAAGATGTAGAGAAGGATATCCATAGCAGGGTTGAAGCATGATGAAGGTGAGATGTGTCTTTGGAAATGCTTAGCACTTGTCAATATGTATTGAGAGTCGAAGATAAGTTCTGAATTACTTAAAAGATGAATTTTGTTGTAATAGCTAGAATGATTGTTAATGAGGAGGGTGAAGAGATGAGTCCAACAGAGGGAAATCGTTGTGGTCGATGTGCAGTACAATTATGAGGGACAGAATTAAGACAAAACATGGAAGGGGAGGGTTAAATGATTTATATAAAAGATAAGCGAGGAACATGTGTGTGAGATGATATGCATGTCTAACATCGTGTTAAACA
Organism: Elaeis guineensis; assembly: GCF_000442705.2. Lineage (NCBI taxonomy): Eukaryota > Viridiplantae > Streptophyta > Magnoliopsida > Arecales > Arecaceae > Elaeis > Elaeis guineensis. Next base: position 12,468,832 of record NC_026005.2, on the reverse strand, counting down.
ATCCTATAAATGAGCAGGCTTGAGAATATGTTAGTGGTAAGCCTAGAGAGGGAAAACCTATAGAAATGAAGTGAAAAATGTTCTGCAAACTCCATTATTGGAGAGGATTTGACTGCCAGTGAAATGCTGCTGTCCAGTAGCATTATGCATAACATTAGAAATATTCCTTTTTTCCATGTGGACAATATGAGACTAGTTTGTTTTGAAGATCACGATCACCATGAATAAAAAGATACAAGAAAAGCATCTGTGTAAAAAATTGCATGCTTCTATATGTGTATATGCCTGTAGTGCCCTGATTCCAACTTTTTATGATGCCACTCTGGCAATACCTGCACATGCTATTTTCTAGAGCTTGTTTAGTTGGCCACTATTTTCTGAGAGGCCCTTCCTTTTCTATCCTATTTTCAGAGCTCTCTCCTCTATGATGACCAACTGTTAACCTCATTTTGCTATCCCTATTGCTCTATCTGAACTCACATTCCTCCCTTTTGTCTGCTGCATTCTCTCTGCCAACTTTTGTTGTCTATGGAACCAACCCCTCAGTCTGCTTATCTTTTGATGTTGCCAACCCTATTTTCTCCCATCTTTCACTACCCTTTCCTTGTCTTCCTTCATCCCATCTGTGATGCATCTAGGAGGAAGAACAAATGCACCAATATAATTCTATTTATTTGCCTTTGCTTTCCCTCTCCCCCCTCTCATACCCTATGGTCAAACTCCATTCTTGTCAACTCCATGATCATTTTTTATTTCTTCCATTTGTGGCATACAAAGCTTAAGGACAGACGATGAAGCATGACCACATAGCTGACTTGGAAAATTATAGAAAAAAATGATACGTGCAAGAAAGTTCCTAGAGTTCCGGAATTTGAAGTATGTCGTACCCATTATTGATGAATGTGACCTATTGAGAATCATAGATTCAACAAAAATGATCTAGGTTTTCAGGAAATTTAGGCCAATGCTATAACTAAAAGGTTTTAGAAGAAGTGAGAAGAGATATGAAAAACCTTGAAAGGCTTTTTTTTTTTTTAAACGAGAAAATAATTTTATCAAGAAATTAAATCTGGTGTTTACTCAGATAGAAACAATAAAATTACTATATTCATTGCTTTTATATTTATTCCTTTTTTCCCTCAATAAGAAACTGGTTCGACCTACAATTTCTTTTGCTTTTTAATTGCTGATAAACAAAGTGAAGATATTTACTGCCTGAGGAAACTTGAAGCACTTTCCTGATGTAACAAATCCTTTTGATCTCCATTCCTAGGTAATGTCCTCAGAAGTGCTTTTTGCTCAATGAGGAACTGGTTACAAGAAAAGGAAATGGTAGCTTTATTTGGTGTTGCTCGATCCTCATGCAATTTACATTGTTCTGTTGGACATGTTAATGAAAATTGTAAAAGCAAGGAAGGATCCGTTTAATTCGGCTTCAGCATTTTTTCCATTTTTGTTAGGGAACAAATTTCAAATCTGTCATCACATTCCTTATTCTTTAAAATTTGTATGCATGGCTGTCTATTGTTGGTGTATGTTAACTTAATTTCATCAGGGCAAAGAGCATTCAAGCTAACAAAATAGACTGCACTTAAAAGTAGAATAGGATGTGCATGATTTCTGAGTTGGTAAATTTAGACTTTTGACCTGGCTGGAGGAAGGGTGTTTTCCTGGCATTATTTCATATTAGGTGACTGCATGGTGATGACTGGTTTCAAAGACTGTTTGCCTTATGTTATCTTAAGTGCTTTGCTTCCACCAATGTTGATAAGTTTAAGCTTTCTACATTTGCCAATTTAGGATCTGGGGAATACTGGGAGTTAGCATAAGCTGTAACAATTTTCTCTTAAAATGTTACCACTAAAAGTGAAAAATGAAAACCCTGAATGAGTTAGCATAAAGCCATGAACCTGACAACTAAATGAAATGGAGGGAAAAGAAAAACCATTGCTTTGAAAATTTTCTTACAGTTCCTGAACTAGTTTCTTAAAATGTTTCCCTCGTTTTATTGTTTCCTACCCAGGAAGGAACTTCTCAGGGCCATTGATGTGCGGCTCGTTGCTGTAAAGCAAGATCTGAGTACAGCTTGTGCTCGGGCATCGGCTGCTGGATTCACCCTTGACAAGGTCTCTGAACTACTTATCTTTGCTGACCATTTTGGTGCACATCGCCTGAAGTAAGTCCAAAACTTCATCTCTATAATATCGAGTTTTAGTTGCCTACCTGAACAACGTAAATGTTCAGAGTTTGGAACATGTGATAGTTTACTGAGAGGCAGGATTAACTTCGGTAAGCAGAGATTCAGCCTATGGTGTTTGTGAAAATGCCCTACCATCACCTGCTGATTCCGTTACTTTAATAGTCTCTTTAATCTGGTGTTTATACTTGAGTGGTTTTTTATCACAATCTTCCTAGGACCTAGATGCATCATGTGCAACCATTGAGCATGATTAATGTGCTTATATGCAAAACCTGCCAGTATGGTTGGCTTTTCATGTTCATTTGAGACGCTGCATGGTAACAGTTGTTGGGTTTTGCCAATGGGATAATAATTCACATGCTGGTTGGTTGTTTTTTCTTCTATGTCATATAGTCATGTAACTTATAGGACCACTAAAATGCATGGTCATGATGCGGCCGTATTGAGTTTCTGTAAGACTAGAAATGTAAGTAATGATATGATGAATTTAATGATACCCAACATAGATGATGGAATCTCTTTCTGTATGTATATATATATAGGGGATGGGCAGTATCTCACTAATTTGGGTTCAAGTAATATAAATTCAATGTTGCCATTCACTAAATCGAAGGTCAGTTTTCTACTTGAAATGAACACCGACCAGTAAGGTTACATAACAAGAAATTGTGTAGAGACCCCTCACCATTATTGATCTGTTTCTGTACTGAATGGAGCGGGATCTGGCAATAATGCCTCGTGCCAAGTGCCAACACTACCATGTTGTACCGAATCACGTACTGACACTATAATAGAATTTTACCGGTATCAGGTCCGATGCTGGGTTGGTGAATCCTGATTGGTGGTCTTTTCTTCCTCACCTTTCACTGTTTTGTCATTTTTTTACCAACTCTAAGATTTGTCCAGTATGGTCTCTATGTGATGCACAATGCAAGGACTCTGACATGGTTTTCAGCTGAAGGAAGCAAGATCCGGCTGTTTTTTCTCTATTTGTTCCATCAGATTTTGGCAGCCATCCATTGAATGACCACCATATGCTAGATTTGGGCTTCTGTATTGTAACATTTGAAAGCCTACTTGAAAACTCTGTCCATATGGTTTCATTACCTGTCCTCCCTCACCAGTCTGGCATTATTAGCTGGGTTATCCTAAATTTTCTGTGAATACTAGCTGCTTAATAGTGTGAACGTTTCAAAATCCAGTACTGCAAACCCACATATTAAATAATTGAATAAATAAATAAATGATCCATTATTTGGAGGTGGTAATAGTGTTATTGGTAACAACCAAGAAAACTTTCTCATCTCATCTTCTAATACCTCTGGGCATCTCAACGATAAGTCTCCTTGTCTATAACACATTTTCATCAATCAGATCACCATATGATCTTATGGTTGGTGTGTTCTGAAATCGATTGAATGTTAAATGGGTCCCTTGACTAGTGAAAATTCTTAATGTTTCAAGACAAAGTTTTCAAGGAGGATCCATTAGAGCTTTTTGTTGAATCGCAATCTAATGTTTTGGTTGAAATGGATTGGTTACTCACAAGGACTATGGCATCTTGATATATGGTTGGGAATAAGTAAAATTGGTATCTGTTATTGATGCATGTCAATCTTAGCAAACATGGATAAGATGCATATAATAGTGATTCATCAAAATTTTATAGCAAATTGGTCTATTGCTTCATGATTGCACCCAAATTTGCTGGAAGGATGTTTCATGTTAAAAAGCTGGGACATGTTTCCTATAGTGTTCACATTGGTGGTTCTAACATAATTTTTATGAAATGACTTATGGTGTTGGCACTGTTATCTCAAAAGGGAAATATCATAGTATAATATAGTCATACGCCCTTGCCTTTTCAGTTACCTTATCATGTTCTCTAAAATATGTATCTTGTGGAGCTTTGCCAGGGTTGAATAGTCCTCTTTTGTAGGTGAGAGGGTTTCCCTCTGTAAATACAGAAATCAATCTCCCTTACTCATCTATCCCTCTGTTCTTTTGTCTTCTTATTATCAATCTGAAGTTATGTCTACAATGATAATGACATGAAGTGATAATTAAGATGATGATGATTATGATGTTGCTGATAATGCAATATGCATCTTATTGGCATCCAGAGAAGCATGCACCAGGTTTATTTCACTATGCCAGAGGCGGCCTGATTTTGTTTGCCATCAGCACCTGCCTCCATCATTGCCATCACAATGGAGGGGCTTTGACGATGGGAATATCCGTGCCTCCTCTGGCTCAGACATGTCAATAGATGAGCCAGAGGTGGAGCCAGGTGGTGGTAAATTACCCTCTAATGATGGTGGGGGGCTTGAGCTCCCCAAGCCCAGCAACAGCCGACAACCAAAACTAAGCATGGCAGGAGTACCTGCTGCAAGTCAGCAGGTGAAGCCCATTCCCAGGCATTTTGTGGAAATACAAGCAGAGAAGGCAACAGAGGAGCCTCCTGCTGCATCGGTGGCTGAGCCAGCTCAGCAGGCTCCTGGAGAGGGTTCGAGGCGTCTAAGCGTGCAGGATCGGATCAACCTCTTTGAAAGCAAGCGGAAAGAACAGACTGGAAGTTCTAACAGCATCCCTGGTGGGGGTGTTAGTAAGGTGGCTGCAGGCAAGGGGGAGCACCGAAGGCTTCCTTCTGATGTCAGTGTCGAGAAATCAGTGTTAAGGAGATGGAGTGGTGCCAGTGACATGAGCATAGATCTTAATAACAGCACCAATAGCAGCTACAATGAGATGAAAGGGAGTGGGAGTGCTGCAGGGACCCCTACATCTGTCAACTTCCAGGACCAATCCATTAGTAAAACTGAAGAGAAGGAGGCTAGTGGATTGAAGGATACTGCCACATCATGCTCCTGGTCGGATCTTAAAGAATGCCCAACAGTGACTTCCTCTTCTTCCTCTTCTTCCTTGCCTTTGTCTCAGGTCGAGATCAAGGCTTTTCGTAAGGATAGAGATCATATTGAGAATGAAGGTACTGCAACATCCAGTACCCAGTCAGGATCAACTGTGGAGAAGGAGCAGGGGATTTACTGGAAGAATGTTTCTATGGGCAGGATGGAGAATCATGGACTGAATGATCAAGCTGCTTCTCAGACCCGAGTGAGAGCTTCTTCACAATCAGATGACTGTACAGGTTTGAAAGAGCATGCAGCCATTCATACCCAATGTAGAGCCATTTCAGAGGAGGATGTGAAAGACCAAGCAGCTGTGCGGATCCCATCACGAGCTGTATCAGCTGTAGGTGAGCAGGTTGGACGGAAAGATCAAGAAGGTTCACGGTCCCAACCTAGAGAGATGCCTTCAGGTGTAGGTGTTGGAGCAAAGGAACAATCAACCTTGATTACCCAATTCCGGACATTTGTGAGCAAAGCAGAGGACATCAAAGTGAAATCAAAAGGGCCATCAGATTCACGATTTCCATTCAAAACTTCGTCTGGCAAGACAGAAGGCATCTTCCCGGAAAGTGACTTGCTGATTCCCCAATCTCAATGGAGAACTCCTGGAAAACTGGAGGAAGTAGGAGTAAAAGATGCAGCTGCTTCTCAGGTTCCGTTTGGTTCTCTTCCAGCCAAACCAAAAGAACATTCTGGTCACCTGGGAACAATTTCGTCTCGGCAATTGTATGCGCCCGATCAGATTAGGAAGTTGCCGGGACAGAAAGATGAAAGAGCACCTGAAGAAGGAAATGCTGTTGCAGTTTTTCCAGGGAAGAGGCCTAAGGAAAGCATGGAAACATTAGATTCACCCTCCACATCTTTAACAGAGCAGGTTCAGGTGGTGAGGCCATCGAAAGGAAATCAAGAGCTGAATGATGAACTGCAAATGAAGGCAAATGAGTTGGAAAAACTTTTTGCTGCACACAAGCTCAGGGTTCAAAGTGATCAGATGGCTTCTCGAAGAAGCAAACCTGCTGATGTGCAGGTTGATCATGCACCCAAGGCCGTGGAGAAAAGAGCGGCAGCTCCTCCTCCTAACCAAATCCCTGAGAGCAATCAAGTGAGGGAGAATTCTAGTAATGGTGTAGGTTTTGATGCTAATTTACTGTTGAAGATGGTAGATAATCAGGACTATGGTAATAAAATAAAGCAGAAACTTGGTTCCCTCAGTCCATCAGATGACTGTAGAGGAAAATTCTATGAGAAATATATGCAAAAAAGGGATATAAAGCTAAGGGAAGAGTGGGGATCTAAAAGGGCTCAAAAGGAAGCAAAGATGAAGGCTATGCATGACAGCTTAGAACGTAGTCAGGCTGAAATGAGGGCCAAATTTGCAGGACCTGCTGGTGGACAAGATTTGACATACAGTTCACGCCGTGCTGAAAAGTTCAGGTCTTTTAAAGCCTCTTCATCTTTAAAAAACAAAGACCAGGTATTTACGTTCTAATGATAATGCTCTCAGTGCTGGTCCTTGTGCATTATTTTAAAGTTCTGGGATTTTGTGCACTTTCGTAGATACAGATTCTTATTTTACTTATGGAATTGTTGCACCTAAATGGTCATGTTATGATATTGGAAATTGGTAAATAAAGTTTTTCTCCCTACTAATTACTTTGTTACATGCTTAATTGACATGGATGTTTCCTTGAGTTTATATTGCAAGATAAATTAGTATGTTACTCATGAATGCAATGGATCTTTGGTTTTTAAAAGTATGTTCTAACATATTAGGTATTAGCTTTCAACTGTGAGATATTCGATCTGAAGAAAATAATTAATTATGGAGACAGTTATGCCATATATGTTAATAACCTATATCCTGTCTTGAAGCAGAAGTTTAGTGCAGCAATCAAACAAGAAAACAGACTGAGCGGCATGTTGACTTAGCTTGTTTCTGATGATTGATTTTAGATGTAGTTGCTCTATTGAGATTTTCATCATTATAAGCTGCTGAGAGATCATTTTTCTCTTTTTAACTTTTTTCTTGCTCTTGAAATTATGTTGTGGTCTATCATTTACCCTTTTAATATCGTAATTTGTATAATGATTGTTTCTCTTGATTTTTGAATCACACTTTGTAAGCAACCTATGGTCATTTTGGCGGCAGACATTAGAGTCCATTCAGGGAGAGGAAGAAGAGCTGCAAGAATTTTATGAACAGGTTGATTATAGCCAAGATAAATCATATGGTGATAATCTATTTAGTGATGGATCTTCTAAAAGCAACAACTCCAGAAAGCTTCCATCTAGTAAAAGTTTGTCTTCCACCACTCCTCGGACATCTGCACTGTCACTCCCCAAGTCTTCTACCAAAGCTACCAAAGCTGGTTCTGTAAAACTCAGGACCCAACCTGAAAATCCTCTTGCACAATCTGTTCCCGACTTCTCTGACTTCAGAAAGGAAAACACACAGCCATCAGCAGGAATTAGCAGAGTAAATACACGTGTTCGGTCAAAAAACTTTTCTCGAAGCAAGAGCAACTGTGAAGAGGTGAACCTCGTCAAGGAAGACAAGCCACGTAGGTCACAGTCCATGAGGAAATCTTCAGTTGGTCCTTGTGAATTGAAGGACCTTTCACCTCTTAATTCTGATGGAGCCAATTTGTCACCTGCAAGATTTTCCAAGGACAGTACAGAGCCAGTCTTTCTTAATAAAGTCCAGAAGAATGGTGAATCAAAATCATTCCTCAGGAAGGGCCATCATGGGTTGGGACCTGGTGCTGGAGCTGGTGTGGCTAAACTTGAAGCCTCCATGGTTTCTGAGGTGCTAAAGGATGGAGCAGATTTTGAAGAAATGGTGGATCAGCATGAGCATTCACCTGACATGGTTCAAGATGAAGAAGAGCTTGAAAGAAAATCTGCTGAAGGAAATCCTAAGGCCACAGATTTTCCTGCAGACTCAGAGAGTGAAAAGCCAAGACTGAGTCAAGAATCTGGAAATTTTGATGACCCTGGATCAGAAGATGGCGATGTTCCAAGATCATTTTCCCAAGCAGATGATGATATGGCTGCGGTTTCTACAAAGTTTAATACTTTTGCAGGAAATTTGCAGGCATCACCAGGGGAAAGCCCTGGATCATGGAACTCACACATTCAACATTCATTTTCTTATGCAAATGAGACATCAGATATTGATGCTTCTGTAGATTCAGCTACAGGCAGTCCAGCATCTTGGAACTTTCACCCACTAAACCAAATGATGGAAGCTGAAGCTGTTCGAATGAGAAGAAAATGGGGAAGTGCTCAGATACCTATGCTTGTTGCTAATGCATCTCAGCAACCACGGAAGGATGTGACGAAAGGGTTCAAGCGGCTATTGAAATTTGGGAGAAAAAGCAGGGGCGTAGAGAGTTTAATAACTGATTGGGTATCTGCCTCAACGGCTTCCGAAGGTGATGATGACACAGAAGATGGCCGCGATTTGGCAACACGTCCATTAGATGATCTGAGGAAGTCGAGGATGGGCTACCCTCTTTCTTCTTATGATGGCTCCAATGAGGGCGAGGTCTTCCCTGAACAAGGTATCATGCATGTTTCCTGACTAGTTTCTTTACTCTTATAAGCCATTATGCTTTTCTTGAACCGTCTTTTCTGGACTTCTTCCCACTTTGGTTGTTCCGCAAACCAGCAATTCAGAAAGCCTCTTGAAATATTTTCTTCCTCGTAAATATTCTCTTTCAATATAGTTTGGATGGGCTTGGGTGTTAAAAAGCCAGCATTTTTCATGCATGCAGATTTTAAAACAAGAACGCAGCGGAAATAGTATAGATTAAAATACTTTTAATTAGAGAGGCATGCATAAAATCTCATCTATAAAAACACCTAACAGGATCTTCATATGAGAGATGTGATTTAGATCTAAAATTATAAAAGGAAGAAGATCTGATCTTCATCTTGCGTGGGTAGATCTTCATCGCAATCCGATGATCTGTGGATGTCTTGAAGATTCTTTTGAAGCCGCACACACTTCCGATTTCTACAGGTATCTACATGAGACTAATTTGATCAGGAGTTTCCGATCTCATCGAGGTGTTAGCTCCCTTGCAGAGATTGCTTCTTGGATGTTGAATCTTTTTCTCTTTTTTATCTCTTCTCAAGAGAACAATAGAGAACCGGATCTCTTCTCAAGAGAACAATAGAGAATTGGAGGAAGGGAGAGGAGATGGGCGTGGATGCTTGGAGTCCAACTCCTTGGATGCCACATAAGGAAGAAGAAAGAAGCTAGGGACGTCCAACTCTTGGACATAGAATATGAGGAAGAGAAGGGAGGTGTCCAACCTTTGGACCTTCCATACACAAAAGAAAAGAGGCATAAGATCAAGTCATGCACGCCCTCTTTTCCTTTTCCTTTTGTTTTGTGTGTTAATCTTCATGCTAATCTCCCTTGCACCGTGAGACAAGGAGGCACACGCCCTCCCTTCTTTTCTTTCTTTGTGTGCGTGAACTCTTTCAAGTATTCTCCTCTTTTTAGATCTTAGGAGGTGCACCACTTATCTCTCGTTTCATCCTAATTCAAATCCAATTCAAATTAGGGTTTTAGGATAAAAGGCTTGAGAGAGAAGGACTCTCTCTAAGAGGCGCCACTTATTTTCCGTTTGCGCCATCTAATCCCACCACCAGGAAAAACTCACGTATTTCTTTTTGAGCGTGAAAGTCTATGGGGCGTGATCTTCCTTTGGACCAAGTCAAACACTTTGCCCAAGTCCAATTGGGTTTGGATTTCCATATGAGATCAAATCTCAAATCAAAAGGAGTCTTAGTTCCATGAGACTTTAACTAAATCAAACCTTGTGAGTTAGTTCAACCCAATCTGACTCAAACTCAGATCAAATCCAATCAAATTAAATCTTAATTTAATTTGACTAGGATTCAATCCCAATTATTTGATCAAATCAAATAATCTAGCAACAATTGCAAATAAATCCTCCTTTAACTTACTATCTCTTAGCAAGTTCTCTCTTGTAATTTTTATAAATCAGTCCAATCATCGATTATATTGATAATCGGATTTTTCTGCGATTCGAAATCATAATTCAACTATTCGATCAGTCAGGATCTCTTATGTATGTGATCCCATAGGTTTTATTCTATCTGATAGTGAGATATATTGTAATCTCTATCACGAATATCATTGAAACTCCTTTCAATGGATTGGAACAATTCCAACTCATTAAATGAGAATTATTGATCATCAAAATAATTTTTGTTGGTCTCACAATCCACCAGTGATGCCTAGCAGCATGTATTGACAATCCAGTAGAATAGAAGATATTAAATCTCTAGGTGTAGTTATCGTGTGACAGTTCTTCTATCATGAGTCCCGACAAGATGGAGGTTATGGAAAATTTGTCAAACTCTATCATTTGTTATATGTAAGATTTATTCGATTCGAGTTTATATTGTATAAAATCTTATGAAATTTTTTTTCATTATTCACACTGTCATGGTCATGGTCATAGTCTTTAGAATTCAGTCTCATAAATCACATAGGACTGCTTCTTATCTATCAAGGTCGATAGATCCCATCTAGATGTATAATTTACTCCTACAATGAATCTACTGCAGCCAATCTACACTGCAAGGACCTGAATTGTTAGGGATTAAGTGTATATACAGTCAAACTACAGTAATCCCATTATGAATAGCTAAGGCACCGTAGGTTAAAAAATCAATTACACCACTACAGTATTGAGAAAGTCACTGACAAGTGAGTAGACATCCAAGTAACTTCTCATGTTGGTCTTGCTCGGTACCTTTATTCTCTAATAACCATCTGCACTCGTTTTAGTATCCCCATACTGTAGACTCAAGACTCGTCTATCCAAAAGAAAGCGATCTGTGCACCAATCTTATCGGATCAATCACCATCTTCGTGATGATCCATCGATCGAAGGCATTTTAGGAATTAATCACCAATGACACATGTCTCAAATTCTCAACTCTTGAGAATATGTGTCATCATCTTATTAATTCTTTGAACAATTCATGAACACATACACTACATGAATGAAAATAAATTATCCAATTTTATTATTAAATAATAAGATCCAGTACAAAATTGTGTTCTAGAAAGAATAAATGTGTCAGCCAGTTAGCTTCTAGGGCATATATCTAACATTGGACCCTCTCCTCTGAGAGAGAGAGAGAGAGAGAGATCTAAGGTATACCGGGAGAAAGCAGCAGTTCTGTGCATTATGGTTGCTCTTGTAGTGACTAAAGTTTTGAAGTCCATTGATTGAGGGGTACGCATCCTTTGAGGCAACTAAGGGAAAAAATTATTAGTTAAAATGCCATTAACTTTTTAGGGGTTTAGAATTATAAGATGCCATTAGACAACAGGAGTAGAGCATACAGGGAGTTCTGTTACTTATAGTATTTTAGTCTGGACTTTGGCTTGTTTTGGATTGATTGGTATTGTTGTGTCTTTATGTGGTTCATCTCAAAATTTTGGAGTCCTTGATGCTGTCAGTTCTGTTAAGTCCTACTTTGTGCTTGTAACCAACCATGTCTCATGTGCTAGGGTTATCTTATTCCCTTATTTGCAGGTCTTTCTTCGCTCATCTTATCTAAGTCTGGCTATAAGTCAGTATAAATTTCAATTGAATTAGTCATTTGACCTCTTTAGCTTGAGAGGAAGGTCATGGGACTAGGAGACTTGCTAGCCTCACTCTAAATATTACTTCTGATGCCATGCTTACCATTTTCTACATCATTCTGGATTTTTACTACAATGGAATGTTATGCCTTTATGCCATGTTGCCCTTGATCTTTAAATCTACTAATAATGTTTTCCTTTTTTGGGAACCAGTAGCATTTACAGTGTTTCTCCAAGCAGGGAAAAATTAGAAATCAGGGAACTAATTTTTCGTAGTAAGCTACATATTTTGTATCTTCCCATTAGAACAAGATGCAATGACTTTGATGGTTAGGTATTAAAGCAAATTATACTTTTTTGGAGCTCAGTGTAACTTGGACAATTTACTGCCTTAAGCATGTAGTATATAGATAGGTTATGGTGTGCAAACCTTTGAATGCATCATGCTAAAACCATACAAAGATGTATAAGTTTGACCAATAGATTTGATGCATGATCATAACTAAGCTTAACACCTAAGGTTTGAAACTTGATTTTGGTTTTGGTTCTGGTTCAGTTTTGGTCAGACTTGTTGAGTTCCAGTTTCATCAGACTTGTCAAATAGTTGGTCGAAGCTGGTCAATTGCGGAGAAACCAACTGAAATAGGAAAATACAAAACTAGATGTCATCTTTACGTTGGTCTTGGCCAAAGCCACTCTGTTTTGGCTAAAACTTAAAATCTTGGTCTTTTGATGTTTCATACGTAAACTGCATAGCAGCTTCTCTTGTTTGAGTTGCAGCAATCTGGGTAATTATTAGTAAAGATGAAGCTCTGGACCATTGATTTCATGTCATCAACAAATTTTATATGGTGTAGCTGTTTATCTTTGTAAGATTGTTTCATTGCTTTGTATTCTAATTTTTCACCCCATGTACAATTTATATTTTTTTTCCCATTTACATATGCATGTAATATTTTCATTTCTAAAATATTAGTCAGGACCTTGATAGAGTTTTCTCTTTATTTATTTCTAAGCATGCTATAGCTGAACATACATCATTCTATGCAGCACAATCCGTACGCAGCTCCATTCCAAATGCTCCTGCAAACTTCAAGTTGAGGGAGGACCATCTTACTGGAAGTTCTTTGAAAGGTAATAACTAATAAGCATCTTGTTTAGAATTTCTAATGTTGTTTCCATGTGAAACTAAATAACTATTGGTGATTAAATTATGTTTGGTGGTTCAATTTCAAATTGCTTCCTCAACTACTAAGAACGTTCTTGTCATTTGTTGAGTTTTGTCTACATTGTTGGCTGCACCTTGACCTTGACAATTACAGCCCATTGTTTGAATTTTGCAGCACCTCGCTCTTTCTTCTCTCTTTCAACCTTTCGGAGCAAGGGAAGTGAATCCAAGCTTAGGTGACTCTGGAGTTAATATGGCTGAAGTAATATACTGCTGTGATTTTTTCGATACATGTTATACATCAGCATTAGTTTGTGATATATCGGGTAATTCATGTGATTGTGAGTTGTGGGCTCCCCATTTCTTTGTGATCTCAGTTTTGCATTGCGTTGGACATCTAGAATTTATTAGGCTAACATGCCAATTGGCACGAAAGTACTGTAATTTTGGGTAGCCCAGCGTTTTCCTCTCCTTTTGTAGTCTGTATTATTATATATCAAAATTATGGGAACAAGAGCCAGCAATGATATCTACTACGTGATTGTTTTGTACAAATTAAAGAGGCTTGTTTTTTTTTCTCTCCGTTTCTTCACAATGTGTATATTCTCTTAGTAACATCCAATCTTCAACTTATGACCATTTGTTCTTGCCTGTTGTGTATATTGGAATCCTGTTGTACTGTTTGCCCCATGATAAAGCGCTTGAAGGGTTTATGGCTTCCAGTCTCATACATGCATACGTACAGATATATGTGTGTGCGTGTGTGTGTGTATATATAATGTTTTATTACTGCTGTAAAGATTTCTGGTAAAAAGTTTGATGTGAAGAAAAGTTTTTGGCAGTGGCCAGTATATTTATAGTTTGAATTAAGTGTTCATTTTTTTATAGGTAAAAAATTTATCTAAAAATTTATTTTTTTTAGATAAATATTTTTAGGATAATATTTAGAGAGAAAATAATTAATTTATATTTTTTTAAAACGTGTAAAAATGGTTTCGAAATTTGTTATCCATATTTTTTTGTATTACTATTTTTTAAGATAAGTTGTTGAAATTTTTTATATTTTTTATAATATCTTTTATGTTTTTCATGTTTGAAGAAAATGGATTATTGAGTTATTCGGCATTTAATGATGGAGGTATTAGAAATGAGAATGAAGCATTTTAAGAATAAAATTAAATACCTATTTTACTGACTGATGGAAAAATGATTTAGCCATTTTCTAAGTAGGTAAGATTTTTTTTTATAAAAATGATTTAGCCATCCTCTAAGTAGATAAGATTTTTTTTTTATTTTATGGATAAATGCTATCCATAGAAAGTAATTTATCCATCTTGAAAAGTATGAAAATATGGATAAATTGGTCAATAGGAAAGTTGATCAATTTTCTCATGATATTTATCTACTAAAGAACGGATCTTTAGGATCCGTTTTTCTTTTGTGGATAAATATTCTGAAAAAATTGATCAACTTTCTCATTGACTAATTTATTCATGTTCTCATGCTTTTCTAAATAAATTAATTATTTTTTACTGGATAGTATTTATCCATGAAATGAAAAAAAAAAAAGTCTTATTCACCTAGGAGGTGGATAAGTCATTTTGAGAAAATAATTTTTTTATTTTATTTCTAATATATTCTTAATTTTATAATAATAATATTATCTTATATACAATATAATATAATATTATTATTGAACAATAATATTTTTACTTAATGTAATATATTATTATAATTATATAATATTTTAATATAATATATTATTTTATTATTATAATTATTATAATATAATTTCAATATCTTATATTATTTTAATATATATTAATATTATAGACTATATTATAATATATATTTTATTATATTATATTATATATAACAATCTATATTTATGAACATATATATTATAACATATAAAATATAATATATTATAATATAAAATATTATATTATATTATTATATATAATAAATAGTATTATAAAAAATATGGATAGACGTTATCAATTTATCTAAAAAATTAATAATGCAAAAAAATATGGGTAACAGAGTTCCACATCATTTTTCTATACATAAAAAGATATAAATAAATTATTTTTTTTATTTAAATATTAATTGAAAAAATATTTATCTAAAAAAAATACGTTTTTTAGTTAATTTTTTATTCGCATAATAAGGGGCCTAAAACCAAGCCCCGACAAGAAATGAAGTAAGCGAAATAATTGATGTCATACAAGGGGATCCTGAAGGTTCTGATTCGAGAGTGATAGTATTATTGTTCCTAGGTTTGCTATGGTGAAAACCTTCACATGATGGTGGGGCGTTTATATAAATTATTGGTGGGACTGGTTTGTGTCTACAATGTGTTCTTGGCAACTCAACAATGCTACAATGCTCGGTGTTCCCAAGCAATTTTTCGTTGCTAGCTGATGACATTTGCAGTCTTGTATTTGGGGTCATGGTTTTATCATTTGGCGTAAAGCTGAGACGCTTTTACTATGTGATGATTCAAAAATCCTAAATTATGGCAGGTTGCTCGAGCATGATCATGCATAGAAGTTGAAGCATTCACTCGAACTGGTAGTGATAGAAAGTTCCAATATGAAGTCAAAGGGGAACATATATATCATCATGATTTCTTTTTTTTTCATTTTTTGCTTGAATTGAAGTTGTTGCCTGTTTTTATCATATTAAGCTGAAGACATGTGTCGAACTACCATGTCTTATTTGATTAGTCAATGCCACCAATTGCTTGGTTGGGTTAGGTTAGATGCGAATTGTTTTTATTAAAGGAAAAAAAAACTATATCCAACCCCTTGTTATGCCGTCCTCTCCCTACTCCTTTGCCATTTGGGAGAAGCCGCTCACCCACAAGCAAGCAAGCCATCACATGCATGAGGACAAAGAATCCACCGTACACCTTTTAGCAAAGGATTATAAGAATGCAATTAGTATTTTTGATTTTATAGGAATAAGAAGTATGTTAAGAAAAAAAAAGTTTACTCATGCTAAGCATTCTTATGGAAAAAAGATTTTTTTACGTGTATACCCTTTCGAATATTCAAATTTGTATGAATACCCTTTCAAAATTAATATTTATATATATATACCCTCATAAAATACTTGTTTTACATGTATGTCTTTTTTTTCTTTTTTTTTTTGCATATGTACCCACATCATTTAACATCGTTAAAAAATTAAAAGTTTAAAATTTAAATGATTAAAATATCTTTATTAGTAAATATGCAAAAAAAAAATTTATTAAGATATATATATAAATAACAATTTCATGAGGGTATTCATACAAATTTGAATATTTAGAAGGATATACATATAAAAAAATTCTAGTTTAATTTTTATCTATTTCATCTAGATGGATTCAAGCTCTCTTACTCTACAATGTAGTAACATATTACATAATATAACAACACAATAATGATATTATATAATAGGTTATATATCAGAATACTATATTATATTTTATTTTTATGTAAGATGGGATGGTTATGTCCATCTTATAACAATATGATATACCTGATATACTTCACAAAGATATTTTAATAAAAATTTTTAAAATAAAATATAATAAAATTATAAATTTTTATTATTACATAATACCCAAATTTACAACTATGTCCATTCTATGTAAATGTATAAGCTATTCATCTAATATCAGATTTAGATATTTTTTTTAAAAATATATTATTATATATTAGAGAAAACATGAATGATTACAATCTGTTTATTTTTTAGATAAAATAATTTTGATCTATCATTTGATAAATAAATCATTTTATCTATATAAATTAATAAATTAAGTAAATTTATTATTTTAGTTGTATATATTAATTTTTTTGTATTAGAATAAGGAAAGAATTAACAAACCAAGAGAGGTATATTTATTTTCTAGATAAAATAATTTTGATCTATCATTTCATAAAAAGATTATTTTATCTATATAAATTAATAAATTAAGTAAATTCATTATTTTAGTTGTATATATTAATTTTTCTCTATTAGAATAAAAAAGAATTAATAAACTAAGAGAACTGTATTTTAGCTTAGATTTTTTACGTGTATACCTTTCCAAATATTCAAATTTATGTAAATATCTTCATAAAATTGCTATTCATATATATATATATATATATATATATATATATATATATCTTTATAAATTTTTTATTTGCAGAACTATCTATAAGGATATTTTAGTCATTTTAATTTTAAACTGTTAATTTTCAATGGTGTTAATTGATATGAGTACATATACAGAAAATAATATTTTATGAGGGCATACATGTATATATCAATTTTAAAAGAATATTTATATAAATTTGAATGTTTGGAAGGGTATATATGTAAAAAATCCTATGAAAAAACATATGAACAATAGAAACAGCTTTGCATCTTGTAACTCATTGATGCCTCTCTTTTTTTTTGTTGCAAATTGCAATATAATTTGTTGATGTCATCTGAAAATATTGAAGACTTGGAGTGATGTTCACCATGTCATTTATAATTAAAAAAATTATCTATAGGTCCCTCATTGGATTTGAAATTATTTTTAAGTCTCCAAACTTTTCAAATAGAATAAAAAGTCTCTAGACTGATCTGAAATTATTTTTAGATCTCTGTCGTCATCTGCTGCTGTTTAACTCTATATTAAATGATCAAACTGCCCTTGGATGGTTCTGATCATACAAGTCTATGTTTAGATTATACAGATTTATACTCAAATTATACAGGTTTATGTTCAGGTTATATAGGTACTGTGTAATCTGAACATAAACCTGTATAAGTTGAGCATAAATCTGTGTAATCTGAATATGGACCTATGTAATTAATTATCAAAATTATATAACCAGAACCATTCAAGGATAGTTTGGTCATTTACATGGAGTTAAACAGCAGCAGATGATGGCAAGGATCTAAAAATAATTTTAGGTCAATCCAAAGACTTTTTATTCCATCCGAAAAGTTCAGAAATTTAAAAATAATTTTGGATCCAATGAGGGACGTATAAATAATTTTTCCTTTATAATTCACTCCAAAACAGAGCTGACTTGCTTCGGAGACGGCATGGCAGTTCGGTTAGGTTGGTTTTAGACTTTGAAATTATCATAATGCCTCTAGGAAAGAACATGGTAATTGGTATTATCTAGTGAACTCTATCCTAAAACTGGTTAATACTCCTTTCTTGTAATGCACCAAAAAAAAAAAAAATGCTCTTCTTTCTTGTAGCTGTACGAATCTGTCTGGTCTTGAAATCGGGCCGGCTCAGGCTAAATGGACGGATTTCCTTGATGCTACTTAACTAATCCTGAGATAACAACAATGGTGCAGAACTAAAAAGAAAACGGTGTTGCAATGTCAAACTTCTGACCTTTTCCCAGCATCCACCCTCTCCCTCTCTCTCGCATTCTACCACAAACGCATCCATACAAACAAAAGAAAACGTTGCAACCAAAGCTCTTAAACACTCAAACCCACTACTCTCACCCTTGGCTTCCGAAATCAACAAACCCTTTTTATCAGCTTGCACCACATGGCATATGCTTTGTTTCTCCTCGGTCTTGTCATTAGCTAAATTCCTCTCTTCCCTCCCCTTTCCTCTACCCCTTTACCTCAGCTATGGAGGACTTCTCCTTCACCGTCGACACCTCCTACTCCCGCGGCCGTTCCCCTCTCCACGGCCCCCACACCACCCCTGCCATTTCCACCTCCCGCAGCCCCGGCCCACGGCGGAGGTCTCGTCGCCGCCCCGCCGCCGATGACACATCATGGGAAACCTCTGTGTCATGGCAGTTCGAGCCCACCGGGTGGCGCCAGCCCGGTGGTTTCGGCGCCGCCGTCAGCCCATGGACCCCACCATCCACCACCAACCGATCTAACCGCAGCCCTGCCATGTTCGGCCGGTCGGCGAAGGATTACTACCTCTCAAGAACCTCCAACCCACTCTACGAGCATTCACGTCGAGGCAGTAGGCTTGAGCTCCGTAGCCATGTCTCACGCGCTCATCGCCGGCGGTCTCGGGACTTCAGCGGGCCCAACCATGATGCTAGCACGTCTTCCATATTCACAGACTTGGGAGTCTTTCAAGGTCGAAGAGGCCGAGCCAGCTCCATCGACACCTCCTTGGCTAGCCGGGATGAGCTTGGCATGGCCGATTACGGCGTTCCAGAGCTCATCGCTCCCCGAAATAGCCCGCACTCTCCAAGGATTGATCATACCTTGGACCATCATCATCATGATCATACCTTGGACCATCATCATCATGATCATGTGCATGACATATCCTTCTCTCATGATTACAATACTGATCATCACTACGTAACCCCGAGTAAGAGCCATGATCGTGATGTAAGTTTGAGTCATGGAGATCATAGACAAGGGCATCATGTGTATAATATGCATGATGATGATGATGGTGGTGCATATGGTGATGACGATGATGATGAGGAGGAGGACGAGGATGTCAGGGTTACTCCTCCTGTGGGTCTATTTAGCTTGTTCAAATATTCGACAACGTGGGACTTGGCTCTTATTTTCTTAGGCTGCATAGGAGCTTTGATCAATGGAGGATCCCTTCCTTGGTACTCTTATTTGTTTGGAGATTTTGTTAACAAGATTGCATTGGAGTCCGTAAATGACAAGGCCCAGATGATGAAGGACGTCCAGAGGGTATATCAAATACTGCACAATTGTTATCTAACCAGTATATTAATTTTAACTATCAAACTTTTCATGTTGATCAAGTTTTCTATTTTGTCATTTGATGTGTTGTAGATTTGTCTTTATATGGGTGCACTTGCAGCAGTAGTGGTGATTGGAGCATATATGGGTAAGGGAGAGAGAGAATGGAAGAAAGATGATAGCTAGATTGGTTATGAAGTATGCCTGGTTTTGATAAATTGAGTTTATATATGGAGTGCAGAGATCACTTGTTGGAGAATGGTGGGGGAAAGCTCAGCGCAAAGGATTCGAAGAGAGTACCTAAGAGCGGTACTTAGGCAGGATATTGGATTCTTTGATACCGAGGTTAGCACCGGAGATGTGATGCATGGGATATCCAGTGATGTTGCACAGATCCAGGAAGTTATTGGGGAGAAGGTGTGTCTTTTTATCCTTAATTTCCCCTCCTTTTTTCCTGATATTACAAAAGGCCAACATTTTTAATTCCACTTTTTGTGCCAACGTACCATATATTCTTTTTTTATTATCACATGGATGAGCGAAAGTTTGAAGACCTAGTACAAAAGGTCTATTCTTGGTTATGGTTTATGAGGTAAAAAGTGATTTATAATTTGGATTTTTGTTATGTAATGGACTAATAGGGAAGGGCATTTGCAATCGTTATGATGATGAGAACATATTGCGATTATAATAAAGGCATTTGAATAATAAAGCTTTGACCTCCGAGAGGTATTGGTTTTGTTAGGATTCTTTGCCCATTGGTAGGCCGGCTGAACATATTTCCAAAGCAGCCTCCAAGGGAGATGAACTGAATTTGGATATCTTCATGGCTTTGTGAATATATATGATTTTGTCTAACCTTGGAATCTACCAATTAAATAAATAAAGAACTCACTTTAAAAAATTAGCCTTGGAGGTTGTTAACTTCGATGACATAATTAATTAATTTGAGGAATTCCAGACCTACATGCATGTGGCATGATTGACAAGCCTCACCAGAAGCTCTGAATCCTGGCATACTTGATTCTTTCATTCTATACATTTTTTTTCTCTTCATCTCTTGGGCAACCAAATTTATCCTTAACACTGCCAAAATTACTAACCAAACTATGTTTCCTTTCGTTGTTCGCATAACCATTCGGATCTAGATGGCACATTTTGTCCATCACATTTTCACCTTCATCTGTGGCTACTTGGTGGGCTTCATTAAGGCATGGAAAGTGGCCTTGGTGGTTTTCTCTGTGACACCATTGATGATGTTCTGTGGCATTGCTTACAAGGCAGTCTATGTTGGCCTCACTGCAAAGGAAGAGGTTAGATACGATAAGATGTCCACAAATTTGTCCATAACCAAATGCCTACCATGTCTTGCTAATGCTGTTCTGGCAAATAGGCTTCATATCGAAAAGCCACCAACGTAGCTCAACAAGCTATTAGCTCGATCAGGACGGTGCTGTCATTCGTGATGGAGGATCAAATGGCCAAGAAGTACACCGAGTGGCTCGAGAAGGCGGCGCCAATTGGGATGAAGATTGGGTTTGCAAAGGGAGCTGGCATGGGTGTGATTTATTTAGTTACCTACTCACAATGGGCTCTAGCCTTCTGGTATGGGTCTTTACTGGTTGCCAAGGGTGAGATCACAGGAGGAGCAGCCATTGCTTGCTTCTTTGCTGTCAATGTTGGTGGAAGGTAACACCTTAATTTATCTCTCTCTCTCTCTGTTGCCTTAAACTTTAATACATCCTCTGGTGTAGAACCATATCATACTTGGATTATGTGATACATTTTTTTTTTTTTTTCTACAGGGGATTAGCTTTGTCACTGTCATATTTTGCACAGTTTGCACCAGGCACCGTGGCAGCAGGCAGGGTGTTTGAGATCATCGACAGGGTTCCTGAGATCGATCCCTATGGCTCTGATGGACGGACACTCTCATCTGTTAGGGGCCGGATTGAGCTCAAAGGAATCACATTTGCGTACCCTTCTCGCCCTCAGGCACCGATCCTTCAGGACCTCAACCTCACCATCCCTGCATCCAAGACTCTAGCCCTAGTTGGAGCCAGTGGAGGTGGCAAATCCACCATTTTTGCTCTCATAGAGAGGTTCTATGATCCAGACCAAGGTTAGGAAGCTCAATGCTAACATACCAGCCCATGATAAGATCGTACACCTTAGCCTGACATGATTATTTTATGTACGGGCAGGATCAATCTGCTTGGATGGTCATGATATAAGGACTCTTAGGCTGAAGTGGCTCAGGGAGCAGATTGGGCTGGTGGGCCAAGAGCCCATGCTCTTTCCAACCTCCATAATTGAGAATGTGATGATGGGCAAGGTGAATGCCACCAGGAAGGAAGCCCTTGCTGCATGTGTGGCTGCCAATGTTCACACCTTCATCTCCGGCCTCCCGGAGGGCTATAACACTCAGGTGAAGCCATATACTCCTCCAATTTATGAACATATGCATCGACAACTATGCATGGACATGTATTTATGTATGCATGCATGTATTATGCATAATTGCTATAGCCTAATTTGACATCATGATCACAATTCTACTATTTGGTGTTCTTCGGCTAGGTTGGTGACCGTGGAACCCAACTCTCTGGTGGTCAGAAGCAAAGAATTGCACTGGCCCGGGTAATGATGAGGAATCCCCGGATTCTCCTCCTTGATGAGCCAACAAGTGCATTGGACCCTGAATCTGAGGCTGTTGTCCAACAGGCCATCGACCGCATTTCTGTTGGCCGGACCACCGTTATCATCGCCCACCGCCTAGCTACGGTCCGGAATGCCGACACCATTGTTGTTTTGGATCATGGATCTATTGTTGAATCCGGCCGCCACCGAGACCTCATGGACGGGGCTGGGGTTTATGCCAGCCTAGTGAACCTTGCCACATGCAACAACGTCATGAACAACAACAACATCAATGGTCATGATCCTTGGCCCAATTGGCCCAACCCACAGCACAAGGCCCATCACACCAGCTTCGTTGACCAGTCAGAGCATGGCCTCTCAAGATCAAAGTACGTGAAATCCATGCAACTGGTAGAAGAAGAAGAGGAGGGAAAAATAGAGAAACAATATCCAACCAAACAATACACCACTTCTGAGCTGTGGGGCTTTCAGAGACCGGAGTTTCCGCTTCTTGTCGTTGGGTTTCTTTTGGGTATAAATGCTGGTGCTATCCTCTCCATCTTCCCACTACTTCTAGGCCTGGCACTCCAATTGTACTTCGACGACGACAACACCAACATGAAGAGAGATGTGGGCTACTTGGCACTAGGCCTGGTGGGACTGGGCGTGGGCTCTATTGTCTCCATGACTGGCCAGCAGGGCTTCTGTGGGTGGGCTGGAACCCGGCTCACTGTCAGGGTCTGCAACCTCCTTTTCCGGTCTATCCTCCGGCAGGAGCCCGCTTGGTTCGACTTCGAGGAGAACTCGGCGGGTGCACTGATCTCAAGGCTCTCAGCAGACTGCACTGCCTTCCGATCCATGCTCGGCGACCGTTACTCGGTGCTCTTAATGGGCCTCGGCTCGGCAGCCGTTGGGCTCGGCATATCTTTCATCCTCAGTTGGAGGCTAACACTTGTTGCTATGGCCATGACTCCATTTACCCTAGGTGCTAGCTACTTGAGCCTGCTTATTAATGTAGGGCCCAAATTAGACAACAGTGCATTCGCACGTGCTAGCACTATTGCGGCCGGTGCCGTGTCGAACATTCGAACAGTGATGACATTCTCAGCCCAAGAGAAGATCGTGTCGTCATTTGACCGGGCCCTGTCTGAGCCCACTAGAAAGTCTATGAGACGGACACAGATCATGGGCCTTGGGCTTGGGCTCTCCCAGGGAGCGATGTACGCTGCATACACCTTGACCCTCTTCGTCGGTGCATACCTGATCAAGAAGGAACTTGCGAACTTTGGCGCCGTGTACAAGATATTCATGATACTGGTCCTGAGCTCATTCTCTGTGGGCCAGCTGGCGGGTCTGGCCCCTGACACCTCTGGGGCACCGATGGCAATTGATAGGGTGTTCTCAATTTTGAAACGTACTCCATCGATCAATGTTGATCGACGGAATGGGAGGGTGATTAAGGGGGGAAAGTTGCTCGATGTGGAGCTGAAGAGGGTGACGTTTGCATACCCATCGAGGCCCGACATGATGGTGCTGAGGGACTTCTCTATCAAGGTGAAGGCGGGGAGCACGGTGGCGATTGTTGGCGGCAGCGGAAGCGGTAAGTCGACGGTGATATGGATGGTGCAGCGGTTCTATGATCCTGACGTCGGAAGAGTTATGGTGGGTGGGGTGGATGTGAGGGAGATGGACGTGAAGTGGCTGAGGACAGAGTGTGCCTTAGTGGGCCAGGAGCCGGCCCTATTTGGAGGGACGATCAGAGAGAATATTGGGTTCGGTAGCCCAAAAGCTTCATGGGCTGAGATCGAGGAGGCGGCAGCGGATGCCCATATCCACAAGTTCATAAGTGGCCTGCCCCAAGGATATGAAACTCAGGTAACTAAGAGGCCTTCTCTCCTCCCAATTTATACTCACCTTGGATTTAATTTGGTTACGCTTTATCCCAAGGGAAAAAACAGAAAAAAGAAAAACTTTAATTTAGCTATTTATGTGACACACCTTCATCATATGATTTCCTGAATTGGAGTAAGATGTGGAACAGGTAGGGGAGAGTGGCGTCCAGCTATCGGGTGGTCAGAAGCAGAGGATCGCGATCGCACGTGCCATGCTCAAGCGATCGAGGATTCTATTGTTGGACGAGGCAACCAGTGCATTGGACGTAGAATCTGAAAGGTACGTCCAAGAGGCCCTGAAGAAGCTCTCGAAGCATGCTACGACGATCGTCGTAGCACATAGACTTGCAACAATTAGAGAGGCACACAATATCGCTGTGGTTCGGGATGGTAAAGTTGCCGAGTTTGGAAGCCATGATGCATTATTGGCGAACCATCTTGATGGGGTGTACGCTGCGATGGTTCGAGCAGAGATGGAGGCTCAAGCACTCTCCTAAGAAATCCTAAGACTTTGTTCGGTTGTTCTGTTGTTTTGTTTCTCATACTCATAAACCTGCTTCAGAGTTTCCAAACGTGCCTCATGTCTGAACACTACGAGATGGCTCGGTGGGCTCCAAGAGCAACTAGCTTTGGATTCCCATAAATGGTTAGGAGGGGGATGTTGAAGGCATGATCATAATGTATCTTCTAAGGCAATCAATCAAGTGATATACAAGTATAATCATCATGGAGGGTTCACTTTTTTAAAGCACCAATTGATTCTGCCCCATTTTGCAAAAAAGCTATTTATGCCCCTAGTGGAAGCAGTGAGAGGACACTCACTCATGCAAGGAATTTCAAAGGGATCAAATGGAAAGCATTTGTCTTCATCATCATCATAGCTGTCTTCTTCTTTTATTTTGTTCTCCTTCCTCATGCAAAAGAAAGAGAATTGAGGCGAATGTTTAGGGAGTTTTGTGGGCAAGATAAAGAAGGTTTAACGAGAGAAGATTTTAAAAATGTCACATATTAGATATTGAAATATGATAGATCAACACCAAGTCAGTTGCTTGTTCAAACATAGGAGAGACATATCATGTTGCACCTTATGATAACGAGTTTCATTTTTTTCATCATTTGTTTTTTTTTATTTATTTTTTATGTTTTTAATTATCAAAGTACCCCCATTGAGCAAGTGATATATTGCAGATTGCATTAGCTTGGTATTAAAAAAAATTCCAAATAACATATATATATTTTTTGGTAGAAAAGTAACATATGTTCCAATAATACCAAATTGTGATAATTTGCTCAACCACCGCAAAATATGTTTAACCTATCATAAGCTAATCCACTTTGTACAAGACGCCAATCCAAGATGCTTGAACTAAATTGCACCACCTCATACCAGCATGAGCATGCACCATATTGGATCAAACATGTGGTCCTCTCAAATAGCAAAGAGAGCTACTAGTCTCCAAAAAAAAATGTCAAAAGTTAGGTGAGCAGTTGAACCAGACTAAACATCTGCACCTCAAATATAATAAAAGTCCATAAAGTCAAGGGTGGGTGATCAACTCAATCCAAGCCCAAAAGCCAAAAATCAAATCCTGCTAAGAGCACGCTGTCTCTCTTTTTCTTTTTTTTTTTGTGAATGGAGATTGTCTCATAATCCTAATGGGTCACATTGGATCCATGCCAACTCGACCCACCATCTCATGAGACTACGACTGCACGCCGGTTTCCGGTGTATAGATCCATCCAAAAGAGAACCACGGCTCCCCATTTCTCCTCTGATCGAAAGGGACGCCCCAACCTTTTAAATTCCAAAAATACCCTCCAGTCTCCATCATTAATCTCAGAGAACGGATTGTGTCTTTGCTGCACGTGTCCGCAGACCTTAGAATTCTATTTGAGGGTATGCTGGTGATTTTAATCAACTTTTTTTTTTTTTTTTTTTTTTTTGGACGACCGTTGGAGAGGAAAAGGGGACATTTTGGGAATTCTCGCTTGAAAGGCACAGGGGACCAGCGGCGCTTACCTTCCCTTGGCGGCCGAGCAAGAGAATAAGTGAGCTCAGAATTACCACAGCTCTCCCACATTCCTTGGCTTTGAGTTCTTCCGAAAGGTATGCTTTTTCTCTTTTTTTTTTTTTTTCCCATTTTTTGGTTCAAAAAAGATATGATTCTTAGTCAAAATATTCCACATTTCCTACAACTTTCATGAATTGTAGAAGTTAAGATGAGCATACCTTTCTTCCTTTTTTCTTGAATTTTTGATTGCTCATTGTCTTCGATATTGTGTTATGCTTACACAGAATAGGTTCCTAGTGGGAAACTTCTTTGGTGTATTTTAGTTAAAATGAGTCAGAATAGTTTCTTTTCTGCATTTTCCGGTTGCGCTTCTCTTTGGTGTCAAGGAGGTTAATAGTCACCAGAAATGAAGTCATTTCTCGGATCCATGATTTGTTCTTGGGTCTGTTTGAGATAATATGTTCGACGTTCTCTCTTTTGTTCCATTCTAGCTACTTCTATTGTATTCTCTTTTATCATTAAATGTTTCTGATCAGTAGGTCCCTACTTTGCCTTCAAGCCTATGAATGGTTTAAGGTTTATTTGAACTGAAGCATACCACTAGCTTATTTTATTTTAATTTTTTAAGTTTTAGCTCAACTGCTTCAGATGATATGATTGTCCCTTGCTCCTATGTCATCTTTCATTTTTTATATTGCAAGAAAGGAAATCCACTTTATTTTCAATATTATGAATGGTTCCAAGGTCTATCTTATGCATCTCTGGTTACTGAAGTATTTGTTGCTATGTAAACAAATTACTGATTTGTAGTCCTTTTTCATTCTTTAGTTTTTTTGTTTGGAACGAGGAGTGTTATACTCAAAAGATGAATAGTTTCCATACATTATCCTTCGAACATCAATGTTGCTTGTAGAAAGATCTTTCTTTACCTTCAGACCCATGAATGTCCTTAGGCTCATCAAAGCTCGAGCATCTGAAGCTGTAGATTACCTTTGAAAAAAAAAAAAAACTGCTTTTTGTGATGTGATAATATCTTTGCAAATTTCTCATCTTTTATAAGATATATCTATCAGCTCAAAAACTATAATGGATTCTGGTGCCAAATTTGAAATTTCATCTCAATCCATAGCATATTAATGCTTCGTATGTGGTTTGGCACCTCAACAAACACTCGACTCGAATGCAATATTAAAGTTCAATTAGATTCTCAAAATCTTGTATGGTCTTGTGATACTTTGTAAATTAGTATGCCTCCATTTTGCATGAGTCTGCCCGGAGGCTTGTTATTCTGTATACTTTTAGGTTCATGCCAACCTTTTGACCCAATATCCATGCATTTGGGGCACCTTTTAATCCATTTTTTCTGTGTTCCATTGCATAGCAAGCAACAATGATGTTCTTAGCCTTACCTTTATTATGACATACCACTAATATCATGTGCTTATTCAATTTGGTTAGACGTGGTCAAAAGGAAAAGGGAGCAGGGAAAAATGGCATCCCTTACCCCAGGAGTACTAATAAAGCTTCTCAAGAACATAAATTCTGATGTAAAAGTCTGCGGAGAATACCGGTCCATTCTTCTACAAGTGATCAGCATTGTGCCCGCTATAACTGGCTCAGAGTTGTGGCCAGACCATGGATTCTTCATCAAAGTTTCTGATTCTTCCCATTCCACTTATGTTTCTCTGTCAAAAGATGACAATGAGCTTATCTTGACAAACAAATTGCAACTTGGACAATTTATATATGTCGACAAAATAGAGGCTGGGACCCCAGTTCCTGCTCTTGTAGGTGTGCGGCCGGTGCCTGGGAGAAACCCCTGCATTGGGAATCCTAAGGATCTAATGCATATGATAGTACCTTCTGATATTCCACAAGCACAGGATAATGAAGCAAACACTTTCAAATCAAGTGACTTATCTGAGGGAGAGAAGGAAAGCCCAAAACGTAGAGTGGTTATTAAGGAGGAGAAGGTTGTTGTTGCTTCTCGATACATGCAGGGTATCTCAAGCACTAATATAAAGAGTGCTGGCTTGGATTCTAATGCTGCTGGCGATAAAGTTAATGGAAATGCAAGTGATGTTGAGCCACAGAAGAAGATTGTTTCTTCTAAAAGCAAGCAAGAGCTAAAATCTCAGGTATGCATGTGCTTGGTTGTTCAAAAGCACTGAAGTAGTATAGAGAGAACAGCTACCTTATTTGCCTCACAATAATATATCCATAACCAATAAGCTTTGTTGTTGGTGGTTTTATAAATCCTTCTGTTATAGTCAACCTTGATAAATATGTGATCCCAGTCACAACATCAAAGAATCTAATGTGAAACAGATAAGAATATGTTAGTACTTGTCTTTCAGCGTTAAAAAATATGGAACAATAGGTTTGATTATTGAAAATTGACTTTTAAGATGATCGATGATTATATTTGGTATTAGTATTACAGGCATGGCCTTCTACTACTACCTCTTGCAATCAGAATAACATAAAAGTGAAGCAAGAGCCTTCTGAGGGAAGTCAAAAGGAGTCCCCAACACTCCGCAATCAGAGCATTGCTGTAAAAGTGAAGCAAGAATATATGGAGGGCAATCAGAAAGAGGCTTCAACACCGACAAAGAACTCATCAACTAAAAATACTTCCATCGTAAAGCAGAGGACACCCTCCAACTTCCATTCTTCGTTGAACAATAGTAAAAGAAGACTTGTGGATAGCATACCTTGGGACTCTCTTCCTGCCAACCTAATTAAACCTGGGAAGGTATTTGACTTGTAAAATATTTCTTGTCCATGTCATATCATATAAGGTAGTTACAAATATTGTGAATTCAAAACATTGGCCTACATGGATTTGATCAAGACCGGTTGGCATGTTGCTCAGTTTTGTTATACATATATCCATAATATCTATCTATATATCTACACATCCATAAATATATGCACATGCAAAAACATACATAAATACAGACATGAATGTACATATGTGGGTATTAATGTATGTGCAGTCTTAATGACACACATAACACTAACTTTATAAGCAAGATTACTGAAAACCATGTAGCAACAATTTCCACCATCCTTTTTATATTTAAGTCCTGATCCTCTACATATTGAACTTGTTACACTGATCAAATGGCAGGCTGGTTCAAACATGTAGCCCTGTCTATCAAATGAATATTTTTCCATTAAAATCCCATTTGTTTTAATTTTACACAATGTCATTTAGTCTGCCTGAAAAGTTCTCCTTTCTTCTCTTTCACTCATTTCTTAAGTCTTTTAATAGGGAATTGTGAGAAGGAAAAATATAGCTTTTCTTGTAGCAGCCGAGGCTCAGAGAGAAGCAACTGCAGCTGCAGCTCTTGTCAAGGGCCTGAGGTGAGCATCTCTTTTATTAGGATATTTTTGATCCTTCACCATCTATAGAATTTATATTGGGATATGTTATCAAATCAGGTTTATGAACCAAATCACTTAGTATCTTTTATATTAGGATATAGTAGATTTTTATCCAAGCCTAAGGGCCTTCTTTTTAGGCTCCATCCTAGAAATTTCTATAGAACCATCAGAAAATGGCATTCTGTGTATATGATATTTAAAAAATGAAAATGCTAAAAATAGATGATATTTTTTGCCAATATGCTTCTTGGCTTCATTTAAGTAGATGAATGTAGAACATGTACTAAACTTTGTCGTCTTTGCTCTCTTCATAGAGGCTCAATCAAGGAATATAGAAATCTTGGAGGCTTTGTCCTCTTCTGCATGACATTAAGTTAAAAAGGGAGCCTCAGTGCACAAAGCTCTGGCTACTGCGTGGCCTATAAGAGTTAGATGTATGCAGCCTTATCCCATATACAGAGAGGCTGTTTCTATGTTTTAAACCTGTCCACCCATTTCACAATGAAGCAAACTTACTGTTGCATTAAGGCCCACACTCATTGCATGACATCAAGTTGTAAAACCAAATTTGTAGGTAATGCTTCCTTCATAATGCACTTATATAGATAGCTAGGAATCTTGACAGGCACTTCTGTTCTGAAAAGTTGCCTATGAAAATTTGAGGGAAGTATTCAATCCATTTAGTTCTTTTATTATAGTATGTTAATTTCCGGCACATCCACTATCTTTGCTCCACTTACTGATTTCAAATTTGTCCCTGTGGTAACATCATTCTTATCTACTTATGGAAATATTTCTTCTTATACACTGAAAATTGGCTTGAGGTGGCATGCTATATCCAGGATACCAGATGATGACACTTACAATATATGCATGAATAAGCTTCCCCTAAATAGCATCATTTACAAAACTCACAAACTTTTTTTCTTCTACAATTATTAATGCTCATAAACTATAAGACTTCTATTATGTATGTTGTTCCCAATGTCCAGAAAGTATGCATTTCTAGATATATGTCTTGAGTTATGCGAACTCCAGGGAAATTATTTACAAAATGGAATGAGGCTTGTATGCATCACTTGAGCATTTGATTTTACACATCTTCAGATCACATTAAGAGATAGATATTACCATATTTGAGCAGTGAGATTATGTGTCAAGAAGAAAGTAATGTGATTTTGTACTATCTTGATGTTGCTCTGATGATTATGATTTGTTCAGCATATTTGCTGATCTACGCAAGTCTGCTACCGAGGATAATCCCCATGTCTCTCTTACAAAGTTCTTTTCACTTCACCGGCTCATAGATCAACCAAACGTCGCCATTCAGAAAGATTACTCCTTTCAGATCCATAAAGAAGCACCTTCAGATAAAGCAAAGTTGAGCAGAAAAAATTCACTACCTAACAGTAGAAATGTTATAAATCCTCCAAAGTTTTCAGAGGAATCTTATGGAAATGAAAAACTAGAGTGGGCAAGAGGGGATGGTTTCAAAGAGATACAAGAAGTCAGGGCTACTCTCAGGAAGGAAACACAATCATGGTTTTTGAATTTCTTGGAAGGTGCCTTGGATACTGGATTCCATGCAGAGTCCAGAGTAAAGAAGGGCACAAAAGACCGTGCTGCAGTCCACTCAAAGGAATCAGATGAGCGAATTGCAGTCACACTGTCACAGTTAAAGGATGCAAATGATTGGCTGGAGCAGCTCAGCAGTGAGGTGGGCACTGAAGCGGAGACTATTGATCGGTTGAAGCAAAAGATCTATGCTTGCTTGCTTGGCCATGTGGAATCAGCTGCATCAGCTCTTGAAAGCCGAAGCAATTGATAATTTGTTTGAATCATGCAGGCAAGATGATCGCTTTTAGCCATTGAAACTACTAGCCTGCAAATTCCACAATGGACTGCTTTCATATTTGTACGTTGTACATATTCTTCGGTGATCATGCAGGCCTAAAATGCTATTGTCTGTATATTCCAATAGAAGAGTGTATCAGAAACTCTGTTTTCTCACTCAGAAAACTTAAGGCCTTTTTTGGGCTCCTCAGAAGGAAGATGGTACTATTTATGTATTTCAATTATTCTTGTAAAGTTATTCTTTCTTCATGTTCCAAAAAGTTTGTGTAATTGTTATTTTATCTATTCCTACTATGTTGATGAGTCTCCTCTTTGGAACTGAAAATTCATTGAAATTGATAAAATTTCCTGGAAAACAAAAATAGGCTCGCATATATATGCATATATGTGTGTGTGTGTACATGCATACGTATATATACAGATATACATGTAGATGTATATATATGTGTATGCATAGCCATGCTAAAGGCACCATATGTTCCATCACAACAACACCTCATCGACATGTGAAACAACCTTAAAAATCCACCACCTCCTCTGCCCAAAGAAGAGAAAACGAGGCCTTGCAAGACTCCCATATTCGTCCCAATGGCCAGCAAACTCTCTCTCCAAACACTTGCTCCCCTTCCTCTAAGCTCCAGTCTCCAACAAGAACCCAATCATACGGCCTTAAGCTCTCCACCCCTACCACCCCGTCCATACCATCTTCCACTTTCCCTCCAAGGACACCCATTTGTGCTAAGGTACACGCTCTCTTCTTTACACATATCACATTATTTTCTACCTCCAAGTGCTTTGTTTTGTGCTATCAGGAAAACTTTTCCCACCTAACGCCTGGGCATTTCCTTTATTGGATGCATAGACTTAAAATTAGTTCGTTTCAAGCACCTGGACATTAGGGAGCAATAGAATAGAGTACATAACTAAATTTTAAACTTGGGTTATGTAACATTATTTTGTTTCTTTTCATTCTTCTGTTCTAAGTGCTAGAGCTAATAGTTCTGAAGGGTTTGAATGAATGCTTGTAGGTGTCCAAAGGTGATGTGCCCACTTCCTTTTAACTTCAAAGATCAGGATGGAAGGCAAATTCTTTGTGCACCACGGGCAAATCTGACAAAGAGCGCACCATCTTGTCCGATTGATCCACATAGTTATTTTTTTTCAATATATATTTAATGCCTGCAGATTGATTTTTTCGTTTAAAAAATTTATATAATGAAAATACTTTTATTCTTTGGTAAAATTATGACATCCTATATCCATATTATGATATTCTGCATTCATCATAATTTTTATTCATAAGATGTCATAATATAATGTAGGATGTCATAATGTGCACAGAATGTCATAATTTTTTCAAAGAATAGGAACATTTTCGTCATTCAAAATTTTCAAACGAAAAAGCTGATCTACAGGCATTACATATGCGTTGGAAAATGATTGGACAAAAATATCCCTTCTATATTATAATATCCTGGGCGACATCCTGGACTATAATATGCCATAGGATGTCATAATTTTTTCAAAGGACTGAAATATTTTTGTCATATCAAATTTTTAAATAAAAAAATCGATCTGCAGACATTAAATACATGTTGGAAAACGATGACTACATGAATCAATCAGATAAAAAGGTACGCTCCATGTCGGATTTTTTACACCATCTGTAGCGCACAAAGAATTTCTCCAGGATGGAAATAATATGGCTCTCTCCAAGCCAAGTCCAAGTCCATGATGGACGTCTAACCTCAGCCGGGGAATTATACTTGGCCCAAACCCAGTCCA
The DNA here is from genome assembly GCF_000442705.2 of Elaeis guineensis. Taxonomy (NCBI): domain Eukaryota; kingdom Viridiplantae; phylum Streptophyta; class Magnoliopsida; order Arecales; family Arecaceae; genus Elaeis; species Elaeis guineensis. The sequence goes on along the minus strand of NC_026005.2, from coordinate 12,435,658 downwards.
AGTCCGACTTCTCCTTCTTCTTCTTATGTGTATGTGTCTTTAGCCTATGAATGACTACGTATGTGTGAGTGTTTTCTCTTCAAAGATTCATGTAATCTTGTTAGCACTAAATAATGCCAATCTAATTAATCTAGGGAGGATGACATTGAATTGGTAATGATCATTTTAAGCATGTTTCTTTAGGCTTTGTGCCTTCGGAGACTCCTATGAAAATTTTAGGAGCTGAGGTGGTAGGAATCAGAGGTCTGGCCAGCTTGCACAAACCACCAACGAGACTGCCGTAAGTTGCAGTGTCTGCAAGCAATCTTTAATCAAGATGCTATAGCTGAAGACATCACATTCACAAACCTTGCAAAGTTAACATTGAAACAATTTTGATACGTAGTCTATCTGGCCTCTCTCCAATAGTGTATTGTTAGTGATGTATCAGGCTCCACACATCTCTATGAACCATGTCTTCAGCCACATTTGCTGCTTTCGAAATCATCCCTTCTTTACAATGTGTATCAACTAATATGTTGAAGGTTTGTACATATGAAGCAACATACCTACATTTCTTTTAACAGTTTCATAGCTTCTTTCCATTGACCTGAAATGCGCAAACCTCGAATTAAGGAGTTGCAACTGACTATCCTCATCAAAAAAAAAAAAAAAAAAAAGAAAGAAAGAAAAGAAATGGAAAATAGAAAAAAGAGCTGTATGAGACTATGTCTAGAAGAATTCCTTTAATTTCAGACAAGAAACCAAGAGCCTCGGTTGGTAGCGTACATATCCATGCAGAGACTGTCAATTACCGTGTTGTATTTGACAATTACTGTGTTGTATTCGACAAACTTAGGTTTACGACTTCCTTCCGCTTCCTTCTAAGCAAACCAATAGCCTTAGAAGTTGTCCCTGTTTTGCACAATCCATGAATTATGGCTGCATAAGTAACAGTGTTAGGTCGACACACTCTGTTTGCCATTTCTCTCAGCAAATGTACATCTTTCATGATTTTACCCTCAACTCAAAACACCTGGAACGGAGTGTTAAATGTCATGGTGACCAGTTCATAACCAAAGTTTCAAAATTTTTCCTGATATAGAGGCACCAAGATCCACTTGATTCAAATGACAAAAACAACCGAACACAAGGGTAGGAGTACGAACATTAGGCATGTCTCCTACCAAAATTCACATGTGCAGAATTTGATCAAACAAACCTAGGGCATTATCAAGGATATTGAACCCACCACATCTACATATTTTTCCCGCATACTTCAATAATTAGGTTCGGTTCCTTACATCATTAATATAGTATAAGAAATCTGAAAGTGACACTATAAGAAATTTAATTTTTAACGACAAAATTTTAGCAATAAAATTTATTTCATCACAAATAATTAAGCTTTTACAATGAAATTTAAATTTCGTCTCCAAAAATCAGATATTTGTGATGAAAAAAATTTTATTACAAAAAGTTATATATTTTGCAACGAAAATTTTGTTTTTGTTGCTAGAAGTTGATCTTTAGCGATGAAATTTTTTTTCGTTGCAAAAAATAAATTTTTTTACGATGAAATATTTTTTTCGTAGCAAAAAAATATTTTTCTATGACGAAAATTTTTTTTGTCGCTAACAAAATTATATTGTTTGCGACGAAATTGATATTTCGTTGCAAAAAATAAGAGTTTTTTGGATCAATTTTATTTATATTTAACGACTAAACTATTTCATCGTTAAATTTTATTTTGTTGAAAAAATTTGAATATTTTGCGATGAAATTTTAATTTTCATTGCTAGAAATTGATCTTTAGCGACGAAACTTTTTTCATCGTAAAAAATTTTTTTTTTGGTGACGAAAAAATTTTTCATTGCTAAATTTTTTTTTTGCAATGAAAATAATTGCATCGCGAAAAATTTGATTTTGTGCGATGAAATATTTGTTTCGTTGCAAAAAACTTGATTTTTATGATAAATTTTTTATATTTGCGATGAACTTAAATTTTCGTTGTAAAAAATTAATCATTTGCGACGAAAAAATTTTTGTTGCAAAAAATATATTTTTTTTGACAAAATATTTACTTTTCGCAATGAATTGATTTCGTCGCTAAATATTTTTTAATTTAAAAAAAAAAAAGTACTTTGAAATTAGGCAAAAATTTGCCCCAATTCAAAATAAACCTCTTGTTCTCTCCTTTGCCCACGCCGCCGCGGTCGTCAAAGATCTTTCTCCCTCCCCGGTCTCCGACGACAGTCCTCCCTCTCCGGTCACCAGTCATCCTTCCCGGTAAGTGCTCTCCCTCCCCGCCACCATCCTCTCTCTCCCTCCCGGCCACCATCCTCTCTCTCTCTCTGCCACCGTCGAGTCCTCCCTCCCCGCCATCGTTGCCGCTCGAGCCCGCCCCCCATCGCCGATCGAGCCCACCCCCCAGCGCACCATCTCCCTCCCGTCTTGCACCCTCTCCTCCGCACACCGTCCTATTTCTTTCTCTCCCTCTCGGTCTCCACTGTGTCACCGTCGATTGAGTCCTCCCTCCTCGCCACCATCGCCGGTCGAGGCCTCCCTCCCCCATGGGCGGTGGAAAGCATCACTCCTCCGCCGCCTCCACCTCCGGGAAGAAGAGTAGGCCCTCTCCCAGTCCCCCCTTCACCGCAAAGGACCTCACGCCTGTCCTCTCCCTCCTCGCCTCCGCCGTCTCCCTCTCTCTCCACTTCCTCTCCGACTCCGACCTCCTCCTCCTCCCCTCCCAAACCCTATCCCTTGAATCCTCCCTCTTCTCCGCCTCCTTCTCCCTCTCTCGCCTCCTCTCCCTCCTTCCCTCCAGTTCCCTCCAATCCCTTGAAACCCTAACCCTAGAGCCCTCTCCTTCATCTTCTTCCTCCTCTTCTGCCCCTCTTCCGCCTCGCCCATGCTGCCCCCTTCCGCGGCGTCGCCCGCCACTTCGACCTCCCGTCCCCCGCCGTCACCTGCCGCACGTTCTACCTGGTCTGCAAGGCTGTCGCCACCACCGGTCGACCCCTCCCTCCCCTATCTCCCTCTCTCATTTTCTTTCTCAGCCTCCCTCCCTTACTTTCTTTGTCACTCTCCCTTACCTAGCTTGTCTGGTTTCGTAGGGCCGCCACCGCCGGGCCGCCACCACCATCGTCGATTGCCGTCACGTCACTGCATAGCTGTCGGATTCACGAAAGAGTTGAAGGTGAGAATAATTTTTTTAAATTTATATATTTTTTAATTTTTATTCTTTTTTTTCAATTAATTTTAGCCATTAGAAGTAATTATTTGTTATTTTAGTAATTAGATATAATGTTAGATATAATTATTTGTTTGATTTAATTAATTTTAATCATGATTTAAAAATATTTTAAAAATAAAAATAATTATAATAATAATATATTAATTGTAGCATAACAAATTTATAAGCCTTAGAATTTTTGTTCGAGGATAGCGTGCATAAAGTAATATTTTTTTTATGAAAAAAAATATTGGTGCTTTATACACTATTCTCAAATTGTCCTCGTGGACAGTTTGGGCACGTGAATGAATTTAATATTGCAACATATGTGCTTTTACATCGCAGAGTTTTGTCGGTATTTTCGATCATATTCTCTGGATACATAGCACAACTTTAATGCTTGTGTATCTGGAGAAATATGTGCATACGCACAATGAAAAGTCGAAGGTACAGATATTTCAAGATCATTCGATTGGCACAGAGGCTAGTATCGTCGCAAATGAGATCAGTTTGTATATGTGGAATCATTTTCCATAGACTGCTGAAAGTTTCAAGCATGTAGCTCCTCGATACCGTGATGCTCTAGTCTCTCACATCAAGATAAGAATTAAATTTGGATGTCTTGCATATCATTACATGATCTATATTATTTTTGATTATATAAATAAATTTTTTATTATATAAATAATTTAATGTATTTGTTTTTTGGTATGATGACTGTGTAGGATAATATCGACTTCGAGGATTGCACCGACGAAGAAGTGACAGCATGTATTCTCAAAATGGCTGCAAATAGATACAGAGATTGGCAATGTAGGCTTCATAAATACTGTAATGAGCTGCAGGCGAAGGAGATTGATCCTATGACTCAGTCATATAGAAATTGGGCTGGGTCTAGTGATGATTGACGGTGGTTATGTGAGCATTTTGGAAGTGAGGCATTTCAGGTATGTCTAGTGTTTCAAGTTATTTTAATTTTGTTATGTCCTTTATTGGTTATAATTGTATATATTTTGTAGTAACGATCGGAGGCGAATAAGGTGAATAGGAGTAAGATTGATTCTATTCACACGCAAGGAAATGCCTCTTTTGCACAGGGAATGAAACTACATTTGCAATCATACTTTGTAACTTCTTATTAAATATTTATATTATTTTGATATCTTTTTTTTATTTGAATAGGGACTATCCGGAGTCGACGCTTATGCTAAATTCTATCAAAACAACAGTGGCGAGTTCGTGATTGAGGAGGCGAGACAGCGTCATATAAGTATCATTATTCTACATTTTGAATACTTTTAAAGAGTTTGAAAAAAATTTACGATTTTATTTGGTTTATTGTGAAGAAAAAAATGTTACAATTGAGAGAGCAGACGATGACGGAGGTTGGATCTAACGGTGATACTGGATCGTAGCAGGTTTGTTTGATGACAGATGATACGATTTTGGATACCGTCCTCGGGTGGCAGCTAGGATCTGGTCATAGCATGCGGTCCAAAAAATCATGCAGTTCGTCATCTGGCCGGTCTGATGATGCATCGGTGCCAGAGACAGTTAGAACATCCATGAGCATGATGCAAGATCAGATTAGTTACTGGATGAATCGTAGTCAGATGCTCGAGAGGATAGTAGCTGCGATGGCGGGACGGCTCGATATTGATACTTCTGAGTTAACACCTCTACAGTCACATGACGCCGCCTCTGCACCACCATCGCGACACATATCGGGTCAGAGATCGACGTTTGGAGAAGGAAACGAGGCCAATGAGTCAGATTATACCTAGTTTGTAGTTTTTTTAAATTTAAAATGGTGTATGGACTTATATTTTTGTATATGACAACGGTGGTTATGAAACTTTTTGTTACTTGGAATTGATATTTTGAATTAGAATATTTCTATTGTGTTAATATATTGTTATGTAAAATATGTTTGATCTGAGAATTTATATTTGAGTAGATTTTTTTGATAAAAAAAATAAAAATTAAATTTTTTATTCAAAATTTAATTTAGCGTATTTCATCATAAAAAAAAATTTGTGAACCCAAAAAAATAAAATTTTTATTATACATTGCGACGAAATTTTTTATTTCATTGCTAATTTTGCGATGAAAAAATAATTTCATCGCTAAAAATTTTAATTTTTTGCGATGAAATTTTTATTTCATCGTAATTATTGTGACAAAATTTTTATTTCTTTGCCATTATCGTGATGAAATTTTAATTTCGTCGCAATTATAGCAACGAACATTTTATTTCGTCGCAATTATCGCGATGAAATTTTTGCGACAAATTATTTTTGCGACGAATTTTGTCGCCATGTTTTATGACGAATTTATTTTTTATCGCAAAAAATTACGACGAAAGAAAAGTTTCGTCGCAAAAGATAAGAGGATATTTTTTTTTAATCACTATATTTAGCGATGAAATTATTTTCGTCGCTAATATTTGTGATGTAATTCAATTTTCATCGTTAAGATAAAAAAAATTAAAAAATAAAAAATTATTTTTTACGATGAAATTATTTTTCGTTGCAATTTTAGCGACGAAAATTTAAGCTCTTACAACAAAATTTTTTCGTCGCTAATACAGCGAATACTTCGTCGTCTAGGTTTACTATTTTTTGCGACGAAATAAAATTATTTCATCGCTAAGGTTTTTTGCTACGAAGCTTTCTCTATAAATTTTTAGCGACGATATATTTTATCGTAAATATTTTTAGCGATGAAAATATGATTTTTAGCGATGAAAAAATTTCATCATAAGAAATTAAATTTCTTGTAGTGTGAAGGCAGACCTTTTTCATAAGAATACCAATCGGATCACTATATATAAGTATGCAAGAAAAAAATGGGACAAATTACATATTATTGAAAGACAGAAAGCACTATTATCAATGAGCAGAGCAATTATTGGTTAGATCAAATCCATTGCTAAGATGGTGGATCAATCCAACTGCGAAGCAACACATGCAGAGAGAAAAAGAGCATAATACACAAGCATTTGTATGTGTTGCTTTGCAATTGCACTAGTGGATCTAGTCCAACTAAAAATTAGTCCCACGGATGGTACTTTAATTCCATCATCATATATGCCAACCATCCTCAAAATCATCCCGACCAAAATTGGTGCTGCCCCTTGATTAATCTTCCTTTTTATCTACACATTCCTGCTTCTGGGGCTCTTGAAACAAGAGGAGGGTTACCCACTTCGTGCCAAAATACAATTTTATTGCTTTGCCGATGGTAGCCTTGAAAAGTCCATATATTGAACTAGCACATCTGTGAATCAATTATTTATTAAACCTTCCAAATATACACAAATCCATATCTGAATAGAACATCTCCCAATTCCAACTTACGATTTCATTAATGAGATAATCTTGTGCCTTCTTTGTAAGCAAGAAACATGCCGAAAGAAAAGAGAGAGAGAGAGACCAAAACAAGGATGAGGAAGCCAGCACCAATTAACTCAACTAAGTACTGTACAAACATGTTAGAATTATGAATGTGTCCATATAGCTAGCTTCCTATTCACTGTAACTACAACCTCTATGCACTGTAGCTACCAAAACCCGGGGTCGTGCGCTCGGAACCGGTCATGCAGCGCACGCATGGACTGCTGGTGAGCCAAACGTAATCTCGTCCGTTCTTTTTCCATGGCTCAATATCAGATGGATCTGAGAGAGAAGCATACGTACAAGGCCCATTCAGAAGAAGCAAGCAAGCAAGAAAGGAAGGTACGTAGAGATGGAGGGTGGCAGGGTGAGTTTGCTCCTGTTGGCGGCCATGGTGCTTGTGGCCACCTTTCCTCCATCCGCCTCCGCCGCCTGCTCGAAGGAACTCCGCAACTCTGATGCCACTGGGGTTACCAACATCAGGACTCCCCTCTCAAGGGTGATGCTCGAAGGTGGAGTCGGAGCTATGGATTCATCTCCTGCTTGATACTTCTAATGCAACCGTTACTTAAATTTTATTATTAATTAATAAAAGAAGTTAATTTGTCTAGTGGAAGCTAGCATCCCTTCTCCCTTCACCCTTCTCCCTTCTCCCTTCTCCCATCTCCTTTATAGTTGGTTAGAACTATTCTGCCATTTGGGCTTTGGCCCATTCAATAAAAAGTCACCATATAATCTGTGCCATGATTAACGGTGAATTTTTTTTCCACTCAAAAGTTTAGACCATGGTTGGATAATAGTGAATCTTTTTCCATTCAAAAGCTCAATGACAACTTTTGCTGGATTTTTTAATCACAATAGATGATGTAGTGACTTCTTATTGGAGCATCCAAAATCCAGACGATAGAACAGTTCTAACCATTAATTTCTCCTTTCAGAATAAATAGCCTTTCCTTACCTCTTTATCGGTTCCAAGATTGCATGATGATAGTCATCAATTGAATCCAAAACTTACCCACCCAACCAACAATCTGGCAAGTCTTCCAGTGACCTTCTCATGCATGTCTTCAAATGTTTGGAGGGCACCTTACAGTTTCACCCCGATATATATATATATATATATATATATATATATATATATATATATATATATATATATATATATATATATATATATATATAGGGTGGAAAAAATGTAAAAAAATGAAGAAGCAATATCTAGTTACGTCTTTTCATTTCCTTTTTCCATTTTTGGAGTGAGAACTACCAAATATTAATTGACAAATCCCCTAACACTTTTAAGGTAATCGTAAGTCACTTGATTTGGCATGATAGCCAACCCAAATCAAGTGACGTGTTGCAGTTGGGCCTTAAGAAGTTTCCCTATAAACGTTGGCGTGGGCCAGCTCGGGTTGGAGGTATCAACGGGCTGACCCATAGACCTCATTTATATTGTTCCATATTGGATCTTTAAGTTGGGCTTCATCGAAATATTAAATGTACTTTATCCCAATCTCTAAGTAAGGAATTGTTTCATATCAAACCAACAAATTATTAAACTAACACCAGACTTTCATTTATATCATTAAGTTGGTCTTCAACTTTTAAAAGAGACAATGTATTTAACCAATGAGGAGATAAAATTGTAATATCCCTAATTTTATGCATCTTTTGACCACCCATCAGAGCTTTTGTTCAGTCACTGCTGCTCACCTCTTTATTCTCCAGTATTATAGCCCTAAACATCCTTGCCTACAAGGTTGTAAGGGCCTGGTGACAAAGTAATTGTTAGATACTTGTCACGCTTCCGACTCGAGATTGTGAATCGAGAATCATGGCAACCACCGCATACTCATAGAAAATTCTTCCCATAAACATGCAAGACATCTTATCATACTATCCTAAAATAACAGCGGAATAATTAGTCAATAATTTAGATCCAAAACATAATGATTTAAATTTTTTCTTTAATATTTTAATAAATTCAATAATGATTCATAAGCCTTACATCAAATTCAATAAGACTTTCAACCTAAAATAAAAGTATGGAGATTCTGCTTCTGATCACTCTTCCATTCATATTTTGTATCATCTTAATTCCTCAACATCTGTAAAAACAGTAAAATAAGAAGTAATGAGCTAGACAGCCCAGTAAACAATGATCACTTTCAACAGATTTCATCAGGCATTAAAGTAAATAATTATTTATAGAAAATAAGCATATAGAGTTCATCAATTTGAAATCAATTTCGATTATGCAATATAGTTCATGTCAAATTTATTTTTTTTTCAAAATTCGAGTTTCTTTCGAGATTTCAATTTCTTTCATTCTTAAACTTTTTCGTCAACCATGAGCTATGACCACATTTTTTCTATGGCAGGATCATAACACCGCGTATCTTCTTGCGGTGAGCTGCGAATCATCTGACAGCAAAATCCTTCGAAACCGCTAGTCTCTCTGACGGTTTGTCGCTGATCTCTCTGACGACATGTCGCTGGTCTCGCTGGCGACATAAACCCTCAGGACAAATCAATTGCCAACGTATATGCTCTCATTGGCGGGATCCTTTACATAGTCAGATTATCAATTCATATTGTTCTTATATAAGAATTCTTCATAAATCATGTTTCATAATCTAATTTCAATAAAAAAATATATAATCATGTAGTATCAAAATCAATCAATATAATGCATCATGAAATCAATATGTTCAATGATGCTTCATCATTACATTTTGAATAAGATATTTTTTATAATAAAATATCATTCATCCAATTCATGCATCGTTTTATAATTTATGTCAGAAAAATATATTATAATTTATTGATAAATCTAGAAAAAATAAAACATTACTTACCTCGAATGCATTCCAATAAATCCACATAATTCTATAAATTTTTCTTCAAAATTCTTTAGTTCATAAACCATATCACAATATCCGATTATCAGGTGTCAATGATACCTATACGAGATCAAATTCAATAATCAGAAAGAATACAAATATCATATTTCAACAGTTTAGATTGGGTCCGATCATCTAATTTCATCTAATCAAAATCTAATTAGAATATAGACGATCCAAAATTTGACTATCAGATCAAATCGGATTCGAAGTGATAGGATCGAGGTTTCTTCATTGGTTTTATAAAATCAAATAGAGAGAAAAAATCAGAGGAGAGAGAATTCATGAGGTACAATTTGAATAGATCAGGTGACACAATCCAATATTATGATTGGTCCAATATCTCGATTGGTGAAATCAACATGATCAAATCAAGTCATAACTAGATCGGGATCATGGATGATCAAATCTAAGGATTCATGGTCTGATCAAGGTGCTAGCATACTACCTGACAACCACGGATCAGGATGCTTTCACTAGAATCATTCAAACTCATCAAAATAAAATTTTTTTTCTTGATAAATTCTAAAAGAATTAACTTCTAAAGAGATATAACTCTAGAGAAAGAAATTCATGAAGATAAATCTGTACTAATTAGACGATACGGTTCAACAAAAGTCGATTGATCCGATTAAGATAAATTAATCAATTCATGCTGAAATTACTACATGGATAGTTCAATAGAATCATAGGTGATAAAATCTAAAGATATTTGATCTGATCAAGGCGGGTGCCAGTACGCTGCCCGATAATCATAGATCAGAATTTTTCATCAGATCAAAAATATTAAAAAAAAATTTTATTGATAAATCGATCAAGAGAGAAAAACAGTTTTAGAGAGAAAAAATTCTAGAGAAAAATTTATCTTGAACTCTTCAGACGATAGGATTCAATAAATCCGATCGATCAAATCAAATCATACTGAAATTATCATATGGATAATTCAATAAAATTATAAAAAATAAAATCTAAAAAAATATCTGATCTGATCAAAGTGGGTGCCGGTGTACCGTCTGATGATCACAGATCAAAAATCCATCACTAAGATCATTTAAATTCATCATCATTCTTCTCAAAATTCTAAAAAATCTTAGGAGAGAGAAATAATATAAAGAGAGAAAGTAGAGAGAGAAAGTAGAGAGAGATTAGAGAGAGAAAGAGAAAGTAGAGAGAAGAAAAGAGGGAGAGAGAGGGGAGAGAGTCTATATTTTTTTTCTTCTTTTTTTATTTTTTTTCTTTTTTTTTCTTTTTATTTTCCTTCCTTCTTCTTCTCGTGGCTTCCTTTGGGCTGAAACATGAGACCTCACAATCCCCTCGATTAGTCGGTCGGTCAGTGGCCGATCGGCACGAGACTGGCCGGCGATAAAAGGACGACGTCGGGAGGCTCGGAGGGACCCAAACTGGTGGCCGACGGCAACCACTGGCGCCCAAAAAATCAAAAAAAAGAAGATAAAAATAGAGGTTTCTTTTGCAACAAAATTCGGCGACTCCGATCGTCGGCGATCGTGCACACGAGCACGGGAAGGAAGGAGGAGAAGAAAGGGAGAGAAATCGGGCTTACCTCGAGCTCTGATAACCGCTGTGGTGAGGAATCGAGGCGAGCACGGTGACGGGCTCTTGCAAGTGATTTTCGACGATCCTTGCCGTTTGGCTCTGATTTTCTTTGTGGAAAAAAAGGAGAAGGGGTCTTCCCTTTAAATAGAGTCAGAGGGGAGCCTCTTTCTGACTCCGGTTGGGAGTCAGTGAGAGGAGGAAGAAGACTCCCTCTGTTTTCTCTTCTTTTTTTTTGTGTATTGGGCTGGGTTGAAGGCCCAATGGGCCGGGCCATGACATTCTTTCCCTCTAAAAGAAATTTCATCCTCGAAATTTTTCTTGCTTGAGTCTTCATAGTTTCTTACTTGAATCTTATCCACAAATATTTCAATATTTTAATTCTTGATATAAATTCATTCTTAAATCATTTCATAAGGAAAAAGTCAATACATCAAATATTGATCTGAAATGGAACCATTCATTTTCTTATTTATCAAGACCAACATCTCAAAGATTTTCAATATTTTAATATTTCAAAATTATGCTCTCATACCCTATAAAATAATGTTCAATACCTCATGACTAGATCAAAATCAAACCTATCTCTTATAAATAGAAGAAAATCAATATCTTAATTTTTTGAATAAAAAATTTATTTTTTATTTTTATTTTTTCAAAATACTAGCCACTTTTAATCAATCAACCCATCATGAGATAGGAAAACATACTTATGTGAATCATACAATGACATCCCAATCAATCAAAATTCAAAAATATTTTCTCTTATTCGTGCTTTCAAAGGTTAAAGATTTATCATTTCAATCTCATTCTTGAACTTTTGATATTTTAATTCTCAATGCAACTTCATCGTTAAGTTATTTTATAAAGATCAATATCACCAATGTTGATTAGAATCAATATCACTATTTCTAGTCATCGAAATTTTCTTACTCAAATCCTCAAACTCTTAAATATTCTAATTCTTGAAGCAAATTTTATCATTAAGTCATTCCATAAGAAAAATCAATAACTCAAAAGTTGATCTAAATCAAAACTATTTTTTTTTATAATCAAAATCAACATTTCTATTCTAATTATATCAATTATCTTTATCTAAATATTAACTACTCTTAATTAATCGATTCATTATCAAATTAAATTATAAATAACTCCAATTCATCTTTTGTAGAACAATCATCAATATCAATAGATAACTTCAATCTTTTCTATTCAGTCAGAGAAATAATAATGATCAAAAGAGTTCAAACTTCAAATTTTATTATACCCTGGAGATAAATATTTGAGTATAATAATCTAAGATTAAAATTATTATTTGATAAATAATCTCAAATTCTTTCTAATAAATAGAGAATTATAAAATTTAATTCTAGGATAGAAAAAATTTATCTCTAAATATTCTAAATCTAAAATTAAAAATCAAAGAACCACTCATCATAGAATTAGGATGCTAAATATTTTTTTTTAGCATAGTAGCTGGAAGCACTACTTTTAAAAATCACATTAAAGATATCCAAATTTTTTTTTAATATTATTATTTTTAATATCAATGAATTTTTTTGTATCAAACCATATCATCTATCATGATTCTTTGACTTAAAAAATTAGCATTTCTGACTTACTCAAAGTAATCCAGATCACCATGCTTCCACTACGCACTCTGTTCTAACAATCAAAATTTCTTAGGTTCACCAAAATAAAATTTGATCAAATTATTTCTTTATCTTATCAATAAAAAAAAATTTAAATTTTAAATTTTAATTGAAACCAAAGATTAACTTCTGATTCTCATTCATACTTTTACTGGTATACAATAACCTTGATTAACTCTTGAGTTCAATATCACATTTGAAACCATCATATAGATTTACTATAATCAATATGAATCAAATCTTAATTTTCATATCGATTCAATTAGCCAAATTCTAAATCAAAATCTTTATAAGTCAAATCAATGAGAAAATCCTTCGATGGTCCATTAAGTTAGGACATAATCAGAACATATAAGAATTTTAAATCATTATCTTTTCTAAAATTTTTTATCATCAGAATCTTCAATATCTATCAAGTATCCTTTTATAACAATCATACAAGCTTCAAAAAAATCAAATCCCTACTTAATAGATTCAATCAGGAACCTCATTAACTAAAGTAAAGGAACTCCATATCAATTCCTAAATCCAAAATTTTTAAATTATAAATTCACATAGGTCTCATAATCTCAAATAAATATAAATCGAATCTTTTTTTTCTTATTCTAAATATATCAATTTTTTATTAACAACTTCAACAATAATATCAGAAAATCTCTTGATCAACTTAGATACGAAATTTTTAAATTAAAATTTTATACACATCATATAGTCTCCAAGAGACATAATAAGATCTATTATTTAGATTCAAGGATAATGATTAAAGATTTCAGTACAATGAATATCCTACAATCTCATAATCCATTTCATCAATAAGAAATAGGCTTCTTTGCAATATCTCCAAATATGCATTCATCCTAATATGTCATTTTATATATGATCTACATACCAAGTTTAATTTCGATAGATATTCCAATTAAGCATCATAAAAGATTTTCTTAGTCTATCCTGGAATAACATTTTATCATCAAATCTTTATCTTGCCAATAATAGTCAACTTTTCAACTAGAAGTAATATCATAGTATTATTCTCACATCGAATTTGAACTTACGATTCACTTGAATAACCAATGATCAAATTAATAACCACAATGCATAATAAAATTTCATGTCAATCCTTTCGTGATTACTTTCGATCAAAATCTAACTAATCATATCATGATCTATAGATCATCCATCATATTTCAAACACTATTGTTGCTCCTAGATTGATTTTGATGATTACAAAGCAGATTGAAGGGATACAAATGATTTTAAAATGAAAAAGTCCTTATGCTCTTCAAGGATAAAATTGTAATTTCACTAAAATCCTAATTTGATAGTACCATTTGATAGAACAAATGATTTGAAATCTATTGGTAAAAATTTTATTGTGTTTGGACTTATATTTTTGAAGTTATGAAGGTTTGAAGTGCATGAGTCGACTCATGAGTCAACTCATGGCACTATGAGCTGAATGGCACGCAAAAAATTCTCATGGCACGCTGGATTTTTGACTTGGCACGACCTGTGAGTCGACTCATGAGTCGACCCACAAGGCATGAGTCGACTCATGAGTCGACCTCTGCTGATTTGAGCCTAAAAATCCAGAAATCAGACCTTCTGGTCTGTGCAACAGAAGTCGACTCATGAGTCGACTCCTGATGCATGAGTCGACTCATGAGTCGACCCCTGCGACGGGAAATGTCAGCAACGGCTATTTTTTTGCCCGTTTTAATTGCCTTTTATGCTTCCTAAAAATCCTCTAACGGCTCTTTATCTGCCTAAATTATTTTCTCTTGCTACTAATGCCATAAAATGCTTAAAATGGTGAAAGAAAATTGCAGATTAAATAGCAGATCAAATTGCAAAGAAAAATAGTGGAAATCGGGAGATCAAACGTGAGATCAAAAGAGAAGAGAGGATCCTAAATCTGAGATCAACGAAATATTCAAGAAGAAGAGAGAGGATCCACAATATTCAAGAGAGTTTGTGAAAAAGAAAAGCAAGAGCATTCAAAGAGAGAATCTTTCAAGTCGATTGTTTTCAATCTTGATCTAGAAGATTGTTCAAAGCTTTCAAGAGATCTTCAATCAACAATCAACCTCTTCTCAAGCGTTCAACCGTTCATTCATCTTGAGAAAATCTGAAAAAGAGGTTCTTCATTTGAGTAAAGCTTTTATTGTTATATTTGCTCATTTAAAGAGCTGTTATTGTATTCATCTGTGCTCTAAAGTTTCTAACTCTTTGTGAAGTTTTTGTTCTTGTTTTTGGAGGATTTCCAAAACAAGGAAAGGTTGATCCGAACCTGAAATCGGAGTGTTTTGGGTTTGCTTGTACCCGGGAAACAAGTGTTCTAGCTTGGGATAGCTAGGGTCGGAGTTTCCGACGTCTTGTATTCTATCTTGGGATAGCTAGTGTCGGAGTTTCCGACGTTTTGTATTCGGGTTGAATACAAAGGATAGTGGATTGAAATTTCCAAGTGGGATCTTGGGGAGTGGATGTAGGTGCAAGGTTAGCACCGAACCACTATAAATCTTTGTGTTTGTGGTGTGCTTTATCGCTTTATCTTATTTCTTTATTATATCATTGCAATACTACTTTAGGTAATTAATATTGATTTAAAGCCATTGTTTTGTTCTTCATAAGTTATTTGTTGGGCTTAAAATTTTTAGAAACCCAATTCACCCCCCCTCTTGGGTTGCATAGCTGGGCAACAAGTGGTATCAGAGCCAGTGCTCTAGCCCTTCTTTGATCTAACAATCAAAGAGCCAAAGATCTATGGCAACCCATGTTGGAACTTCTCTAGCTGAGGGGCAATCAACAAACCGACCTCCACTTTTCAATGGGTCTAATTATACCTATTGGAAAGCTCGGATAAAGATTTTCATACAAGCACTCGACTATGATATGTGGAGTATCATAGTGAATGGTCCTCACACACCCACCAAGATTATAGATGGTGAGGAGTCAACCAAATCCGAGAAAGAATGGGATGAGGTTGACAAGAAATTAGCATAATTAAATGCCAAAGCTATGAATGTTCTTTATTGTGCACTAGATGCTAGTGAATTTAATCGCATTTCTACTTGTGCATCTGCTAAAGAAATATGGAATAGGTTAGAAGTCACCCATGAGGGAACAAATCAAGTAAAAGAGTCTAAAATAAACATGCTTGTACATAAATATGAATTGTTCAAAATAGAGCATGATGAGTCCATAACTGCTATGTTTACTCGTTTTACTGATATAATCAATGGTTTAAAGAGTCTTGGCAAATCTTATACTAACAGTGAACTTGTAAGGAAGATTCTCAGGTCACTGCCAAGAACTTGGGAAGCCAAGGTGACTGCCATCCAAGAAGCAAAGGACTTGAACACTCTACCTCTAGAAGAGCTTCTTGGATCCTTGATGACTCATGAACTTAGCATGATGCAACATCAAGAGGATGAAATCAAAAAGAAAAGAACCATTGCCCTCAAATCCACAACTTCACCTGATTATGAAACAGATGACTCTGAAGATGAAGATCAGGATGAGGAGATGGCTCTCATCACCCGGAAATTCAAGAAGTTTCTAAGAAAAAGAAAACAGGGGATGAGAAAGAAATTTACAAAAGGGGATCAAAGCATAGAAAAGGAGAAAGATCAAACCCCTATATGCTACGAGTGCAAGAAGCCAGGATATTTCAGATCCGAATGTCCTCAATTGAAGAAAGGTCCAAAGAAATTCAAAAAGAAGACAATGATGGCGACCTGGAGTGCGAGTGATGACTCAAGCTCCGACGAGGAAACCTCAACCGAACAAGCCAATCTGTGCCTGATGGCACATGAAAATGAAGTAACTTCTGAATCCACTAGTGAATTTACTTTTGAAGAATTGCATGAAGCATTCTATGATTCAATTGATGAATTAAAGAAACTAGGGAAGAAAAACAAAGAGCTGAAATTGGAAAATCAGTCCTTAGTGAAACAAGCTGAAATTCTTTCAATTGAAAAATTCACATTGATTCAAGAAAATCAAAACTTTAAGGATGAAATTAACAGGCTGAAATCTATAGTAGATAAGTTCACCTTAAGTTCAAACAAGCTAAATATGATCCTTGATAATCAGAAAGCTATATATGATAAGGCTGGACTTGGTTATAAACCCCTGAAGAAACAAAAATTTTTGAAGGATATTTATGCAAATTATTCAAGCAAAAAGCCTACAAATATTACTTATTTTAAATGTGGAAGAATAGGACATAAATCATACACATGTCTTATTAACAAATATGCAAACACAAAGAAAATATGGGTTCCAAAAGGAACCATTCTGACTAACCTGAAAGGACCCAAGAAAGCTTGGGTACCTAAGACAGAAACTTGATCTGTGCTTGCAGGTGTGTCTAGCATCCCAAGAAGGAAACAGGAAATGGTATCTTGACAGCGGATGCTCGAGACACATGACTGGTGATGAATCACAATTCATCACGCTTGATGCTAAGGATGGAGGGATGGTCACCTTTGGAGATAATGGCAAAGGAAAGATCATCGGGATAGGTAACATTGGTATCACTCCCTCCAAATACATTGAGAATATTTTACTTGTTAAAGGTTTAAAGCATAACTTACTTAGCATTAGTCAATTCTGTGATAAAGGGTATAAAGTAAGTTTTGAATCATCTGTATGCATTGTGACGAGTCCTATTAACGATGGCATTAAATTTATAGGACATAGGCATGGCAATGTTTATATGGTAGACTTGAATGATTTAATTAAATTAGACATGCAATGCCTAGTTTCCTTAAATGCTAAAATAAATGAGACTAGTTGGCTGTGGCATCGTAGACTTGCACATATTAGCATGCATTCTCTTTCAAAATTAATCAAAAAAGATTTAGTTCTCGGTTTGCCAAAATTGAATTTTGAAAAGGATAGAATTTGTGATGCATGCCAATTAGGTAAACAAACTAGAGTATCATTTAAATCCAAAAATACTATTTCAACTTCTAGACCTTTAGAGCTCTTACATATGGACTTATTTGGACCAACTAAAACCACTAGTCTAGGAGGAAAACGATATGGATTTGTAATAATTGATGATTACTCTCGTTTTACTTGGGTTTTCTTTTTAGCTCACAAAAATGAAACTTTTCAAATTTTCACGAAATTTCATCGAAAAGTCACTAATGAAAAAGGGTTTTCAATTCAAAATATTAGAAGTGATCATGGAACAGAATTTGAAAATCATGACTTTGAAAATTTTTGTGAAGAAAATGGAATTGGCCATAACTTCTCTGCTCCTAGGACACCTCAACAAAATGGGGTAGTTAAAAGAAAAAATAGAACTTTAGAAGAAATGGCCCGTACCATGCTCTGTGAAAGCAACCTTCCAAAATATTTTTGGGCGGAAGCTATTAACACAGCATGTTATATTTTAAATCGTGCTTTAATAAGACAATTTTTAAAGAAAACCCCCTATGAACTTTGGAAAGGAAGAAAACCAAATATTGCCTATTTTCATGTTGCCGATGTTTTGTATTAAATAATGGCAAAGAAAAACTTGGTAAATTTGATGCAAAATCAGATGAAGCAATCCTTCTAGGTTACTCCTCCACTAGTAAAGCATTTAGAGTGTTCAACAAAAGAACCTTAGTAGTTGAGGAGTCCATACATGTTGTCTTTGATGAATCTAACGATCCTCCTTCAAGGAAGAATGAGGGTGTTGATGATGCAGATCCACTAATAGAAGGTATGAAGGAGATCACTCTGAAAGATTCAGCAACTCCAAAAGACAAGGATCAAGAAGATGAACAAAATGAGAAAGGTGAAGAAATTCAAGAACAACCTCAAGGTACAAATGACTTACCCAAGGAATGGAGGTATGTTCACAACCACCCTAAGGAATTAATTATCGATGATCCTATGCATGGGGTAAAAACACGTTCTTCACTTAGAGATGTACTTAATCATTATGCTTTTGTATCTCAACTTGAACCTAAAACTTTTGAAGAAACTGAGAATGATCATAACTGGATTAATGCTATGCAAGAAGAACTCAGTCAATTTGAAAGAAATAATGTTTGGACCTTAGTGAAAAGACCAAAAGATTATTCAATAATTGGCACAAAATGGGTCTTTAGAAACAAGTTAGATGAGCATGGAAATGTAATTAGAAATAAAGCAAGACTGGTTGCTAAGGGATATAATCAAGAAGAAGGAATTGATTTTGATGAAACCTTTGCACCTGTTGCTAGATTAGAAGCCATTAGACTTCTACTTGCTTATGCTTGCTTTATGAAATTCAAACTATTTCAAATGGATGTTAAAAGTGCATTTTTAAATGGATATATTTCTGAAGAAGTATATGTAGAACAATCCCCTGGATTTGAAAATCATGCTTTTCCCAATCATGTATTTAGATTAAATAAAGCTTTATATGGTCTAAAACAAGCACCTAGAGCATGGTATGAAAGGCTAAGCAAATTTCTACTAAATAATGGTTTCTCAAGAGGCAATGTAGACACAACCCTATTTATTAGAAGAAACCAAAATGATATGCTAATTATACAAATTTATGTTGATGACATAATTTTTGGGTCTACTAATGAATCCCTTTGTCAAGACTTTGCTAAGCTTATGCAGGGAGAGTTCGAGATGAGCATGATGGGAGAACTCACCTTCTTCCTCGGACTCCAAATCAAACAATCAAAAGAGGAAATCTCCATCACCCAAAGCAAGTACACCAAGAAACTACTCAAAAGATTTGGAATGAAGAACTGCAAACCAATTGGCACACCAATGAGTCCCTCATGTAAGCTTGACAAGGATGATGAAGGTAAAAGCGTAGACTTAAAATACTATAGAGGTATGATTGGCTCATTATTATATCTAACTGCAAGTAGGCCTGATATCATGTTTAGTGTTTGCTTATGTGCAAGATATCAATCTAATCCTAAGGAATCTCATTTGAATGCTGTTAAAAGAATCCTTAGATACTTAAATGGTACACAAACTATAGGGTTATGGTACTCTAAGGACTCACAAATTAATTTGTTAGGATATTCTGATGCTGATTTTGCTGGATGTAAATTAGATAGAAAAAGCATAAGTGGAACTTGCCAATTTCTTGGAGTTAACCTAATCTCATGGTTTAGCAAGAAACAAAATTCGGTGGCACTGTCTACGGCTGAGGCCGAATACATTGCAGCCGGAAGTTGTTGTGCTCAAATCTTGTGGATTAAGCAACAACTCGATGATTTTGGAATCAAACTTAATGAAACACCAATAAAATGTGATAATACAAGTGCTATAAATCTATCTAAAAATCCAATACAACACTCAAGATCTAAACATATTGAAATAAGACATCATTTCATAAGAGAGCATGTTCAAAACAAAAATATAATTCTTGAATATATTAGCACTGAAAATCAATTAACTGATATCTTTACAAAGGCCCTTAGTGAGGAAAGATTCTGTGAAATTAGGAGAAATCTAGGAATTCTAGATCCATTTGTCTGAAATTTCTCAATTTCCAAAGAATAGATGTCAAAATCTCTTAGAGCTCAATTTTCAACATCTATCCTGGTCCCAAAAGCTCAGGTTTATCTCTCTAAAAACTTATCATTGAGCAAAATTCTTTCTCCCAAAATTTTAAATTTTTCTAGAATTTATTTGCATTTTTTCTGAATTTCTGAACTTCATGAGTCGACCCCCATGAGTCGACTCAATGGCAAACTTGTAAATCCCACCAACTTCCATCGGGTTCATTATTTTTAAAACGGAAAACCTTGTTTATGAGACGACTCATCTTCTCGTCGTCTTCCTTCCGAAAGCCGTCCTCTCAAACTCTTTTTGCTCCAAATTCAAGGATCAATTTCGAGGCAATTCTCCCTCCTTCTCTCCACCAAAAATCGCCTCCTTGAAAAGGACTTTTCTGTGCTTTCTCGCAGTGATAGGCGCGGGTGGAACGTGCCCTAGAACTTCACCGTTCATTCAAAATCCACTTCTTTTCTCCACCAAAATTCTTCTTTACTCTTTTGTGATCCCTCCTCCACTGAATTCAAGTCTTCTTGTCTGCCACTTTATTGGATATGGCTCCAAAGATGAAACTTCCCCAAAGAAGGAAATCAATCCGTGAGCCTGAGGAAATTGTCCGAAAGAAAAGGCATGCTCAGTCTTTCACTGTTCCCAATCCAGTTTCAGTACCTGCTCAAGATCCCTCTCAATCCTCCATAAGCCCCAGTGTAAATCTTCTTTCTGATAGAAAAGTAGAAACCGGGAAAAATATAGATTTTCGGTTCTTTGAGAAAGAAGGCTTTACTTTTGCTACCAAAATCAAAAATCAAGGATGGAAACTTTATTGCTCTCTTAAGAAAGTCACCTATGTTGATCTAGTCAGAGAGTTCTACCAGAACCTACATTATGGAAGTGGGTCAGTGACTTCAACTGTAAAGGGGATTGACATCTGTTTGGATTCTAGGATATTGGGAGAGATACTTCAGTTGCCTAGTGAAGGATACTCATATATGGAACTCCCAATTAAAGAAGAAGGGATCAGAATTATCTTAGGAGAAGATTTTTCAGGAAGTTTAAACAGATTGGAAGCAAAGCTACTGTCCATTGAGATGAGGGTCCTGCATCAGATTGTGACAAAACTATTCTTTCCTAGGAGTGGTAGACATGACTTACTATCTGGCAGAGATGTATGTGTCATGTTTCATATCATCACTCAGACCCCCCTAAACCTCCCTGCACTTATGATAGAGGCCATGAGAGAAACTTTGAACAGATCCAAGGCACACTTGCCTTATGGTATGGCCCTTACTAGAGTTTTTAGGAGGTTTGGAGTTAGCTGTGAGGGGGAGACACCTACCAAGCTCTCACATGTGGACACTTTCAACCAACACAGCCTGCACCGAATGGGAATTACAAAGACTGTTGGTGGTTGGATCAAGGGCTCTAAAGAAAGAGTTGAGAAGAGAGCAGAGGAAAGAGCTGAAGACAGAACTGAAGGCAGAATAGAAGAAGAAGGTCCATCTTCTCCTGTACATGATTTCAGGGCAGCTTCACCAGATACCCAGTTCATTCCTGATACTGAGGCTGGCCCTTCTGAGTTTACTAGGATGCCCACACCAGTGTATCAGCCAGAGAGCAGAGCACCTCCATCAGAGTTCAGACTGGCTGATGATCAGATCGAGCATATATCTCAGCGTGTGGCTTCTTTGTTGTCTAGCCAGTGGAGTAGTACTTCTTTTGCACCTGGAGCTACTTCTTCTGATCAGACCATTACTCCCCACATCTCCACTGTATTTCAGATGATTTCAGATCAGTCCGTCAGGATACAGTAGCTTGAGGATACAGTCTGGAGACTTACTGGCAGAGTTCTTGACTTACAGGGGCAAGTTCTTGCATTGGCCCATCCCCAGCCACAGGAGTCTACTATTGAGGTCACAGACCTCACTGCAGAGGCTGGAAGGCTCAGAGGAGCATTAAAAGGTGGATATGAGCTACTGAGGAAAGAGATCAGAGGATCGAGTGAGCATGCTACCACCCAGTTCACTGCTCTACTTCAATCTATTTCCAGAGCACTGAACGTCCTTGATTCTATCAGACTCATGGTATCAGCCCTAGCATCTCAGCATTCTCAGCCACCCAGTTCATCTCGCCCTCCTACTCGTGGCAGAGGCAGACGGGGTAGAGGACGCACTTCTGA